>NC_057409.1:3156212-3471951 GCF_019320065.1 Cervus canadensis | reverse complement strand
TATCTCCTCCTCTTTTGTTTGACTTGGTGGGCATTTTTCATGTTCCTTTACCTGTTGGGTATTTCTTTGCCTTTTCATCTTGTTTAGATTGCTGTGTCTGGAGTGGGCTTTCTGTATTCTGGAGGTCTGTGGTTCCTTTTTATTGTGGAGGTTTCACCCAGTGGGTGGGGTTAGACAATTGGCTTGTCAAGGTTTCCTGGTTAGGGAAGCTTGTGTCAGTGTTCTGGTGCATGGAACTTGATTTTTTCTCTTTGGAGAGCAATGGAGTGCCCAGTAATGAGTTTTGAGATGGGTCTATGTGTTAGGTGTGACCTTGTGACCTTGGCAGCCTGTATGTTGACCGTTCAGGCTATGTTCTGTGTTGCGCTGAGAATTTGCGTGGTATGTCTTGCTCTAAAACTTACTGGCTCTTGGGTGGTGGTTGGTTTCAGTGTAGGTATGGAGGCTTTTGGACAGTCACTTATTGCTTAAAGTTCCATGTAGTCATGAGTTTTCTGGTGTTCTCAGGTTTTGGGCTTAAGTTTCCTGCCTCTGGATTTCAGTTTTATTCTTCCTGTAGTCTCAGGACTTCTCCAACTATACAGCACTGATAATAAAACTTCTAGGTTAATGGCGAAAAGATTCTCCCCGGTTAGGGACACCCAGAGAGGTTCACAGAGTTACATGAAGAAGAGGAGAGGGAGGAGGGAGATAGAGATGAGCAGGAGGAGAAAAAGGGGGACTCAAGAGGAGAGAGACAGATTTACGCAGCTGTCTGTTCCCAGAGTGTTCTCCGTAGCCCAGTCACCTACAAAGATTCACAGAATTGGATTGGGAAGAGAAGGGGAAAGGAGGAAATAGAGGTGTTCTGAGGTAGAAAACAGAGAGTCAAGATTGGGAGAGAATAATCTTTGGTTTAAAAATAGGGCTTCTCTTCTTTTTTTTTTTGTAAGGTTATAGTGTATTGAAAATGAAAATTAAGGAGTAGTAGAGGAGTACTAGAGGACTTTAAAAGAAATAAGAGAAAAAGAAAAATAGAAAATAGAAGAGAAAAAGGAAAGAAAAAAAGAAGAAGAAAAAAGAAAAAAAAAGAAAAAAAGAAAGAAAAAAAAATTTTTTCCCCTAATTAAAAAAATCATAAAAATCTATGAAAATGAAAGTCAAGGAGTAATGGGGGAGTAATAGGGAATTTCAAAGGAAAATAAAAGAGAAAAAAAAGAAGAAAAAAAAAAGTAAAAATATATCTAGAAATTTCTCTGGAGCTGTTGCGGTCAGTGTGGGTTTGGCTCAGTTTCAGATAGCTCCTCGTTCCAGCTTACACTTCTCGATATCTACAGGCCCCTTCCGGTGTAGTCGGTGTTTTCTACAGGGATTTTAATCTGTTGCACCAGTCCCTTCTGAAGCGGTTCTCTTTGTTTATTTGGCTTCTGTTTGCCTGTCTCTTCAGAGCCTCATTTCCGCCCTGACACAGGCGGGCGGAAGTGGACTCTTATTCAGGTAGCTAGTTCCGTCGCTCTGCGGGGAGGGGCTGGCGCCGCGGGGAGGGGCTGGGGCTGCAGGGAGGGGCTGGCGCTGCCGGGAGGGGCTGACGCTGCTTTCTCCGTCTGCGCTGCTCAGGCTCCCGGCTGTTCTATATGGAGCGCGCCCCGCGCTGTGAGGTTCCAGCCCTCCGGTGTTACACAAAAGCGCGGAAGGAAAAGCTGCGCCTGCTCTCTGCGCCTTCCCCGTCAGAGCGGTCCATGCAGCGAGGGGCTTGATGGGCGCACTCTCCCCAGGTGTGGCGCGCCCCCTCCCTTCCGCGGACCCAGTCTCAGTTTCCGCTGGCGCCAGGCGGGTGCGCGCGCCTTCCGCCCTCCGCGTCCCCAGCCCCAGTCCCCGCCCGCGCCGGTCGGGTGCCTGCGCCCTGTGTCTCGCCGCGACCCTCCCCTCCCCCCTGCCTCCCGCCTCCGGCGGGGCTGGGCTGGTCCGCAGCCTGCGAGCTCCTCTCTGGACTTTCTCGGTCTCCTTGTTCTGCGTACGGCCGGCAGTGTGTTCCGGTCGGTTAATTTTCTCTCTCTCTTTTGGTCTCCCACAGTTCAAGCCAGCAACTCACAGAAGCTCCCTCCGATTGTCCTCAGGGCACTCAGGCCCGGACCCTACCCCAAGCAATGCCGCCCAAGACTCCCTGCCCGGGATGGATCTCTGTCCTTAGCTCTTTTGTCTCACTTTTTATCTTTTATATTCTGTCCTACCTCCTTTCGAAGACAATGGGCTGCTTTTCTGGGCGCCTGATGATCTCAGCTAGTGATCAGAAGTTGTTTTGCGAAGTTTGCTCTGCATTCAGTTATTCTTTTGATGAATTTGTAGGAGAGAAAGTGGTCTCCCCGTCCTACTCCTCCGCCATCTTGGCTCCTCCCCCAAAAGGTCAGTTTTCATTCCAATCCCTAAGAAAGGCAATCCCAAAGAATGCTCAAACTACCGCACAATTGCACTCATCTCTCACACTAGTAAAGTAATGCTCAAAATTCTCCAAGCCAGGCTTCAGTAATACCTGAACCAAGAACTTCCAGATGTGCAAGCTGGTTTTATAAAAGGCAGAGGAACCAGAGATCAAATTGCCAGTATCCGCTGGATCATCGAAAAAGCAAGAGAGCTCCATAAAAACATCTATTTCTGCTTTATTGACTATGCCAAAGCCTTTGACTGTGTGGATCACAATAAACTGTGGAAAATTCTTAAAAACATGGGAATACCAGACCACCTGACCTGCCTCTTGAGAAACTGTATGCAGGTCAGGAAGCAAACAGTTAGAACTGGACATGGAACAACAGACTGGTTCCAAATAGGAAAAGGAGTACGTCAAGGCTGTATATTGTCACCCTGCTTATTTAACTTCTATGCAGAGTACATCATGAGAAACGCTGGGCTGGAAGAAGCACAAGCCGAAATCAAGATTGCGGGGAGAAATGTCAATAACCTCAGATATGCAGACGACACCACCCTTATGGCAGAAAGTGAAGAGGAACTAAAAAGCCTCTTGATGAAAGTGAAAGAGGAGAGTGAAAAAGTTGGCTTAAAGCTCAACATTCAGAAAACTAAGATCATGGCATCTGGTCCCATCACCTCATGGGAAATAGATGGGGAGACAGTGGAAACAGTGTCAGACTTTATTTTTTGGGGCTCCAAAATCACTGCAGATGGTTATTGCAGCCATGAAATTAAAAGATGCTTACTCCTTGGATGGAAAGTTATGAGCAACCTAGATAGCATATTAAAAAGCAGAGACATTACTTTGCCAACAAAGGTCCGTCTAGTCAAGGCTATGGTTTTTCCAGTGGTCATGTATGGATGTGAGAGTTGGACTGTGAAGAAAGCTGAGTGCCAAAAAATTGATGCTTTTGAACTGTGGTGTTGGAGAAGACTCTTGAGAGTCCCTTGGACTGCAAGGAGATCCACCAGTCCATCCTAAAGGAAATCAGTCCTGGGTGTTCATTGGAAGGACTGATGCTGAAGCTGAAACTCCAGTACTTTGGTCACCTCATGCGAAGAGTTGACTCATTGGAAAAGACCTTGATGCTGGGAGGGATTGGGGGCAGGAGGAGAAGGGGATGACAGAGGATGAAATGGCTGGATGGCATCACTGACTCGATGGGCATGAGTTTGAGTAAACTCTGGGAGTTGGTGATGGACAGGGAGGCCTGGCGTGCTGCAATTCATGGGGTCGCAAAGAGTCAGACATGACTGAGCGACTGAACTGAACTGACTGACTGACACATGGCCCTGCCAGGTGGTTATTTTGACCTTATTGTAAAGATGAGGAAACAGACTCGGGTAAGTTAAACAACTCGCCTGAGGTAAGTCACTCAGCAGGACGTGGCAGAGACTGAGTGCGGGAAGTAAAACCACTCTGATGCCACCTTCTCCAGCCCAGATGACACATTCCTTAAGGCAGCATGGTTCTAAGGCATTATGGTGGACGAGAATCCCTGGGGGGCAGAAGTGAGGTTTGCTTAAAATGCAGGTTCCTGGGCCCCGCGCTCCACGGGTCTGATTCTGTAGGTGTGGCGTGGGGGCCAGGAGCCTGCTAGAGAGTCTGATGTGTGTGCCTGAGAACCCCCACCCCCTCTCCTCTATCAGCGGTCCCCCGTCCCTCCCACATTCCCTGTGCCTCACTGCCTCCCACATTCCCACGGCTCACGCTGAGCCTGCAGCGTCCATCCTCAAGGCCACCCCCAGGTTGACCAGCTCACTGATACCACGGGTGTTCCTCCTGTGCCCACACTGCTCACTGGTCTGTAAGATGGGAGACTCCATTCCAGCTCCAACTCCATCTAAGCCGTTTTCTATGGGCCCCCACCGCCCCATCCATCAGACAGAAGGGGGTGGGATTACACTTCCCAAACCCCAGCCTTTCACACATCCGTGTCCTGGTGTTTGGTTTAATATTCCACTTTTACTCTATTTTTTTTTCAGGTTTTTTTTTTTTGGCCGCACTATTCAGCTTGTGGGATCTTAGTTCCCTGACCAGGGATTGAAACCAGGCCCTCAGCAGTGAAAGTGAGGAGTCCTAACCACTGGGGCAGCAAGGAACTCCCTACTATACTTTTTTTTTTTTTTAAGCTTTTTTTAAATCTAAATAAATTTTTCAAGAAGGAAACTGACATCACTTGGGCAAATGGAAAAGAGCATCACGCATCCTAAAAAGAAGGTGACCATAAAAATAAATGCAATAGGGCTTCCCTGGTTGTCTAGTCATCAAGAATCTGCCTTGAGATGCAAAGGACACAGACTCTATCCCTGGTCGGGGAAGACCTCACATGCCACAGAGCAGGAACAAAGCCCAAGTGCCTCAACTACTGAGCCTGTGCTCTGGAGCCCAAGGGCAGCAACCACTCAAGCCTGCGTGCCTAGAGCCTGTGCAGGGCAGCAAGAGAAGCCGCCCAGTGAGAAGCTCTCATGCCACAACTGGAGAGCAGCCCTGCCTGCCACAACTAGAGAAAGCCTGTGTGCAGCAAAGAAGAGCCAGTGTAGCCACAAATAAATAAATGAATACATATTTTAAAAAAAATAAGATGAAAACTCTTGTTACAGAAGAGGCATAATCAACAGTTGTTGGGTAAAAGAGCAAGACTTTGAAAGACACCCAGGCTCCCAGCTGCCACCGCCTGGGCTTTGCTGTGATCTGAAGGATTGGGAAGGAACCGAACGGGACTGACCCAGGCACCCTCTGAGCCAGCGCTAGTCACCGTCTTCTCCGGGAAGCCCCAAGCCCGAGGAAATGCTGGGCCAGGTGATGCTGTAGCAGGTCCTGGAAACAAAGGGTGAGGAGCATGGGTCTGCTCCTGAGAAGCCCAGGCACTGCAAGGAAAGAGGGCAGTGAAGAGGTACTGGGCTAGGAGCCAGGCGACGCCAATGTGAAGGCTGCTTCTGTCACCCCCCTACTCCATGGCCTTGAAAGGGATCAGAATACTCCATCCCAAAATTTGCCACTTTGGCATAAGAGTTATTTTGAGCTAAAGGCAATTGAGAATTGACAGATGCATGAAGAGTTCTTTGCCCTCCCTTTATCTGCCTAAAAGTAGGACATAAATTTCCCTTTGAGGAATGTGTCCTTCACCCATCATCCTTGTACTACGGAGAGAAAAACAACTCTTATCATTAAAGATGGAGAATCGGCACTGGAATGAATCTGCATAAGCAGACTTTACTAAAATAGCTCTTATCTTCCTTTAGTCCCCTCATATATTTCCTAGTCATTTTGCCATAATTTACTGTCCCTCAAAATCTAAACCTTCTTTTCATTGCAAAAAAGATAGATGTGGCCTTGAGTCTAACCACTTCTTTTGAGTCTCATGTCTTTTCTGTGAACTTCTGTGCATGTAAATATTAATAAATAGCTCGTGCCTTTTCTCCTATTAGTCTGTCTTTTCTTAGTTTAATTTGTAGTCCCCCATAGCACACATGCACAAGCACTGAATTTAGGGCTTCCCAGGTGGCGCTAGTGGAAAAGAACATACCGGCCAAAGCAGGAGACACTGGGAAATAATTTTCATGAGCCCTGGCTCTTGCATCTATTAGGTAGTTAGAATGGGGAAAAGGAATCCAGGATGGCAGTGGATAAAAGACAAAGAAGGGGAAAGCCCTCAAAAATAGAACAAAGGAAGGTCTGAGGATCAGAGTGAGGACCCCAGGTGAAGCAAACAGCCCTCCTGGTTAGCCCAGTTTACATAGGGCAGGCTCAGGGAGGAGGAGGAAAAAAAAAAAAACATTTAAAAAGAGAAGCCAAAATTAAGCCCGGGGCTTCTCTTCGCGTCTTTTGGGTCGGTCCACTATCACGCCTCTAGGATGTATTTTCCTTTTCTTGCCAAATGAAACTGAGCTGTAACACTGGTCCATTCGTCGCTTCAATCTTTGCTGCGGTGAGACAGAACCAAGGAAATTACACACTCCCCTGACATATATGGTGCCGTGACTCGGATTTAACCTGGCTGAAACAATCTCGGCTCGGCCCCCATGAGGCGGAAGCCACGCACAGCAGAAGCCCAACTTGGCGAAAGCTCCTGTGGGGGAAGCTGAACGCGGAAAAAACCCAGTGCAGGGGAAGTGACAAGAAGCCCAGCATGCTGGAAACTGGGACAGCAAAAACAAACTCAGCAGAAAGCTCACATGGCTCAGTCTCAGATTCCAAAAGACCTCCAACTGGGGTAGGAGGTCCTGCCCCTATGACATATGGCTAACAAAATCTTAATTCCTTTGCAATCTCTTGTTCCTTCTTTCCTTCAACACCCCATGAACAGGCGAGCAGCAGTGGGTGCCCCAGGCTGTCTTGAAGGCTCTACTATCTCCTGTGCCTTAGTGGATTTCTTCTGTCCTTAATCTTCTTTGTGCCAAGGATCAAGTCAATGAAAACTGAGCACAGGTCAGGTATTTAGCAGATTTTCTTATAGGTTATGAAGGGGATTCCTTGGTAGGTACATTTTTCCCATTGCTTTCTCCTCCCGTCCTCAGCTCCTCTCTCCATCTATGCCACTGTTTGATTGGGCAGGTCATCATCTTTCCATTTCTGAAAGTTGTGTTTGAAACCATTTACCTAATATTGGGACTCAAACCCACGTGGCAGGGACTCTGGGCTATGCTTAGTCACTCAGTCATGTTTGACTGGGACTTGGGCCCAGTCAAAACCCACGGTGCCTGGTTTTAGGACCTAATGAAGCTCAGGCTCTTGCTGTCTTATTGCAAAAAATTCAGTGAGAGACACAGCAATAGTAAGAGGTAGATTTGTTCGGATTCGGAGAGATGCACACCCCATACGGTGTAGGCCATTGCAGAAGGTGAGTGCAGGGGCCGTGGAATGTGGTGCGGTTAGTTTTCCTGAGCTGGGTGTTTTCATATGCTAAGGAGTGGGAGGATCATTCCAACAATTGGGGAACCACCCACTCCTCCGTCTTTGGACAGTGTCTTGGAACTGTCCTGGTGCCTCTGGGTGTGTCATTTAGTTTGAAGATTGAGGATCAAGGTTTAAATGAATTTGACTTGTCATCTTGGACCCACTTGATTTTAATTGGTTTCTGTTATGCCCCTGGGCTATGTAATTTCTTCAAAAGTTGTGCCCTGCCCCCTTCCCTCCTGTTTCATGCTCTCTTCCTGAGCCCCGTCCAGGCCCACAGTGTTGCCTCTACTGTCTTCTGGAGGGACAACCACAAAATAGCTGGCCTTTGGGATAGAAATGCTGTATAATATCTAATCCCTCTAGATAATCAGGCCTTCATCTTCCATGTTTCCTATAACATGTGCAACAACAGCATCTCTCAGTGAACCTGCTAGGGTGGGTGACAGGCACACAATGCCTGCTGGAAGTCCCTCTGTTGGTGGCATCCCTTCAAGGCAATTAGGTTTCCAGGGATAATGTTTGCCACTTTAGGAGTTAGCCCTGCAGGCGGTTTGGGCCTTGCCACCCTTCTCCTAAAGTTACAAACACACCCCTGAATCAAATCTCCACTCTACTTTTATGGAACTTCTGGTCTGTTGCCTGTTATCAATTTGTTCTTAAGCCACTTATTAACTCCTGCAACCAGGACCCTGCCCCCTTGTAGGCAACATTGCTCCATCCCGCTTATTATTATTAAATTACTCCTAATGCCCCTAACAGGACCAGAGAACCTTCTCCTTTGTCATTACTTCTGTTATTACCTAGAGTGGGTCTATGACAATGAGATGTTTACCATTGGAAACACCCTAAGCTGCTCTTATGGAGGACTAGGGGAGGAAATCAGTGGCTTAACATTCCCTCAGAGCAATAAGAGGATAAGGCTTTTGGCTATTTCCCCAGGTTCCCAGCCTCAGGGCACAGACTTGGATTGCTTTACATCATGATATCTATTCCCATCCACAGTGGACAAACCAGCCATGAATTAAGATTACAACCCTTTAATCCTACCCAGCACTGGTCATGCTTGGGGAACTTGGGGATGACTAACTCCAGCCCGGGGTTCCCAGAAGGTTGACCTGCCTCAACCTGCCTAGGGATCTGGTCCTTGCAAGGTTGTCACACCTCAACCTGCTAGGGGATCTGCCAGTCCAGGGGTCCCAGGAGGTCGACATACCTCAACCTTCCAAGGGACCCAATTCTCGGGAGGCAGACCTGCCTCAACCTGCCCAGGGATTCAATCTCCAGGAAGCTGTCATGCCTCAGCCTGCCTGGGGATCTGCACCCTGACCCAGGGATGCCTGGCTCTCAGGTTGCAACAGTACTGGGTATGATAAACTTCAGAAAGACTCACCCCTAAGGAAGTCCACCCATGGAAATAGAAGGAAGTGTATTACTTGTGGGACTGTTCCTGGTCTCAGCAATAACTCAGGAGTCCAATGAGAACCCCATTGCCTTTTTGGAAATGCTAAAAGAGGCCCTCCAAAAGTTTACCAATCTGGACTTAGACTCTTACAAGGGACAGGTGATTTTAAAGGACAAATTCCTGCCCCAATGTGCATCAGACATCAAGATAAAGTTACAACAGCTACAGCAGCAGGACCCTGCTGCCTCTTTAGATGAGATGGTCCAGACAGCCACCAATACCTTTTATAACAGAGAACAGAAGAGGGAGGCCAAGGCCCAGGAAGGGGAGAGAAGGAAAGAGACAAGTCAAGCTCAGATGCTGGCCACTTTCCAGGGAAGCCCTATGGCAAACCCCAAGTCCTTGAAGAATAAGGCATGAGGCAAATGCCTAATCGATAGTCAGGCGGGACATTGGGCCAAAGAGTGTCCAAACTGTGGCAAGTCTCCTAAAACCACTTGCTACGAATGCCATCAGCTGGGACACTGGGTGGCACTCTGCCCTTGGGACCCAAGAGCATCAAGGTACAAGCTCCAAGCCTTCCCTCACAATGGTTCAATAAGACTGAAGTGGCCTACTCCAACCAGCCCGCCTGTCACAGATAACCATCACGGGGCTGGAGCCAAGGGTGCAGCTGGATGTGGCAGGTAGGTCCAAGAATTTTTTGGTTGACACAGGGACTACCTACTCTGTCCTGACCTCCTACTCCAGAGCCTTCTCCTCCTAAACCTGTACCATTTTGGGTGCTACAGAATGCACCCACCTTGAGGTTGCCAGATCCAGAAAAAGCACTCCAACTCTATATCCATGAAAAGGAAGTAATAGCCTTAGGAATGTTAACTCAAAGGTTGGGACCTGAGCCCCAGCCTGTAGCTTACTTATCCAAGAAGCTTGTACCACCTGCCCAAGGCTGGCCTCCCTGCCTCCAAAATTTTGCAGCTATTGCAGTCCTGACAGAAGATGCTTTAAAACTCTCTTTTGGGGGCAAACTATTTTTACCGAGCACCAAGTGAAACAGCTCCTAAATGGGAGAGGCCATTTATGGAGGTCTGATCAAAGGATCCTCAGATATCAAGCAGTGCTGAGGGAAAATCCAGGCCTGACTATATCCCCTTGTGAGGTTCTTAACCCTGCCACTCTCCTGCCTACCCCTGATGACTCTCTCCCATTTTACTCTTGCCTAGAAACTTTGGACCATTGGACAAAACCTAGATAGCAACTGTCAGAAGATCCTCTGACCAATCCTGAGGAAATCTGGTACACTGATGGAAGCAGCTTTGTCTTGAATGGAAAAAGAAGAGCCAGATATGCAGTAGTCTCCAATTTTTAGACCACAAAGGCTAAACCTTTGCCACCAGATACTTCAGTCCAATTAGCTAAGCACATAGCCCTGACTCTAGCTTTAGAGCTGGGAAATGTAAAGACAGTAGCCATTTACACTGACTCCAAGAATGCCTTTCTGGTGCTACATGCACATGTGGCTATTTGGAAAGAAAGGGGCCACTTGACCATCTGAGGGTCCCCAATCAAATATGGTGATCACATCCTTAGTCTCTTGGAGGCAGTCCATCTTCCCCCTAAAGTTTCAGTCTCCCATTGTAAAGGACACCAGAAAGGGAGCATGGAAGTGGCACAAGGGAACCAAGAAGCTGGTCAGGCAGCTAAGAGAACAGCATTACAGAACAGTAACCTAATAGGGGTTGTCACCTTAGTTTCACAGACTGATTTGCCAGAAACTCTTTCATATACTGAAGGTGAGACTCTTAAAGTTAAGATTAAGGGCTTTCAACCAGAGATAAATCCACATGCCTATGGACACCTTATCTTCAACAAAGGAGGCAAGGATATACAATGGAAAAAAGACAACCTCTTTAACAAGTGGTGCTGGGAAAACTGGTCAACCACTTGTAAAAGAATGAAACTAGAACACTTTCTAACACCATACACAAAAATAAATTCAAAATGGATTAAAGATCTAAATGTAAGACCAGAAACTATAAAACTCCTAGAGGAGGACATAAGCAAAACACTCTCCGACATACATCACAGCAGGATCCTCTATGACCCACCTCCCAGAATATTGGAAATAAAAGCAAAAATAAACAAATGGGACCTAATTAAATTTAAAAGCTTTTGCACAACAAAGGAAACTATAAGTAAGGTGAAAAGACAGCCCTCAGATTGGGGGAAAATAATAGCAAATGAAGAAACAGACAAAGGATTAATCTCAAAAATATACAAGCAACTCCTGAAGCTCAATTCCAGAAAAATAAATGACCCAATCAAAAAATGGCCCAAAGAACTAAACAGACATTTCTCCAGAGAAGACATACAGATGGCTAACAAAAACTTGAAAAGATGCTCAACATCACTCATCATCAGAGAAATGCAAATCAAAACCACAATGAGGTACCATTACATGCCAGTCAGGATGGCTGCTATCCAAAAGTCTACAAGCAATAAATGGTGGAGAGGCTGTGGAGAAAAGGGAACCCTCTTACACTGTTGGTGGGAATGCAAACAGTACATCCACTATGGAGAACAGTGTGGAAATTCCTTTAAAAAACTGGAAATAGAACTGCCATATGACCCAGCAATCCCACTTCTGGGCATACACACTGAGGAAACCAGATCTGAAAGAGACACGTGCACCCCAATGTTCATTGCAGCACTGTTTATAATAGCCAGGACATGGAAGCAACCTAGATGCCCATCAGCAGACGAGTGGATAAGAAAGCTATGGTACATATACACAATTGAATATTACTCAGCCATTAAAAAGAATACATTTGAATCAGTTCTAATGAGATGGATAAAATTGGAGCTCATTATACAGAGTGAAGTAAGCCAGAAAGATAAACACCAATACAGTATACTAACGCATATATATGGAATTTAGAAAGATGGTAATGATAACCCTATATGCAAGATAGAAAAAGAGACACAAATGTATAGAACAAACTTTTAGACTCTGTGGGAGTCTTTAGACACTTGTGGGAGAAGGCGAGGGTGGGATGATCTGAGAGAATAGCTTTGAAACATGTATATTATCAAGTGTGAAACAGATCACCAGCCCAGGTTGGATGCATGAGACAAGTGCTCAGGGCTGGTGCATTGGAATGACCCAGAGGGATAGGATGGGGAGGGAGGCGGGAGTGGGGTTCAGGATGGGGAACACAAGTAAATCCATGGCTGATTCATGTCAATGTATGGCAAAAACCACTACAATATTGTAAAGTAATTTGCCTCCAACTAATAGAAATAAATGAAAAAAAAAAAAAAAGTAAGGGCTTTCAAGATCATATGGGGTGGTTCCAAAAGGAGGGACTCCTTTTTCTGCCTGGGAACCTCCAGTGGAAGTTGATTAACTCCTTACATGCCACCACTCATTTAGGGGAGAAGGCCCCCCAAAGATTACTAAAAAGGTCCTTCAGAGGAACAGGCCTCCAAACGACTATAAGGCAAGTGGTCTCCTCTTGTCCCACTTGTCAGTTAAACAACCCCCAAGAAGCTTGAAGACCCCATCTGATCCAGCCTGTCCAACGACCTGGGACCTACCCAGGAGAGGACTGGCAGATGGACTTCACCCAGATGCCAATTTCTCAAGGGTATAAATACCTATTAATCATGATAGATACATTCACAGGATGGATTGAAGGCTTTCCCACCCAGACTGAGAAGGCTGAGGAGGTGGTAAAAAAAAAAACAAAAACGGTTCCATGAAATCATTCCAAGATTTGGTCTGCCCAGGTCATTACAAAGTGACAATGGGACATCATTTACTTTCAAGGTC
The DNA here is from genome assembly GCF_019320065.1 of Cervus canadensis. Classification (NCBI taxonomy): domain Eukaryota; kingdom Metazoa; phylum Chordata; class Mammalia; order Artiodactyla; family Cervidae; genus Cervus; species Cervus canadensis. The sequence goes on along the minus strand of NC_057409.1, from coordinate 3,459,369 downwards.
ACCTAAGTGGTCTGTAAAGCATTGGGTATTACTTATTATCTCCATTGTGCCCGGAGGCCTCAGTCTTCAGGAAAAGTAGAAAGAGCCAACTAATTCTTAAAATCAGCGATAAAAAAGATAACCCAGATTCAAAAAAATTGAAATCATTCCAGTCACCTTTTCTGACCACAGTGCAGTAAGATTAGATCTCAATTACAGGAAAAAAATTGTTAAAAATTCAAACATATGGAGGCTAAATAACACGCTTCTGAATAACCAACAAATCATAGAAGAAATCAAAAAAGAAATCAAAATATGCATTGTCAGGGAATGTTTGACGGGAGGATTCCTACGTGCTGTCTCTCATGAGTCCTTTGTCCCTCTTCAAGCGGAATAGCACGCTGCTCCCAGGGACTGAGGTCATTGTGTGAGGCAGGCTTGGGTCTCCTTTAGTAAACATTCTCTTTAGGACAAAACTGCTTAGTCTCATTCCCCTTTCTTGAGATATGGATTGTGTCCTGACCTTGTGACTACATTACCCCTTGTTCCCTTGGTAACGGTTGCAGTACGTTTGGTTTTCTGATCTGTATCATTCCCGAAAGAAGTTTCTTGTACCACAGCCTATATATACTCATAGGAAAATCATTAAAGCACCTTTGCTCCACCAGAGCTTAGGTCCCCAGGTCTTTTTTGTCTCTTTCTCTCTCTCTCTTTCTCTCTTTCACTTTCTTATCGTCGACTCCGTACCACAAGGTCCTGGTCCATTAAAGGACCCCAACAATGCATAGAAATGAATGAAAATGAAAACACAACAACCCCAAACCTATGGGACACTGTAAAAGCAGTGCTAAGGGGAAGGTTCATAGCATTACAGGCTTACCTCAAGAAACAAGAAAAAAGACAAATAAATAACCTAACTCTACACCTAAAGCAACTAGAGAAGGAAGAAATGAAGAACCCCAAGGTTAGCAGAAGGAAAGAGATCTTAACAATTAGGGCAGAAATAAATGCAAAAGAAACTAAAGAGACCATAGCAAAAATCAACAAAGCTGAAAGCTGGTTTTTTGAAAAAATAAACAAAATTGACAAACCATTAGCAAGACTCATTAAGAAACAAAGGAAGAAGAACCAAATTAACAAAATTAGAAATGAAAATGGAGAGATCACAAGAGAAAACACTTAAATACAAAGGATCATAAGAGACTACTACCAGCAGCTCTATGCCAATAAAATGGACAGCTTGGAAGAAATGGACAAATTCTTAAAAAGTATAACTTTCCAAAACTGAACCAGGAAGAAATAGAAGATCTTAACAGACCCATCACAAGCAAGGAAATCGAAACTGTAATCAGAAATCTTCCAGCAAAGAAAAGCCCGGGACCAGACGGCTTCACAGCTGAATTCTACCAAAAATTAAGAGAAGAGCTAACACCTATCTTACTCAAACTCTTCCAGAAAATTTCAGAAGAAGGTAAACTTCCAAACTCATTCTATGAGGCCACCATCACCCTAATTCCAAAACCAGACAAACATGCCACAAAAAAACAGAAAACTACAGGCCAATATCACTGATGAACATAGATGCAAAAATTCTTAACAAAATTTTAGCAAACAGAATCCAACAACATATTAAAAAAATCATACACCATGACCAAGTGGGCTTTATCCCAGGAATGCAAGGATTCTTTAATATCCGCAAATCAATCAATGTAATACACCACATTAACAAATTGAAAGATAAAAACCATACGATTATCTCAATAGATGCAGAGAAAGCCTTTGACAAAATTCAACACCCATTTATGATTAAAACTCTCCAGAAAGCAGGAATAGAAGGAACATACCTCAACATAATAAAAGCTATATATGACAAACCCACAGCAAGCATCACCCTCAATGGTGAAAAATTGAAAGCATTTCCCCTGAAATCAGGAACAAGACAAGGATGCCCACTCTCACCACTACTATTCAACATAGTGTTGGAAGTTTTGGCCACAGCAATCAGAGCAGAAAAAGAAGTAAAGGAATCCAGATAGGAAAAGAAGAAGTGAAACTCTCACTGTTTGCAGATGACATGATCCTCTACATAGAAAACCCTAAAGACTCTACCAGAAAATTACTAGAGCTAATCAATGAATATAGTAAAGTTGCAGGATATAAAATTAACACACAGAAATCCCTTGCATTCCTATACACTAACAAGAGAAAACAGAAAGAGAAATTAAGGAAACAATACCATTCACCATTGCAACAAAAAGAATAAAAATACTTAGGAGTATCATCTACCTAAAGAAACAAAAGACCTATACATAGAAAACTATAAAACACTGATGAAAGAAATCAAAGAGGACACAAACAGATGGAGAAACATACCGTGTTCATGGATTGGAAGAATCAATATTGTCAAAATGGCTATTCTACCCAAAGCAATCTATAGATTCAATCAATCCCTATCAAGCTACCAACGGTGTTTTTCACAGAACTAGAACAAATAATTTCACAATTTGTATGGAAATACAAAAAACCTCGAAGAGCCAAAGTAATCTTGAGAAAGAAGAATGGAACTGGAGGAATCAACCTGCCTGACTTCAGACTCTACTACAAAGCCACAGTCATCAAGACAGTATGGTACTGGCACAAAGACAGAAATATAGATCAATGGAACAGAATAGAAAGCCCAGAGATAAATCCACGAACCTATGGACACCTTATCTTTGACAAAGGAGGCAAGGATATACAATGGAAAAAAGACAACCTCTTTAACAAGTGGTGCTGGGAAAACTGGTCAACCACTTGTAAAAGAATGAAACTAGAACACTTTCTAACACCATACACAAAAATAAACTCAAAATGGATTAAAGATCTAAATGTAAGACCAGAAACTATAAAACTCCTAGAGGAGAACATAGGCAAAACACTCTCCGACATAAATCACAGCAAGATCCTCTATGACCCACCTCCCAGAATATTGGAAATAAAAGCAAAAATAAACAAATGGGACCTAATGAAACTTAAAAGCTTTTGCACTCAAAGGAAACTATAAGTAAGGTGAAAAGACAGCTCTTCAGATTGGGAGAAAATAATAGCAAACAAAGCAACAAAGGATTAATCTCAAAAATATACAAGCAACTCCTGAAGCTCAATTCCAGAAAAATAAATGACCCAATCAAAAATGGGCCAAAGAACTAAACAGACATTTCTCCAAAGAAGACATACAGATGGCTAACAAACACATGAAAAGATGCTCAACATCACTCATTATTAGAGAAATGCAAATCAAAACCACAATGAGGTACCATTACACGCCAGTCAGGATGGCTGCTATCCAAAAGTCTACAAGCAATAAATGCTGGAGAGGGTGTGGAGAAAAGGGAACCCTCTTACACTGTTGGTGGGAATGCAAACTAGTACAGCCGCTATGGAGAACAGTGTGGAGATTCCTTAAAAAACTGGAAATAGAACTGCCATATGACCCAGCAATCCCACTTCTGGGCATACCACTGAGGAAACCAGATCTGAAGAGACACGTGCACCCCAATGTTCATTGCAGCACTGTTTATAATAGCCAGGACATGGAAGCAACCTAGATGCCCATCAGCAGATGAATGGATAAGGAAGCTGTGGTACATATACACCATGGAATATTACTCAGCCATTAAAAAGAATTCATTTGAATCAGTTCTAATGAGATGGATGAAACTGGAGCCCATTATACAGAGTGAAGTAAGCCAGAAAGATAAAGACCAATACAGTATACTAACACATATATATGGAATTTAGAAAGATGGTAACGATAACCCTATATGCAAAACAGAAAAAGAGACACAGATGTACAGAACAGACTTTGGACTCTGTGGGAGAAGGCAAGGGTGGGATGTTTCGAGAGAACAGCATTGAAACATGTATATTATCTATAGTAAAACAGATCACCAGCCCAGGTGGGATGCATGAGACAAGTGCTCGGGCCTGGTGCACTGGGAAGACCCAGAGGGATTGGGTAGAGAGGGAGGTGGGAAGGGGGATTGGGATGGGGAATACATGTAACTCCATGGCTGATTCATGTCAATGTATGACAAGACCCACTGCGGTATTGTAAAGTGATTAGCCTCCAACTCTAAAAAATAAATGAAAAAAAAAAAAAAAAAAGATAACCCAGAAGGCCTCCCTGGGATAGAAGGAGGCTTTACCAATAGCTCTCCTCGCACCCATATTGCTCCTAAGGAAAAGGTTGGTCTTAGTCCTTATGAGATGCTATATGGGAGACCTTCTGTTTGTGTCAATGACCCCTTCCTAGATCCAGAGGCTCAGACCCTCCAGTCTTATACCATGGCCATTGGACAATTCCAACAATATATACACTTGTGGGGTGTCAACTAGGACCCAAAAGATTCTAAAGAGCCACCACGATATGCTCCAGGGACTCAAGTCCTAATTGAAATTTGGAAAGATGGGTCCCCAAAGGCTCACTGAAGGGCCCCTACCCTGTAACGCTTTCTACCCCCACAGCAGTCAAGGGCGAGGACACAATTCCTGGATTCACTACTCAGGAGTCAAGCCATGGAAGAAAACAGAAGAGGACACTCAATACACCTGTGAGCCCCCGGGAGCTCTCAGACACCTATTCAGGACTACAAATAGTGCCATTCTAATGAGCACCCCAAAGTTAAGTTACTGGCGATAAGATTTCTCAGGATCGCTCTAAAGAGCCAGCACAGCTTGGCAGAGGTTGTACTTCAAAATAAGCAGGAGGTAGATCGCCTGACCCCTGAACAAGGAGGGACTTGAGCCATCTTGAATGAGATGTGTTGTTTCTGGGCAAATACCTCCAGCCAAGTTAAAAAAAGATCTCACAGTCCTCAAGAAAAACATTCGGATGATACAGGATCTCAAAGAACGAGCTGATGAGTTCTTGGGGGGATCCTTCTCCTAGCAAGGGGAAACTTGGAGTTGGCTAGTGCCTCTACAGATCCTTGTTATCACCATATTGATGCTGCTTATGAGTGCTCCATGTATTATCAACTGTCTAACCCGTTTTGTCTCTGCCCAGGTCAACAAGCTACAACATGCAGTGCCAGTTCAACAAGGACATATAAAACTACACCTGGCCATGGAAAATATCACTCACCCTTAGATGGACACCGCTATAAGGACTCTGAGGCTTGAGACTAGCAAGAGGGGGAGGCCTAAAGCCCCTCACCATCCAGCTCAGTAAGAAGTAGCCAGAGAGACCTCGACACCCTTATTCCCAAAGAATTAGGCCTCCCATCTCTTGAGGGGGGCAAGTTAGATAGTTAGAATAGGAAAAAGGAGTCCAGAATGGTGGTGGATAAAAGACAAAGAAGGGGAAAGCCCTTGAAAAATAGAACAAAGGAAGGTCCGAGGACCAGAGTGAGGACCTCAAGTAAAACAAACAGCCCTCCTGGCTAGCCCAATTTACATAGGGCAGGCTCAGAGGGAGGTAAAAAAAAAAAAAAACAAAACATATAAAAAGACGAGCCAAAATTGAGCTGGGGGCTTCTGTTCATGTCTTTTGGGTTAGTCCACCCTCATGCCTCGAGGATGTATGTTCCTTTGCTCACCAAATAAAACTGAGCTGTAACACAGAGCTGCACCACTGATCCATCCATCGCCTCAAATTTTTGCTGCCACAAGACAGAACCAAGGAAATTATACACTCCCCCGACACATCTTCCCATATGCACTGAATTTCTTAACTTGAGATCTTGTCTCGTGGATTTGAAGTTCAGTATTTCTAAGTCTAAAGGTGTAAAATAGACACTTTCCAAAAGAGGAACAAAAAGAAGACAAATCTCAACATTTGAAACACTGGCAAAGATGGCGGACACTTCCAGAAAGATCCATCTGACTAAGCAGAAAGGTCTTCACTCCCTTTTTCCACAAGACTGTGGAGTGGACTTTGACAGTGGGGAATTGCTGCGGGGAGGAAGTCAATTCTGACTCCCTGTTGGAAACTGTTTCTCTGACTTGTTTTTATTGTTATAATCATACTCATTGACTTGCCTGGAGGACTCTGCCCCTCTTCTTAACTATAAACTAAAGTGCCTTTGTTCAGCTCTTAGAGAGGTAGTTTGTCCCTTCCCACCTGTGAATAGAAGAGATGAACATGCCCCTTCTGAAGGCTGGACATTCCCTTGCAGATGTTTTGCAGGACTGAAGACCCTTTCACTTTACTTCCCCATTGCATCTCCCTCTCTATTCTGCCTTTTGACTTTAGTTCCTCATTGCTTCTTTCTCTCTGACCTATAAAAGGATCTGGCATCCAGACCTCAATAAGATGGTTGTTTTGAGGTCCTAACCTGCCATCTTCTTGGTCTGCTGGCTCCCCGATTAAAGTCTCTTGCTTGCCTCAACACCTCATCTCTCAGGTTCATTGGCCTATCATGCAGCAAGCAGAGCAAGCTTGGACTCGGTAGCAGAGAAGATCCCATGGAGAACAGAATGGCAACCCACTCCACTATTCTTGCCTGGAGAATCCCATGGACAGAGAAGACTGGTGGGCTATAGTCCATAGGGTTGCAAAGTCAGACATGACTGAAGTGACTTAGCACACACGTGCACATGCACACACACACACACACACACACACTAAACCTAAGAAAGCAGAGGAAAAATTTTTCTTCATCAACACTGGTCTGCAATTCTCCACTGACACCAAAGTGACCAGAGTGAAAAAGAAATGGAAAAAATAAATTTAAAAAGGTGAACAACAGTAAATCCATCTTGACTGTCCAGAGAAAATGTGCCACGTGGAAGGCTGGCAGAAGAAATGCTCTAACACATCAGTCAAGGTGTGGGCTCAGGTCCCTGAAACTGAGCAGGCTGGGACACACCGTTTTCAAGGGCAGAAGCCCCCTTTTGCCTGGCAACACAATAAAGCTATTCTTTTCCACTTCACCCAAAACTCCGCCTCTGAGATTCAAACTCAACACTGGTGCATAGAGGCCAAATCTTCAGCATCAGTTTCACACACAAGGGTTGACAGTCCTGGGGGTCTCCTGACTCGTGGGCATGGGATTTTGTCATTAAACCCTTCTGAGATTCAGTTTCTTTACCTATAAAGTGGGAGTTACGTTATGGTCTTCACAAGTGTTGTGAAGGATGAGTGACAGACCTCCGGAAATCACTGAGCACTCTGCCTGGCATGTAGAGACTGGCTTGTGAAGCACGGAGCAGCTGTTGTTGTGATGTTGGTCGTGGTTGTGCAACAACAGAACCACCTTTTTAAACATTTCCTTGTTTCCTTCCTCCCCTGCAGGGCTTGTCTTCCCTGAGGCCAGCTTCTTAGAGCCCTGTGGCGGGATCAAGCCATGGGGAAGCAGCCTGCCCTCAGACGCCTCACCTGTGGCTGTGTGGACTAAAAATGATGCCTGCCGTAGCAGTAAACAAAGGATGCCCGGCGATCAACAATTGCAGCTACCCCCGACGGTGAGCCCTGAGGGAACTCAGGAAAGAAACAAAAACACCTACCGTCTCGCAGTCAGCAGGCTACACCCGCCCCCAAAGGTGCAGTTTGAGGAAGCCCAGGCTGTGAACGCGCAGGTCACTGGCTCCAGGTAGCTGAGGGGCTTACCCAAGGAGTGATTTCAGTGAGCGCGGGCTCTTGCATCTTCCCATACACAGAAAAAGGCCAGGGAATTCCCTGGCAGTTCAGTGGTTAAGACTGTGCTTCCACAGCAGGGAGTTCAGGTTCAATCCCTGGTCAGGGAACTAAGATCCCGCATGTCACGCAGTGCAGCCTAAAGAAACCAAGAAAAAGATTAGATTCCTTGAGATATCTAGTTTTATGAACAGTAGCTGTTAATAAATAGTAGTAATAATAATAAGTGATAGTATTAACTACCTGCTCTTTATCCTGGCTCCCTCCTTGCCTCTTCGGAGCTGTTTTCTCAAGGTTGCTTGAGATGATGCCTTGCAGGCTTGAAGTCCTAAGAATGTCCACTGAATAAAACATAACTCTCAACTTCTATGTTGTGCTTTTTTTTCCCAGTTGACAGTTGTCACTGTGGCTTGGGGGACCAGGGCCTGCGTGTGGATGACACCAATGGGCACTCTCCCCGCTGTGACAGCAGGCTGACGCTGACACTGATAACGTGGGTGTGACCTTAGGCAGGACACTTCTCTCTCTGTCTCTCAGTTTCCCACCCAGTAAAATGGGATGTTTTGAGACTGTATTGAATTATGGATCTGAAAACACTTTGGGAAGCATAAAATATTAAAAAGTCTGGCGTGCACAGGAAGACAAATGCTATGTGATATCACTTACATGTTGAATCTAAAATACAGTTCAAATGAGCTTATTAACAAAAGAGAAGCAGACTCATAGATATAGAAAGCAAACTTATCATCATCAAAGGGGAGAGGGATAAATTAGGACTTTGGAATTAACAGATACATGCTACTATATATAAAAGAGAACAACAAGGATGTTCTGTATAGCACAAGGAACTGTATTCAATCTCATAATAATCTACATTGGAAAATAATAAAAAATATATGCATGTATACATGCACACACACACACACACATAAAACTGAACCACTTTGTTGTACACCTGAAACTAACACAGCATTGTGAATCAACTACACTTCAATTTTTTAAAATGTTCTGGAATGTTCTACATAGAAAGGGAGTCTGCACACTATTTACAGGGGCCAAGACATGGAAGCAACCTAAACGCCCATAGACAGAATGAATGGATAAATAAGAAGTGGTACATATACACAGTAGAACATTATTCAGCCATAAAAAAGAATGGAATAATGCCATTTGCAACAGCATGAATGAACCTAGAGATGATCATACTAAGTGAAGTAAGTCAGACAAAGACAAATACCATAAATTGTTTGTATGTGGAATCTTTAACAAATGATACTAATGAAATGATTTACAAAACAGAAATAGACTCATAAACATAGAAAAAAAAATTATGGCTACCAAAGGGGAAAGGTAGGGAAGAGAGATAAATTAGGAGTTTAGGAAGAGTATATAAACACTCCTGTATATAAAACAGATCATCAACAAAGAACTACTGTACAGTACACGGAACTCTACTCAATAATCTGTAATGACCTATACGGGGAAAGAATCTGAAAAGGAATTAATATAGGTATATGTAAACTGAGTTACTTCACATACTTGAAACTAATACAACATTGTAAATCAACTATATTTCATTATAGAATAAAAATATTTTAAAGAAATTATAATTAAAAAAAAGAAAGGGAGTCTGCAGGCTGAAATGTGTCAGAACTTTGACAGTTCAGTGTGATAGTGCCACTGTCTCTAGATAAAGAGATACTTAGGGAAGATAATAACAGGTTCAAGGTTTACAACCAATGTGTTTGTTTGAAATCTGAGTAATTGCAGCGTCTGCCAGCCAGCTCACTTTAATTTGTAGGAAACCAATTATGCAACATTCCAGATGTATTAAATTGGCTGTTTAGAATGATGACTTGAAGAGTTTTAAACATGAGGACCAGACAATTTTCTGATTCTCTAAATCAGGGGTTCTTAGAGCTGCTAAATGGATTGTTTGCCTGTTCCCATAATCTATCGTTTTGGAATTGATGAGTTTGAGATGTGACTTTTCTTTCTACAATATTCATCAGACTTTCTCCCAAGCTCCTTGCTGAAAGAGGAATCAGTTCACTTCAGTCCCTCAGTCGTGTCCGACTCTCTGTGACCCCATGGACTGAACAGACCAGGCCTCCCTGTCCATCACCAACTCCCGGAGTTTACTCAGACTCATTTCCATTGAGTCGGTGATGCCATCCAACCATCTCATCCTCTGTCATCCCCTTCTCCTCCTGCCCTCAATCTTTCCCAGCATCAGGGTCTTTCTCAGTGAGTTAGTTCTTCCCATGAGGTGGTCAAAGCATTGGAGTTTCAGCTTCAACATCAGTCCTTCCAGTGAACATTCAGGATTGATTTCCTTTAGGGTGGACAGGTTGGATCTCCTTGCAGTCCAAGGGACTCTCAAGAGTCTTCTCCAACACCACAGTTCAAAAGCATCAATTCTTCTGTGCTCAGCTCTCTTTATAGTCCAACTCTCACATCCATACATGACCACTAGAAAAACCATAGCCTTGACTAGACAGACCTTTGTTAGCAAACTAATGTCTCTGCTTTTTAATATGCTGTGTAGGTTGGTCATAACTTTTCTTCCAAGGAGTAAGCGTCTTTTTATTTCATGGCTGCAGTCACCATCTGCCGTGATTTTGGAGACCAAGAAAATAAAGTCTGCCACTGTTTCCACTGTTTCTCCATCTATTTGCCATGAAGTGATGGGACCAGATGTCATGATCTTAGTTTTCTGAATGTGGAGCTTTAAGCCAACTTTTTCACTCTCCTCTTTCACTTTTATCAAGAGGCTCTTCAGTTTTTCTTCACTTTCTGCCATAAGGGTGGTATCATCTGCATATCTGAGGTTATTGATATTTCTCCCCACAATCTTGATTCCAGCTTGTGCTTCATCCAGCCCAGTGTTTCTCATGATGTACTCTGCATAGAAGTTAAGTGAGCAGGGTGACAATATACAGCCTTGACGTACTCCTTTCCCAATTTGGAATCAGTCTGTTGCTCCATGTCCAGTTCTAACTGTTGCTTCCTGACCTGCATACAGATTTCTCAAGAGGCAGATCAGATGGTCTGGTATTCCCATCTCTTCAAGAATTTCCCACAGTTTATTGTGATCCATACAGTCAAAGGCTTTGGCGTAATCAATAAAGCAGAAATAGATTTTTTCTGGAACTCTCTTGCTTTTTTATGATCCAGTGGATGTTGGCAATTTGATCTCTGGTTTCTCTGCCTTTTCTAAAGCCAGCTTGAACATCTGGAATTTCACAATTAACATATTGCTGAAGCCTGGCTTGGAGAATTTTGAGCATTACTTTATTACCGTGTGAGATGAGTGCAATTATGTGGTAGTTTGAGCATTCTTTGGCATTGCCTTTCTTTGGGATTGGAATGAAAACTGACCTCTTCCAGTCCTGTGGCCACTGCTGAGTTTTCCAAATTTGCTGGCATAATGAGTGCAGCACTTTCACAGCATCATCTTTGAGGATTTGAAATAGTTCAACTGGAATTCCATCACCTCCACTAGCTTTGTTTGTAGTGATGCTTCCTAAGGCCCATTTGACTTCACATTCCAGGATGTCTGGCTCTAGGTGAATGATCACACCATCATGAATATCTGGGTCATGAAGATCTTTTTTTGTACAGTTCTTCTGTGTATTTTTGCCACCTCTTCTTAGTATCTTCTGCTTCTGTTAGGTCCATACCATTTTTGTCCTTTACTGAGCCCATCTTTGCAAGAAATGTTCCCTTGGTATCTCTAATTTTCTTGAAGAGATCTCTAGTCTTTCCCATTCTATTGTTCTCCTCTTTGCACTGATCACTGATGAAGGCTTTCTTATCTCTCCTTGCTATTCTTTGGAACTCTGCATTCAAATGGGAATATCTTTCCTTTTCTCCTTTGCTTTTCACTTCTCTTCTTTTTGCAGCTATTTGTAAGGCCTCCTCAGACAGCCATTTTGCCTTTTTGCATTTCTTTTTCTTGGGGATGTTCTTGCTCCCTGTCTCCTGTACATGTCATGACCCTCCATCCATAGTTCATCAGGCAGTCTGTCTATCAGATCTAGTCACTTAAATCTATTTCTCACTTCCACTTTATAATCATAAGGGATTTGATTTAGGTCATACCTCAATGGTCTAGTGGTTTTCTCTACTTTCTTCAATTTCAGTCTGAATTTGGCAATAAGGATGATCTGAGCCATAGCCAGCTCCAGGTCTTATTTTTGCTGACTGTATAGAGCTTCTCCATCTTTGGCTGCAAAGAATATAATCAATCTGATTTTGGTGTTGATCATCTCGTGGTGTCCATGTATAGAACCTTCCCTTTTGTTGTTGGAAGAGGGTGTTTGCTATGACCAGTGCATTGTCTTGGCAGAGTTTTATTAGCCTTTGCGCTACTCCATTCTGTACTCTAAGGCCAAATTTGCTTGTTACTCCAGGTGTTTCTTGACATCCTACTTTTGTATTCCAGTCCCTTATAATGAAAAGGACACTACCACAGAAAACTAACCAATCTAATCACATGAACCGCAGCCTTGTCTAACTCAGTGAAACTATGAGCCATGCCCTGTAGGGCCACCCAAGACGGGTGGGTCATGGTGGAGAGTTCTGACAAAATGTGGTCCACTGGAGAAGGAAATGGCAAACCACTTCAGTATTCCTGCCTTGAGAACCTCATGAACAGTATGAAAAGGCAAGAAGATAGGACATTGAAAGATGAACTCCCCAGGTTAGTAGGTGCCCAATATGCTATTGGAGATCAGTGGAGAAATAACTGCAGAAAGAATGAAGAGATGGAGCCAAAGCAAAAACAACACCCAGTTGTGGATGTGACTGGTGATGGATGCTGTAAAGAGCAATATTGCATAGGAACCTGGAATGTTAGGTCCATGCATCAAGGCAAATTGGAAGTGATCAAACAGGAGATGGCAAGAGTGAATGTCAACATTTTAGGAATCAGCGAACTAAAATGGACTGGAATGGGAGAATTTAACTCAGATGACCGTTATATCTACTGTAGGCAAGAATCCCTTAGAAGAAATGGAGTAGCCATCATAGTCAACAAAAGAGTCCAAAATGCAGTATTTGGATGCAATCTCAAAAACAACAGAATGATCTCTGTTCGTTTCCAAGGCAAACCATTCAATATCAGGGTAATCCAAGTCTATCCCCCGGCCAGTAATGCTGAAAGAGGAATAGGGCAGCTGAATATGGTGAGAAGGTCAGTGTGGAGGAATTCACACAATAACCAGGAATCTCCCAGAAAAGGATAAGGTCAAACGATAACCAGAAGTGGACAGTAGTTAAAGCAGAAAAGGCAGGTTCTAACCAGAACCAATTGCAATAGTGTAAAGCAAGCCACCTATAGAACTGGACTCAGTTTAAAAGGTAGCATGGACAAGTGGGGATTTATAGTCAGGGAGCAGGGTAGGTGTCTGTGTGGATGGATAACTACTAAAAATATCAGAATTAAAGTGGGGAGATTGACAAATGGACTCAACAAGATTCCTGCTGAAGGCAGGCCAGGGTGATCAGATATCACCTGAAGAATGGTGGAGGATGAGGAATTTGATTAGATCTCAAGGGTGATCAGATACTGAGGGGAGGGGCCCTGGCTAAACCTACTTGAAAGGATTCTTACTTTTGAGGATGAAGTCTAGTCAAAAAAAAGTTCTCAGGTGAGCTAGACTAAAGTTTGGTCATGGAAAATCTTTGTCAATTCTCTGCCTTGTTCAAGGAAAGATGAGATGTTCTTTCCTCTGAAAAATACAAATCCATTCTTTTTGGTTACCTTTGGCTCATTAATGATCAGCTAAATCATCTGTTGAAACTTGGTTGTAGAGGATATTTGCTGGATAGTATCAGCAGTTGGGCATTTAGTGGGAGAATTTCTATGAAAATAAAAGAAAAGCAAAGATTAATAGTTGCAAACCCAGGTTCTGAGTCCAGAGGGGAACCAGTTGAGAATACTTCTAGATGTTGGTATGGAAGCCTCTTTAAATGATAGACTGAGGACAGAAGTGAAAATATAACAAATTTCTTGGTTTTCAGATTGGGTCTTTGGTGAGGGCCTCAGAGTTCCAGTGAACTTTCTGAGTAGCCTACCCAGCAACAGGCATGAAGGTTGCCCACACATAAACTGTTGTGATTTCTCTGAAACTTATATCAAGTCTTCCAGCTTCAGATTGCAGGGCTTTGGGAAAACAGCAGCTTTATTCTCAGTAATGCCATATTGGGAAGGTGGGAGAATAGTTGGAAGCTTAAATTTGGAAAACTGTAGCCGATATTGGCTCACAATGTGTACTGTAGTTTTCCATGGAAATACAAAATTTCTCTCTACAACCATCCCCCTTTTCATCAAAGATCACCAAAGTAAGGTTATTCCTGTTTACAAAGTAAGTCCTGTCTTTTGCTATATTGGGCATGATTGCTTACATAAGAGCAGCAAGAATGTAACTGATCACACAGACTTTTTTGAGCTTGTTTTGCTGGAATCTTTCGTAAGACTTTTAGACATTTAAAAGCCTCCCAAGGCCGGGAAGCCAAGCCAAGAACTGGACCACCAGATTTTTCTTGCAATACCGATAGATTTGAATAAACTTCTCTCCTCTCGATGTTCCCAAGATGCCCTAAGCTTCCTGGGCCTGCCAGGAGATGACCTTCCCTACTCATCTGTAAAGTTAGAAGTCCTGTAAGCCAAGTACCAGGAGAGTTTTTCCGAGTAAATGCTGGAAGCATTGTTTCCATGAAGTCAACCTTAGGTCCTTAAAACTTTGCAGTCATACCTTGATTTTATACCTATCTTGCCAAATATGACATTCCAGCCAAAGTCTTGATAATATAACCAATGTTTCCAATAATTTCCTACTGCAAGGAGGATGGATTTTTACTGAAGTTATGCAAATAATGTCGCCATGGAAATAAGAATACTCAATAAAATTTCTGAATTTTGGAGGGTTCAGATAAGAAGTAAACATCATGTGTACAGAAGAATCATCTACCAAAATGTTACAAATACAGATAACTTAAGAGACAAGGGGAAATGTTCCTTATGTCTGGAAAGTAGTACATTAAAGAACTAGCAATGTTCCAAACAAAAAACATAATCATCTTTCATCAGTTCATTCAGCCCCGTGTAATTAATAATTTTTGAACTGTGGTGTTGGAGAAGACTCTTGAGAGTCCCTTGGACTGCAAGGAGATCCAACCAGTCCATCCCAAAGGAAATCAGTCCTGAATATTCATTGGAAGAACTGATGTTGAAGCTGAAACTCCAATAATTTGGCCACCTGATGTGAAGAACTGATTCATTAGAAAAGACCCTGATGCTGGGAAAGATTGAAGGTGGGAGGAGAAGGGGATGACAGAGAATGATATGGTTGGATGGCATCACCAACTTGAAGGATATGAGTTTGAGTAAGCTCCTGGAGTTGGTGATGGACAAGGAGGCCGGATGTGCTGCAGTCCATGGGGTTGAAAAGAATCGGACACAACTGAGTGACTGAACTGAACTGAACTGAATTAATTATTCTTCTGCTTGACCTTGAGTTGGCAGTTTTATGCGACCTAGTCCAGTTGCACGGACTCAGTTATTTAAATAATACCATCATGAAGCATTCAGGCCTGTGGCTAATTGCAAATATTTTCAAAGAAGAATCAGAGTAAAACAAGAATGAAAAAAGGCTTCAAATGGCCATTGGTAAAGAGTTGATAAATTCATTTGACAAGGAAATTTTATTATTTCTGTGGCACCCAACATTTAAAATAACTAAAATTATGACTGATAACATTTAATCAGAACATATCATGTACAGTCAGGACACTGACAAATTTCTAGGAATTTCATACAACTTATGAGATAATGTTTTACCCGTACAAATATAAACTCAGGAAGGTTAAGTGTTCCTTCTTACTTGACAATGCTCTCCATGAAGCTTAGCGTAGTAAATAAACTAAACTATGTTCAACATTTCTCTTTTTACAAGGTGACCGAGCAAATCATTCGAGAATTTTCAAGGGTCCTCTTGGAAACCTCAAGTTCAGATGGAGAAAAAGATTTCATTTAGTATTTGGTTTTGAGAAGGCTAGGATGTCAACAGTGTACAAAGCCTTAGCTCTTTTTTTTAAATGAGAAGCCTAATTCTCTTAAATAATCTAGGACATAACAATAAAGTTAACATAAACTGTAGGAAATTATTCTGATAAGACAAAATATTGGTTCCTAGGCAGATTACCTTCTGCAATCTCTTATTAAGAACAGACCATTCTTCCAAGAAATCTTTGTCATTTTTAACACAGAGAAAACCAAAGTCTAATTTTGAATCAGTGTACTTTTGATATCAAAGTTTAAAAAAACACTGTAAATAAGTCAATTCAGTTTACCCACTTGACCATGTATAAAAATCTATGTTTTGCAAACCCACAAATTTCTATATCCATTTAGGTTTTGTCCTTTTTTTTTTCTCTCTTTCTCATTCTGGAACAACCAGTCCCAGTCAACTTACTTTAAGACAAAACTATTCTCTTTTTTTCTTAAGAAAAACACATTCTTCATACCTTCTATATTTTTCCTTATCAAAATATATCCTAATTCCTTTCATACATTGTTCCCCTTATTATTTCTAGTAGTTTAATTGTCATATTTTTATAATTTTGTTTATTTATTTTTGGCTGTGCTAGGTCTTCATTGCTGAGTGAGCTTTTCTCTAGCTGTGGCAAGTGGGGGCTTCTCTAGTTGCGATGCACAGGCACGCAGGTTTCCGTAGCTGCAGCATGTGGGTTAAGTGGTTGTGGCCCCCGGGCTCTAGAGCGTGGGCTCAGTAGCTGTGGTGCATGGGGTTGGTTGCTCCTTGGAATGTGAAACCCTCCTGCATCAGGGACGGAACCTGTGTCTCCTGCACCAGCAGGCAGATTCTTCATCACTGAGCCACCAGGAAGCCCCTTATTGTCATATTTTTATTACAACTTTTAGCCACCTGTCTTTTACAGAGAAAACTATATAAAGTGGAGAACTGTGACCTGTCCTATACCAGCATGGTGCAGCAGACTAGCCAGTTTTACAAATACACATCACAATTTCTAGAGACATGTTTCTTTACCAGTGGTTCCCAACATACAATTGTTCAACTTATAATCTTTTTATTTCACAGGAGTGCTAATGCCACATGCACTCAATGGAAACCATACTTTGATTTTTTCCTGGACTAACAACATATAAATAGTATGATGCTCTCTCGTGATGCTGGGCAGTGGCAGTTGCTTCAGCTCCCTATAAACACTCAATAAACTGTAAACAATCAATAAACTCACAACCAAATTCATAGAGCATATAATCGGTAGGGGTTTGAAAAGGGATGTTTCAGTCAACTGAGAAGCTCCTATGTTGTTAATATCAATGCCTGTAGACTTAAGAACCAAGACACCTAGGCTCCAGCCCAGCTTCCTTGTGCCCGGAGCTCCAATGAAGCTTCTGGAACTTACTCAGCACCTTAGGAACCAAAATTTGTCCTTACTGGGCTTCCTGGACATATTTCTGTAGCACTAACTCAGGAGTCAGACTCATAATTGGATCCCCAATCAGTGAGTCAGGAGTGAAGACAAAGTCTTCAAAGATGCCCCCTATGGTCTGAGGTGAAAGGTCTTGCGGCAGGGGAGACAGGGGTGGTTCCTTGATGAATCTGATTCTATTTGAGTCTCAAGGATGTAACTGTTAAATAAAACCAGAGCTGGATAGTAGTCAAAGCAGGAAAAGCAGATTTTTAACCAAGAATGATTTCAGTAGAGGAAAAAAGAGAACATATATGGAAGAGAATTGGAGTCAAGTCCAAATACAGCATGGACAAGTGGGGACTGATAGCCAAGGAGAGGATGGGAGTCAATGGATGGAAAATGACTGAGAGGTGACACCATGGGTAAGGGGAGGTGTGGATTCTTGCTGAAGGCAGCCCAGAATGATCAGACATCACCTGGGAATGGTGGGGATGGGAAATCTGATCAGATTTCCAGGGCGGGGGATTCTCACTAAACTGGATTATGATTCTTGTTCTGGAGGACAAGGTTCAAGGACAGCATCCTGTCCATAAAGGATTTAGAGGAGCCTGATAAAGCTTGGTCAAAGAGAATCTCTGCCAGTAATGAAGTAACAAGTTTAAAAGGCAGAGAGGTGAGTAACACTTTTGAAGAGAATACCCTACCATAAAAGATGAAAACATTAATAAACTTTTAAATTAAAAGAGAGAGTTACAAGATATACACATTTTCGGGACACAAAGGCAGTGATACATAATTCTGTTCTCATTAGAATACATCTTTATACCTGGGGGCCCTGTCGCAAATTTAGAAATGTATAAAATCAGGACCACAGCTTGTCACAGCCTCTGTGGCTGACATCAGCTATTCTCATAGATAACATGTGAGTATACCAAGGAAGAATTTGCTCAACTTTTATGACCTGTACAAACTCCTAGTGTCTCCACACCTGACCACTATATGCTTCACCCTGGAGCAGATTTATAAATACAGATTTCTGGTTACCAGACCAGAAGTGCTGATTCAGCTTGGGGATTTGTGTTTTCAACCAGAGGTGATTCCGAGGCAGCCCTTCTACCTGCCAGCCCCTAGGGGAGACTTAGAGGACATGGGATCCACCTATGCAGAGCTTTCTCCCGCTAGGATGAAATGCTTAACCCTTCCTATCCCAAAGCAGTTGTGTGAAATTGGGGTCTCTGAGCCAGGGTCACAAGGCCCACTGTATTGGCAGGTGAACTGAGTGACCTCATCGAGGTCTGGGTCCTTTATGTCCAGGGTCCATACTCTTTGCTTGCCCTGGTGGAGACGGAGTGGAATCTGTGGGGAGGGGGCTGGCCTGAAGCCTTAGCCCACCACCTTCCTGCTTAGATGCATCCTGGTTTAACGCCTTCGTGGGGAGTGTTTGTCCGCTTTATGTTTGTCTCTTTCCCTAGACCTAGCTTCTTGGGAAAGAGATTTATCTGCTTTTGTTGTTGTTCTTGTTGTATCTCTGTGTCCCCTGGGCCCAGCCACGCCCATCACAAACAGCAGCTCCATGAATATGCATTGAAAAACGAATGACCCATGTTTGAGAAGACAAATGACTGGTCCTCTATGGGGACCCAGAAGACGAACGATGCCCTCTGCTGGGGAAGATGGGACAGCTGTCACCTGGAGGCAGCATTTGAGCTGGACCTTGGTGAATGGAAGGGCTTCCCTGGTGGCTCAGAAAGTAAAGAATCCGCCTGCAATGCAGAAGACCAGGGTTTGATCCCTGGATTGGGAAGATCCCCTAGAGAAGGAGAGGGCAACTCACTCCAGCATTCTTGCCTGGAGAATCCCATGAGCAGAGCAGCCTGGTGGGCTACAGTCCTTGGGGTTGCAGAGCTGGACATGACTGAGCGACTAACAGCTTCACTTTGGAGGGTGGGACGGGTGTGGGCACAGGTGCTCCAGGCTCAGGGCACAGCCCAGTCAGAGGCTGGACGTGCAGGAATGCACAGCCCCTGGACGGGATGCAGGGCCCGCGTGTTCAGGGCCCCACGTGGACGTTGCCTCTCCCACAGCTGCAGCTACTCCCTCCAGAGAGCTTGCTGGTGCTGCCCCAGATGGGACCACCACAGCCGCAGCATCACCGATCGCCACATCCACTGTGGCAAGAGCTTCGCCGGGCAGCCTGGGAAGATGAGGAGAGGGCCACCTTCTGCCCTAGACACTGACCTCGGCCCCTAGGGCTTGTGTTTGGAGTCAAAACATTTAGGCTTGGGTTTAATGGTCCTCTCCCATGCCACATGCCATTGACTGAGTGCCAGGCACTGCAGTAGGTGATTTATGTGCATCATATCCTCGAATATGATACCAAAACAACCTAGTGAGAAAGGTGTCATTAGCTATTTGACAGCTGAGAAAACCAAGGCTTAGAGAATGAAATCATAGCTCAGAAGGCACATGGCGAGGAAGTACACCAAGCCACTCTGTGAGTCCCCGTCTAATTCCAAAGCCCTTACACACTAGCTCCCCGTGAGTGGCTTGGATTTCTGTTTTCCAACCCCGTGCCACACCTGTGTCTATGTCCTCTTCCTTTGTTGAGTAGTTATTGAACATTTAGAGACAGATGCCATCACAGGCTTGGAGATCCACAGACAAAAGCACCTACGTATAGCACAGTGAACTCTGCTCAATGTTATGTGGCAGCCTAGACGGGAGGGAAGTTTGGGGGAGAGTGGATACCTGCA
Source organism: Cervus canadensis (assembly GCF_019320065.1). Taxonomy (NCBI): domain Eukaryota; kingdom Metazoa; phylum Chordata; class Mammalia; order Artiodactyla; family Cervidae; genus Cervus; species Cervus canadensis. The sequence goes on along the minus strand of NC_057409.1, from coordinate 3,439,554 downwards.
TATGCCGCTGAGTCCCTTCACTATTCACCTGAAGCTATCACAGCATTGTTAATTGGCTATACCTCAATACAAAATGAAAGTTTAATATTAAAAAAAAGCCCGGTCCTGACCTAATATTTGAAGAGAAGATGAGGGAGTCAGGTATCCAGCCCCATGGGCGAAGCGTTTATGAGGTTTCATATAATTAAGGCTAAGACATGGAAGCCACTTAGAACTCTTCAGCTTCAGAGCCGGGCGGGCCCTGAGCGGTCACGTGAACAAGGGTTTCTCAGATGGTTTTGATGGCAACCGGCACAATGTCATAAAGTTGACACCTAGGCCCAGTCCGCCCACACACACACACGCCCAGGATAGAAACGCAATGTGCTGGCGCAGCACTTTATGACTTGTGCTTTATCGACACAAGCATGCACACACACAAGCATGCACACACACAAGCATGCACACACACAAGCAAGCACACACACATGCATGCACACAAGTGTATGCACATATGCACAAGCCAGATGCAACCCTCTAAATTCATGTCACGATCCACTAATGGAGTGGGGCTATGATTAAAATGATCTCTCAGACCTGCACTTGTGGGAAAGCTGAGATCAGGAAGGTCAAGAGACCTGCCCAAGGGCACCCAGGATATATGCAAATTCAGACTAGAATCCGATGTCTAGTTGCCAAAGCTATGACTAACCTAGACAGCGTATTAAAAAGCAGAGACATCAGTTTGCCAACAAAGGTCAAACCCACAATAAAATTTTTAAAAAAACAAAACTCTATTTTTTTTAGTGTTTTGCTCTGGGAAATCCCAGAACCTCAGTATTCCCAGGTCAGCATCAAGACAGCTTTGGGGTTGCCAATTTACATCATAAGAAACATTACAATTTCTTAAAAAAAAAAAAAAGACCAGAAATCAGAGAGGTTGAGTAATGAGCCTGAAACCACACAGCTTGAGAAGCCAAGCTGGCATTCAAATGAGGTGCTATCTGGCCTGGAAGCCCACCATGGCACGATTGTCTGTCATCTTCTCCCCACCCCCCAGAGGAAGAATGAGGTCCAGTGCTTGGCTCGAGAGGATCCCCGGGGTTTAATATGAGCCCCAAAGAAGGATTGGCACTCATCCCAGGAAGCCTTCTAGTTACTAATCTGCACCTTCATCCTCTGAGAGAGCATGGTTAACGCTGAGTCTAGTGCCCCCAACAGCCAAGAAAGAGATGCAGGCAATCCCCCATGGCGGGGGAAATATCTGTGGTTATTGTTAGTCTTGAAAAGGAATTTTATTTAATATCTCTGTAGCAGAATTATGGGGGTCACTTTTGATTCTGCTTGGGTAAAAATTCTCTGCAAGCTGGCAGTGACTGTGGAACTGAAAAGTTAACATGTCCTGGGAAAGCCACTCTCCTGGGGAAATAAGACTGATCAGGGATATGAGGAGACACACAGCCAGCCTGGAGTCAGGGGTGAGCTTTCAGCCCCAGAGCAGGCATTCTTACAAGTGGAGGCCAGGGACCCTGGCCTTCTTGATCCAGTGACATGAGTCACTCTCCTGGGACTCTCTGGTGGCCCAGAGAGTGTGGGTGTGGGGCTCCTCCAAGCCCAGTGGGACCATCGAGACTCCAGACCTGGAACCTCCCTGGGAAGCCCAGCAGCATGGATGAGCTCCATGCTGTAGTGAGGGGAGCAAGCTTCCTGGCCCAGGAGGAGCTCTCTGAGGGTGACTAGATGCAGAGAAAGTTGGGATAGTATTGATAAAGAGGGTTGTAGCTCCTCAAGTTTCTTTTCAGGCAGTAGACGAATTTCTGGTCGCAGGCGCAGAGCTGCTGCTGGCAGCGGGACCCGTGTTCTGCAAACAGGATGCCAAATGCAGGATGAGAAAGGAAAGAGATGCTCTGAGACGCTGACTCCAGGCTGGCCCTGGAGCGAGACTTCCTGCTAGCCTGAGTGGACACCCCAGTCTGCTTCCTACCCTCAGCCTGAGGAGGGCACCCAGCTTCTACCCTGAGGGTGCTTAATCGGATGGAAGGGGCACAGCCGCTAGCAGCCCAGGGTGAGGTTTGAGCCCAGGGAGACCAAGCTCCTGCCCTCAGAGAGTCTCCAGTCTGATGGGAACACAGATGCCCTCCAGAGTTCCCAGTGTGATGGTGGAGACAGCCCTGGCTCTGGAGAAACTCCAGTTCTCAGAGAGGAGATGCCATCCCCAGATTTAACTTTGAACTCAGATGGACCTGAGCTTGAATTCCGACTCTAGCTGTGTGCACTTGGCAATCCTTTGAGTCTGCTTCCTCTTCTGTAAAATGGGGGACACTAAACCCACCCACAGCAAGCAAAAGGAAATATGCAGAGCGCTTGACTCCTAGAGCATGTTGAGCCTAAGACCCTTGGACCTGTCCCTTGGAGGTCAGATACAGCTGACCTGCTGTATCCTGCTGTATCCTGCCTCTCTTGCCCCCATCTCTGCCCGCCAAGATACAGACCATCTGAGCTCTTGGGACAGCTGACCTCAGAGACAGCAGGAACCCAGGCTCTTCAGGTCACCTGAATGGAGGACCCAGCCTTACCGCAGATGACCAAGCCACGTGCAACCCTGTATCTGTAGGCCTGGGTCAAGACGTCGCAGTCTTGTGTCTCCAGCTGGGCGTAGCAGTGGTCATGCTTCCAACAGCACCTGTCGATGCAAGAGCCTCAGATCCTGAGCAGGGGGCATCTGTCCCTTGAGCAGAAGCCACCATGGTGGTTAAGGTCTGATCAAGAAAGAATCTCATAGTGGCTAAGTCCTTCCAGTAGGGTTGCCCCACACTTGTACCAGTTCACAGGCTGGCTCCTTCCTCCTGGGCCCATGGGGAGACTACATATCCCAGCCTCCTTTGCAGGTATGTGTGGTCACATGACTAGACGGGTGGCCAGGGAAATGCACAGAACTTCTAGACCTACCCAAAGAAACCTCCCACTCTGTCATCCTCCACTCTCTCTCTCTCCATCTCAGCAGGAAGGAAATGTCCCAGCTAAGGGCCCTGAGGCCATAGGGAGAGTCACAAAACAGGAGAAACCTGGGTCCTGGAATTGATACGTGATTCACATAGTGAAGTGTGCAAAAACTAAACTTCAAGGATGATAGGCATGGACAACTGTATTTTTTTTTAGATTTACAGAAAAATTGAGGCAATTGTACCAAATGCCCCCTTTTACCCCACACCTAGTTTCCCCTATTATCAACATCTTTCAGGAGTATAGTACATTTGTTACAGCTAACAAATAAATTTGCTGGTTGTTATTTAGTCACTAAGTCCTATCCAACTCTTTTGCAACCCCATGGACTGTAGTACTAGGCTCCTCTGTCTGAGGGGTTTCTCAGGCAAGAACACTGGAGTGGGTTGCCCTTTCCTTATCCAGGGCATCTTCGAGACGCAGGAATCGAACCCGCGTCCCCGGCATCAGCAGGTGGGCTCTTTTCTACTGAGCCACCAGGGAAACCCAACAAACCAATATTGATACATGATTAAATAAGCATTAATTAAATAATAACATATCACTGTTGATTCACTAATCCTTAAAGTCCATAGTTTTTTTTTAGATTTCCTTAGTGTTTACCCAATGTCCTTTTGTATTCCAGTATCAGGTAAAGGACTGCATATCACATGCAGCTGTCCTGTCTCTTTAGGCTCCTCTTGATTGTGGCATTTTGTCACACGTTCCTTCTTTTTGATGACCTTGACAGTTCTGAGGAATGGTAGTCAAGTCTTTTGTAGGATGCTCTCCTACTGGGATTTTGCTGATGTTTTTCTCATAAGATGGGTTATGGGTTTATTTTGCTGCCTATGTTGTTCCAGTTTTGGCCATTGGGAGCTCTCTTGTTTGGATCCTATGCTCTTTGACATATTCACATCAATGTGGGGTTTGGTTTAGGTTTATTTTGTTCAAGTCCTTCATTACTCTTGGGCACTACAAAAAGCTCTGGTTCATCTTGTATATTTCCTACCCAATTCCTAGGGTCAGTCATCCATCCAAGAAGCCATGGTTCCTCTTATTGGAGAAAAGTATTGGAAACCAGGTCTGGGCACTACGTGTTGCTCATTGCTTCTGGAGTATTGTTTCTTTTAGGGCCTATCAGCTGACAGAGCAAAAAATATGTGTGTCTGTACTGACCCATGAATATGTACATATCTTTACATATTTCTACATGTAATCATCTGTGTCTACATTAAATTTTATGTTTAATTGCTAAGGCATGTCCAACTCTTTCGAGACTCCATGGACTGTAGCCTGCCAGGCTTCTCTGTCCATGGGATTTCCCAGGCAAGAATACTGGAGTAAGTTGCCATTTCCTCCTCCAGGGATCTTCCCAACCCAGGAGTTGAACCCACATCTCCTGCATTGCAGGTGAATTCTTTTACTGTTGAGCCACCGGGGAAGCTCCTATACTAAGCTAGCCAGGAGTTTTTACTGAAGTCTTCAACTCTAATCCATCATCACATAGAACATTCTAGCTTCCTGTCACTGCTTGTCTGGTCTGTAAACTCCCACTCCATCTGCCCTCCACTTGTTGAAATATCCCATCTCTTTATATATGTTTAGCTGAATAAGAATTGTTAACCCTGCAAGTTGTGTTTTGCAAAGAGCAATCTCTCCCATATCACATGTTCTTCTAGAACACTGCCACTCCCCAGTCAAGAAGTGGAAACTAGGCCCCCTCCATCTTAGAGCCGTTGTGACTGTCTAGACCAAGAGAAAAACAGAAGTGACGCAATAGCATTTCAGAGGCTGAATCATAAAAATGCCATACTGTCTTGTCATGCAGCTGCAGACCACTCCCCCTGGGAACCCAAGAGTCACCAGGCTGTGGGAAAGCCCACACAGCCTTAGAGAGGCTTAAGGGAGAGGAACTGAGGCCCCCAGCCCACAGTCTCAACTAAGTTCCCAGCCAGGAGGCAGTGACAACTCACCAGCCTTAGGAGTGTGCCTTCTAGAAATCGGATCACCCAGCCTCAGAGGAGCTGCCCAAGCTGAAGCCCGGTGGAGCAGAGACAAGTCGTTCCACCAAGCCCTGCCCGGGTGGCAGAACCTTAGCCAAATAAATGGTTGTCATTGTTTTAAGCTACTACATTTTATGTAGTGTTAAGTCAACTGATACATTAGCCACTGAGATTCTGGAAGTTACTGGATGCATCTTGGGCAAGTCAGTTAACCTCTTTAAGATCCAGTTTTCATATCTATAAAATGGTGCTTAAACGCTCATATTTCAGAATTGATATTGAATTAAACGAGATCATGTGGGAACGGAGCCTGGAGCCTAAAGTGCAGTTACGACAATTGGCTCACCAATCAGTCCCATCCAAGGGGGTGCCGCGACCCCCCCAGCCACAGTAACAGCCGTAGAAGCCATAGTTCTCCAGGGCGGGCTTTCCAGTCACTTTCTCAATCACTGACTTCAGGTCCAGCAAGCTCCCTGGGACAGCAGGCACAGCTGAAAGACAGCCCGTGTCCCCGGATGAAGCCCAGGCAGGCCTGCTCCCACCTCCCCACATGCTCCCACACTTTCTTTCACCCTGGGGCTTGGAGGGACCAGGATGACCCTTTTTTATCCTCCCCTTCATGGGCAAGGAATGAGAAAATTGAAGGCAAACAGTATAGAGAAGGGGTTAGAAGTCTGGATGTAGAGAAGGAGCCACTGACTTCAGGTCCTGGCTCTATCACTAATGCGGGTATCAATTCATCTCTCAGAGCCTCAGTTTCCTCATCTGCAAAATGGGGGGGCTTACAATGAATGTCTACCTTTTGGAGACACCATGAGGGTTGAAACAGGGTTAACTATGTACTTCTCAAGCACAGTGGCAGACACATAGTGAGTGACCAAGGAATACTGGGGATAATGAATATGATATCCGTATGCAGCAGGCAGACAGGCACTTCCTGTCTCTCCTGATGATACACCCTTCCCTCCCTGAAACGAACACTGTTTGAACCAGGAGGCACAGAATCCAGGAGCAGCGTGGGGCCTGCAGAGATCACTAAAGCCAGCCCCTCATCTCACAGATGGGAAACGGCGGCTCAGAGGGGCAGCTGCCTTGCCCAGGGTTTTGCACTAGGCCTCCCGCTCCTCCTGCAGTCTCTAGAGATCCGGCAAAGCACCGTAGGGACACCTGTCAGAGGCCGTGCGCTTGGTGATGGGGCTGTAGGACAGGCCTAAAGCCGAGCTCCCCTATGCTGGGCTGTCGCCTCTAGGTGGGAGGTGGGAGCAGGTGGAGGGTGCAGAAAACCTGGACCGGCCTGAGCAGGGAATGTCCAGGATCGTGGAATGGAATATTTATGTAAGAGTCTTGCTTTCTGATAGCTTTATTTTTTTTTAATTTGGTATCAAAGTGAAACATCTGCCTCCCACATCTACAAGCCCCGAATCCTCCACATAGCACCATCTATCCATATCTCCCCCTAGGATCCTGCCCCAGCTTGGCCCGCCGGCCGTTATCCTGTGTCACGGATGAGGAAACAGAGGCTCAGAGAGGTGAAGGCTGTCACTGAAATTGACACGTTCAGGGCAGAGCCAAGATTCAGAATCAAGTCTCCAGGCCCTCTGTGAGTGGTCTCCTTCCCACCACCCTATTGTCCACAAGTTCAGGGCTCTCAGAGCAAGCACTTACTACAAGCCAGGAACCAAGCCAGCGTGAGGAGGCCCTTCATCTTCAGTGGTCTGGAAGAGAAAACACAGCCCATGACATGTCAATCAGCAGAGGTCCTCATGGCCTATTCGGACCCTGCTCCTGGCTGGGGAGGGCCGCTCCGTGGCCCACCAGGCCCCACCCTCTCACGCTGGGCAGTAAACAGGCAACTGAAACTTGAAAAGAGGAGGCAAAAACCTCGAGGATTTGACTCAGGAGACCTCTAGGAGGAGAGGGGGCACCTGTGGGGTGTTGTCCCCATAGAGATGGGAGAGAATTTTCCCATCAGAAACGCCCCCAACCCAATTGTTCCTTCCTGAAAAGTGCTTTCCAATTATATTTTATGGCTGTATTGGTATAAAAACAAATGCAATCCAGGCTGGATTCATTCTTATACATTCATGATATTATATTTATTTTTTCTCCTGACTTTAAAATTAAAATATTTTTACGGCTTCCCTAGAAATCCAGTGTTGAAGACTCTGAGCTTCCAATGCAAGGGGCATGGGTTTGGTCCCTGGTTAGGGAACTAAGATCCCACATGTCATGCAGTGCAGCCAAGAAAGTAAAAATAAATAAATAAGATGTTAAGAAGTCCTGCTTCTTTTTTAAAAAAATTAAAATAGTTTCATAGGCCCCAGGCACTGTGTCTACCTAAAAAATAAGTCAGCCCTGGCTGTGCACAACAGTTCTGAAGGTTAGGTATCATTGTTCTAAGGGAGAAAAATTTGTACCCCAAATGTGTCTCTTTAGTGTAAGGATTAATTTAGGCTGGTTATTTTTAAGAAACAGAAGGTTTCTTTTTACTTCCCTCTTGGCTGCCTTAAGAATTTAGATAGTCTATTCCAGGCATAGAGCTATCACCAGAGATATCTGCAAGAAATATGGGAATAGGTGTGGTGGGGGAAGCTTGACAGGGCCTAGGGATCAGAGTCCACCCTGTGTTCTACAGTCTCTGCAGGCCCAGCAAACATTTGGACACCAAACATTTGCCTTTCCAACTTTATGTGAATTGCCTTCTTCCCCTTTGAAGTCCCAAACCACTGCCCACAACATCCTCTTTGGTCTTTTTCGCTGAAGATGGTTATTTAAGGTGAGGGTTTGGGCCAAATGGTGAGTTCCTGTTTTCCTGGACCCCTCCCATGTAGATATGTTACAAAATTTTTGTTTCATTCTCCTCTGTTAGTCTGTCTGACCCTGACTTGATCTTTAGACCAACCAGAAGAACTTCTAAGTTGGGTGGAGGAAAATTTCTTCCTCCCCAACAGTTCCCATTTGGCCAGTAAAGAAATGGAGACTCAGCGACTTCCCTGGTGGCCCAGGGGTCAAAACTCCACCTTGCAATGGAAGGGACTTGAGTTCAGTTCCCGGTTGGGGAGCTAAGACCCACACGTTGTGGAGCAGCTAAGGCCGAGCACCACAACTAGAGAGGCCATGTGACGCAGCAAAAGAGCTCACATGACCCAGCGAAGCTTGCACGTCCCACAGCCAAGACGCGACTCGGCCAAGTAAATAATAATCAAATGCTGAACAGAAGAAGAAAAAGAAACGAAGACTCAAGAGAGTTGAAACCACCCGCCAGGAGTCACGCAGCCGGTAGAAAGTGGAGGCGGGGTTCAAACCCAGGCCTGGTGCACCCCTCACTGCCCCACACGTCTTCCCTCCCCAGAGGGGTGTGTTCTCCTTTGAGCTGAGAGGATCAGAGTCCTTCACAAGCTCTAACCCGTGGGCCTGGAGACCCCAGCTTCCCTCCCCAGCATCTCCCTTGGGCAAATACATGCATCCCTAAGCCAGAGTCCATAAACGTCATACCAGAAGGCAAGGGAAATTCCTCCTGTCTTGGGCCGGTGATGGATTCTAACTTGGCCTCTTAGGAGTTTCTCACCGATGGCTGTCTGCTTCCCTTTCCTCTTTGGATCCCGAAGCCCTTGTTCACCCAGAGCTGCTCAGCTGGCCTGGGGTCTGCTGGGATTTCACTCTGATGCCCTGCCTTCTCTGATCTCTCAGTTCAACAGTCCCTCTGCTGGCCCTCTGCCCTGAGCCCCTGGCGCCTCCCAAGGCCTGGCTCCACACACACAACCTCCACCTCCCGAGGGCTCCCAGCTGCTGGGCTGGCCTGTCTGCGCCATCCTTAGTCCAGAAGCTCCTCTGAGTTCCAGGAACATTGCTGAGGGTTCTGTCCACCCACAGCGTCTGCTCTGACAGCTCTAAACAGCCAACGAAGATGACCCCGGACCCTACCTTCCAGGCCAATCTTCCTCACTGCTTCCTGGGGCTGTGATCGAAAGTGGACACCAGCTGCTGTGTACTGGGCAACTAAGACATTCCAGACACCATCTGTGTCCCCTTAAATCTGCCAGTGGTTCTGAGTGGGTACTGTCAAACCTGCTGGCATGGGCTGCCCTTTAACAGTCATTTGTTGAATGAGAGAATAGCTGCTATTGATTTTAGATGAAGAAATGGACCCTTGGGAAGGGGAAGTGCATTGCCCAAGGATTCAGCCTGGGACCATGACTCTATCCTTTGACTGGCCCTCCTGCACCGTTTCCAAACAGCCTCTGTGTATTAATCATCTTGTTCATTTTCTGTACTTCATGACGCTTTGACATCTTGGGGACCCTGCTAGGCTCAGCCCCTCCAAGACTAGCTGATTCCTAGATAAAGCAAAAGGTTCTCCTGTGAACAAGGCTTTGACATGCAAACCAGCAGATCCTAAACTCCCTTGTCCAGCCACTTCCTCTATCTCACTCTCACGCTCTGAGCTAATAAATCCCCCGGCCCGAATCACCCCAGGGCCAGGACCAGACCACCAGGGATCACCCCTACAGCTTGACGTCTGCTTGAAGTAGGCCAGCTGGCCAGTCCTAACCTGCTTCCCCTGCCCTGTCTTGCCTTCTCCGCACCGTCAGGCCAGGTTCTCCCTCGTTTCTTCTGCCTCCTGAGAAAAGCCGGGTGCTTCCCTGTGTGGCCCTGCAAGGTGCAGTGCGTCTGCGTCTCTTGGAATCTGTAACAGACTATCTCTCAAATGCAATCGTCTCCTGATCTGCTGGCTTCAGCATACCTGAAGGAACGCCAGAATCACAGGTGGGCATCAGAACATCTTGGGACATGGCTTGTCGGCACTGGGGGAGCTGCACCAGGCCCCAGACAAGGGGTCTGAACACTCACAAAAGGTGCGTCAGAGAGAACGTGGCAAAGGCTGGAAAAGCGGACCATCCGCAAAGCCCAGGCTCCCGGAGGAGGACGTGGGGTTGACTATTTTTATCAAGCAATCACGGAGGAGAGTGAGCAAGGCCAAGAGATAATTGTGGAGTGGAGCAGAGGCTGCGGTAAGAGAAACAGGGAGAGAGGAGACAGCCTGACGGAAGCATGGAAACGTGGGGGCCGGGGGTGGCCAGGTCACCGAGGGGACAGGTTCTCCAAGTCCACGTGCAGCAGCCTCCCTGCTCCCAGGATCCCGCCCCAGCCCCGTTCCTGCCTGTCATCTGAAAAGGACGGTTAGCACTAAGCCCCCACTACACAGAAGGTGTCGCTGAGCCCTTCCGACACCGGGGGAGGCCACATCTCCTCTCACAGCCCCCTCCCTCGGCGTGCCTTCCCCCAGCCCCCTCAGGCCAAGCAGCCCCCAGAAGGAGACTCCTCACCAGCGACTCCTTTTCTCTGTCCTCTGGCTGGAGCAGAGGCAGGAACTGGGCCCAGCTGGTTTTAAGGGCCTCCCTGCCCACTTCCCACACCCTGCCGGGGTCAACTCCAGGCTTCCTATTAACGCACAGAAAACCTTACTCCACCCCTCAAGACCCCTGGGGATTTTTTTTTCCTCTCTGTGTAGAGAAGCAGCTATTTCCTGACCCAAGTCGGGGGCTGGGGTGGCATTCAGGACAGACACGGAGGCCACTCACGGTCAAGGTTCTTCTCCATCAATAGCCCATTTTCCCCGGACATCCCCCCACCCACACACACACACACCCACACACCCACACTTTTCTGAGAAGCTGTGAGCTCCTTCCTCCTTCTGCCTTTGACTTTTTCCTCTCTCTCTCCCACCATGAAGGCAGCATCAGAAAGAAAGCCCCTCCGAGGACCCTCATGAACCCTTCTCTTCCCAGGACCTAGACAAAACCAGCACCATACCCTGGAACCCCACAAACTCATTTCAATATGGAAGGTGTTTATTGAGTGTCTACTCCCTGCCAGGTTATTGCTGGAGACCCACTGTGAATAAGACGGAGACCCAGTGCCCAGGAGCCTCCCTTCTGGTTGGGAATATAAATAAGTATACAGTATGTCCAAGGGCCTTACCTTCTGTGGGAAAAAGTCCCCCCTGTTCTTTCTCATTGTTTTTTCTCAACCCATTCCTCCCTCTGCCTACAGGTATACACAAGCCTCTTCATTCTAAACCAAATGAAAGGAAGCCCCCCCAAAAAGAAAACATCCCTTGCTTCTGCCAACCTCTCTCCAGCTTCCTCTTTCTTCTAAAGGCACAGATTCAGGACAGAGATACCTCTTCTTGCCCATCACCCCCTCTCTTCTGAACCCCTTGCACCTGCATTCTGTTGCATCCCTAAGACAGCAGCCAGGGGTCCCCCAAAACCTGGTCTAACCCAATCTTGGGCTTCTCCCAAACACTCCATCCCACTGACCACCTCCTCCCACTTAAAACTCATTCCCTCTGGTCTTTGAGAGGCCACAGTGTGCCCTCTGCCCTCCTGCGGCTCACCCCCGTCTCTCTTTGCAAAGGGCTTGCTCTCCCCTCTCTACCTCTCTCGCAGGGTGGGTTATCCCTGTCCAGGGATTCGGGTCATATTTGTACACAGGTGTATAAAGAAAGCTGAGCACCAAAGAACTGATGCTTTTGAACTGTGGTGTTGGAGAATCTTGAGAGTCCCCTGGACTGCAAGGAGATCCAACCAGTCCATCCTAAAGGAAGTCAGTCCTGAATATTCACTGGAAGGACTGTTGCTGAAGCTGAAACTCCAATAATCTGGCCACCTGATGCAAAGAATGGACTCGTTGGAAAAGACGCTGATGCTGGGAAAGATTGAAGGCAGGAGGAGAAGGGGACGACAGAGGATGAGATGGTTGGATGGAATCACTGACTCAATGGACATGAGTTTGAGTCAACTCCGGGAGTTGACGATGGACAGGGAGGCCTGGCGTGCTGCAGTCCATGGGGTCGCAGAGAGTCGGACATGACTGAGCGACTGAACTGAACTGAACTGAAATGTCCCAAGAAATCCCTGACCGTGAAGCGTCTGGCACTAACTCTCACACAACAGTAACCTTGAGTGGAGAGCAAATTATTGAATTCACAGAGGAGAAAGTACAATGTCAGGTCAAACAGCCTGAGCTGCCCGTCAGACAGAGAGGGCTTGAAAACTGAATGTCAAGTCTGACTACTCATGTCGCCTGGCCTCTTGAGGTCTCAGTTTTACCGTCTGTGAAACAGGACAATAACAGGAGCAACTTCATTTCATAACTGTGGTGATTCAGTGAGATGAGGCAGGCGGAGGGATTCGGCACAGTGCCTGGCATCTAGGAGGTATTTACTGATCACAACTGCTATAAATATCACTGCTGTTACGTCTCTCCACTGAACTGAGAGACCCATGAAGATACGTTCTGGGTCGGCTTCATTTCTGCACCCCCAGCATGAGGCACATAGTAGGTGCGCAGGTAGCTTTGTTGAGTAAATGCATGACTCCTCTGGCTCTAACTTCATTCTCATTGCACTCCCCCGGCCCACACTTTAAAATATAATTATTAAATATACTTTTATAACTATATAAATAATATTATATTGGTTTATATTTATATATAAATTATATTTATATAAAACAGTTTAATTATAATTTATATATAAACAAAATATAATTATAATTTTATTTACATTTAAGTATATAATGTATTACTTATATAAGTACTTATATAATACATATGAGTACTTATGTAATGTATCACTTATATATATAATGTATATATGTGTAAATACATATAATGTATTTATAACTAATGACTGTATTTTAATTTATATAATTTAATATACATTTAACATAAATAAACACAATGAAAATGCCAATACTTGCCCAATGCTTTAGCTCAATGTCCTGCAGGAACCCCAAAACTAAACTCACTGTGTCCCCCTTGACTCAGCACCCCCCACCTCCCCTGTCTCTGGTAATGGAACCAATCATTCAGGCTTCAGCATTAAAACACTCAAAACGCTTCAAGTGTTTTGAATGTTTTAACTCTTGAATGCAGGATTCTTCTCCAGTTAGTTTCTGACCCCAGCACTCAGAACAACACCTAAGCCATGGCGGGATCCTCAGGAAACGTCTGTGGAATGAATTAAAACCCCATAAGCATGCTGAGCCACTTGGTGTTCTGCCTCATGAAGTCTTGTCCAGGGTCAAAGACCTGGGCAGCTGTTGACACCTGATACTGTCTTTCCCTGAGACCCTGGGTGGCTGAAACACCCCTAACCTCATCAAACTATTTGATGCCTCCCAGGAGGCTGGCACATGGAATAGGATTGCCCGGGACTCACTGCCAGAAAGTCTACATTGAGTCTTCCTCCTCCAGGAAGTTTTCCTTGATTGCTCCTTCTATAGGACACTTGCCTGTCTCTGCAAGGTAATAGAACTCATCACACACACTGTCCACTTTGGTAATTCCTGTTGGAAGGAATGACAAGGCTAACAGCTCAGGAAGGAAGAAGAGAAGAACTCAGTATCAGTGAGCTTCCATAGCGCCACAAGCAAAAGACAAGTTTGGTGCTCATGACCTTGAAAGTGAAAGTGAAAGTCACTCTGTCGTGTCCGACTCTTTGCAACCCTATGGACTATATAGTCCACGGAATTCTCCAGGCCAGAATACTGTAGTGGGTAGCCCTTCCCTTCTCCAAGGGATCTTCCCAACCCAGGGATCGAACCCAGGTCTCCTGCATTGCAGGTGGATTCTTTACCAGCTGAGCCACTAGGGAAGCCCAAGAATACTGGAGTGGGTAGCCTTTCCCTTCTCCAGGGGATCTTCCCAACCCAGGAATTGAACCGGGGTCTCCTGCATTGCAGGCAGATTCTTTACCAACTGAGGCATCAGGGAAGCCCATTTGTGACATTAACTCTCACAAAATCTTGTGGGGGTACTGTGATCCCATTCTGCCAGTAAGGAAACTGAGGGGCAGATGTTAGTTTGCCCAAGGTCACACCTAGTAAAAAGTGGAATCAGACTCTTAAGCTTGTCCTGTCACTCAAGTCCAAGAAGTTTCCATTACACAAAGGGGTTGAAACCCAATAAAGACATAACGATTGGGATTTTCCCAGGAATCCAGCATAGTGTCACATGATTTCCTTATAGACCAGATGGAGAAGTGAAAGCTGATTTCGAGTTACACTTCATAATTACCAGTAATTGATGAGTCGAATTGGATCTTTGGTTATAAACTTTCAACCCAGGGCAGTATGTAACCGTTGGAAATGCTTTGCTTGTCTTACAGAGTTCCTTTTAAAAAATGGAGTCAATAGCTAATGTATAAACATTAGATTTCAGCCTGAAGTCCAAAGTTCCAGCTTCTGTTTAAAAGATGTGGCAGTCCTGGCTCTGGAGTTGAGAAGTGGCTGCACCCACAGGCTGAATGTGTGTTTGGCTTTGCCGTGGTGTCTTCCCCATTCCTCTGCCCACCCTGACTCTTTGCTGCTCTCTGCCTAGTGGCCTGTCTACGGGGTCTGCCATAGAACTCAGTCTTGAGTTCCATCCTCTCCACATGTTCATCAGCAATGGGACAGGGAGTGTCGTGAGAGCAGAAACCATCTCTTCCACAAACGTGTTTCAAGTGCCGCGCTCAGAGCCTAGTACTTAATAATTGCTCAGTAAATACCGTATAAGCCCCTTAAAGGAACTCATTCCAGGATGAAGAGGTTACTGAAGGCTTTCTGAAAGAGGAGGTGCCTTGGCTGAATCTTTAAGAGTGGGTTGGAAAGCTTGGAACTTTGTGCACTGCTGGTAGGAACGTAAAATGGTACAGGTGCTATGGGAAACCGTATACGGCAGCTCCTTAAAAATTAAAAGTAGAGTTACTGGCAGTTCAGTTCAGTCACTCAGTCATGCCCGACTCTTTGTGACCCCATGGACTGCAGCACGCCAGGCCTCCCTATCCAACACCAACTCCTGGAGCCCACCCAAACTCATGTCCATTGAATCAGTGATGCCATCCAACCATCTCTTTCTCTGTCGTCCCTTTCTCCTCCTGCCCTCAATCTTTCCCAGCATCAAGGTCTTTTCAAATGAGTCAGCTCTTCGAATCAGGTGGCCAAAATATTGGAGTTTCAGCTTCAACATCAGTCCTTCCAATGAACACCCAGGACTGATCTCCTTTAGGATGGACTGGTTGGATCTCCTTGCAGTCCAAGGGACTCTCAAGAGTCTTCTCCAACACCACAGTTCAAAAGCATCAATTCTTCTGTGCTCAGCTTTCTTTATAGTCCAACTCTCACATCCACACATGACCACTGGAAAAACCATAGCCTTGGCTAGACGAACCTTTGTCGGCAAAGTAATGTCTCTGCTTTTTAATATGCTGTCTAGGTTGGTCATAACCTTCCTTCCAAGGAGTAAGCATCTTTTAATTTCATGGCTGCAATCACCATCTGCAGTGATTTTGCAGCCCCCCAAAAATAAAGTCTCTCACTGTTTCCACCGTTTCCCCATCTATTTGCCATGAGGTGATGGGAATGTTGAGCTTTAAGCCAACTTTTTCACTCTCCTCTTTCACTTTCATCAAGAGGCTCTTTAGTTCTTCTTCACTTTCTGCCATAAGGGTGGTGTCATCTGCATATCTGAGGTAACTGATATTTTTCCCAGCAATCTTGATTCCAGCTTGCGCTTCCTCCAGCCCAGAGTTTCTCATGATGTACTCTGCATAGAAGTTAAATAAGCAGGGTGACAATATACAGCCTTGACGTACTCCTTTTCCTATTTGGAACCAGTCCATAGTTTCATGTCCAGTTCTAACTGTTGCTTCCTGACCTGCATACAGATTTCTCAGGAGGCAGGTCAGATGGCCTGGTATTCCCATCTCTTTCAGAATTTTCTAGTTTATTGTTATCCACACAGTCAAAGACTGTGGCATAGTCAATAAAGCAGAAGTAGATGTTTTTCTGGAACTCTCTTGCTTTTTTGATGATCCAGCGGATGTTGGCAATTTGATCTCTGGTTCCTCTGTCTTTTCTAAAACCAACTTGAACATCTGGAGGTTCACAGTTCATGTATTGCTGAAGAATTTTGAGCATTACTTTACTAGCTTGTAAGATGAGTGTAGTTGTGCGGTAG
Source organism: Cervus canadensis (assembly GCF_019320065.1). Lineage (NCBI taxonomy): Eukaryota > Metazoa > Chordata > Mammalia > Artiodactyla > Cervidae > Cervus > Cervus canadensis. The sequence goes on along the minus strand of NC_057409.1, from coordinate 3,423,580 downwards.
TTTGAGCATTCTTTGGCATTGCCTTTCTTTGGGATTGGAATGAAAACTGACCTTTTCCAGTCTTGTGGCCACTGCTGAGTTTTCCAAATTTGCTGGCATATTGAGTGCAGCACTTTCACAGCATCATCTTTGAGGATTTGAAACAGCTCAACTGGAATTCCATCACCTCCACTAGCTTTGTTCGTAGTGATGTTTCCTAAGGCCCACTTGACTTCATATTCCAGGATGTCTGGCTCTAGGTGAGTGATCACACCATCGTGATTAACTGGGTCGTGAAGATCTTTTTTTTCCTTTTGGAGAAAAGGAAAGATATTCCCATTTGAATGCAGAGTTCCAAAGAATAGCAAGGAGAGATAAGAAAGCCTTTCTTAGCGATCAATGCAAAGAAATAGAGGAAAACAATAGAATGGGAAAGACTAGAGATCTCTTCAAGAAAATTAAAGATACCAAGGGAACATTTCATGCAAAGATGGGCTCAATAAAGGACAGAAATGGTATGGACCTGACAGAAGCAGAAGATATTAAGAAGAGGTGGCAAGAATACACAGAAGAACTGTACAAAAAAGATCTTAATGACCCAGTTAATCACGATGGTGTGATCACTCACCTAGAGCCAGACATCCTGGAATGCGAAGTCAAGTGGGCCTTAGGAAGCATCACTACGAACAAAGCTAGTGGAGGTGATGGAATTCCAGTTGAGCGATTTCAAATCCTGAAAGATGATGCTGTGGAAGTGCTGCACTCAATATGCCAGCAAATTTGGAAAACTCAGCAATGGCCACAGGACTGGAAAAGATCAGTTTTCATTCCAATCCCAAAGAAGAGTTACTATGTAACCCAGAAATTTCACTTCTGGATGTGTGTCCCAAAGAATTGAAAGTAGAGTCTCAAAGAAATATTTGTACAACCAGGATGATAGCAGCATTCTTTACAATCGCTAAAACATGGGAACAACCCAAGTGCCCAGTGACGAGTCAATGAACAAATAAAATATGGTGTCTACACACCATGGAATAATACTCAGCCTTACACAGGAAGGAACTTCTGAAATAAGTCAGTCACAAAAAGACAAAGACTGTATGATTCCATTTATATGAGACACTTAAGAGTAATCAACATCCTAGAGACAGAAAGTAGGTTGGTGACCAGGGTCTGGGGGAGGGAAAAGGAGGAATTAATGTTTAAAGGGTGCAGAGTTTCAGTTTTACAAGATGAAAAGAGTTATGAAGATGGATGGTGGTGGTTGCACAACATTATACATGTACTTAATGCCACTGAACTATGTACTTCAAATGGTTAGGATGGTAAATTTTAGGTTCTGTGTATTTTATCACAATTTTTTAAATGAAAAATAAAAGAGAGTGAACTGGAGTCCACCAGGACAAGACTGTGAGGCAGGTCATTCAGGTAGAAGGAACAGCATGTACAGGAGTCATAGGTATGAATTAGAATAGCTCATTCAGGGAACTGAAAACAGATGGGGTAGACAAGGGAGTTCAGTCAGTTCAGTTCAGTCGCTCAGTCGTACCCGGCTCTTTGCAACCCCTTGGACTGCAGCACGCCAGGCTTCCCTGTCCATCACCAACTCCTGGAGTTTACCCAAACTCATGTCCATCAAGTCCATGATGCCAAGGGGGTTAGGCAGTGATATTCTAGTAAATATTTAATAACTGGCTCTCCGGGGGGTAAAAAGTCCTGATTTTTAACGTTTGCCAATTTCTGTGGTGTAAATGCCCCCAGCCTGGTCAATTTCATGCTACTCACATCATTCTCCGAGTGCAGAGCTGGGAACGCACTGCGGACTGGGGCACGGATTGCTGTCGCTTAGTCGCTCAGTCGTGTCTGACTCTTCTCAACCCCATGGACTGCAGCACGCCAGTCCTCCACGCCAAGCACTGAAGACAAGGCTTCCTTGTCCTTCACTGTCTCCCAGAGCTTGCTCAAACTCATGTCCATCGAGTCAGTGATGCCATTCAACCATCTCATCCTCTGTTGTCCCCTTCTCCTCCGGCCTTCAATCTTGCCCAGCCTCAGGGTCATTTCCAATGAGTCAGCTCTTCTCATCAGGTGGCCAAAGTATTGGAGTTTCAGCTTTAGCATCTGTCCTTCCAATGAATATTCAGGGTTGATTTCTTTTATGATTGACTGGTTTGCTCTTCTTGCTGCCCAAGGGAATCTCAAGAATTTTCTCCAGAACCACAGTTCAAAAGCATCAGTTCTTCAGCACTCAGACTTCTTTATGGTCCAACTCTCACAACTGTACATGACTATTGGAGAAACTATAGCTTTGACAATAGAGACATTTGTCGGCAAAGTGATGTGTCTGCTTTTTAATACACTGTCTAGGTTCATCATAGCTATTTTTCTCCAGGAAAGAGGGGTATGGCCCCTCTTGATTTCCCAGAAAAGGGAAGTTTCTATACGTGTATAATAAGAATTTAGGAAAGGTGGGAAAGGCTAGCTGAAAAGATGCACCTGAGTGGGTCACAAAGAACCTTGGGTGTCGGTCAGGCTAAGGAGTTTTACTCTGTTCCTGAGTGTCCCAGTATGACCTCCATCTATAGCAAGATGATGTGAATTCACTAAGAAGGGACTGAATAGGTCTTATCCCAAGATCCCTGAAACTGAAACATACAAGGAGAGGGTGGGGTGACACAGCTCAGCAATCATCTGAGTGATCCCCACGCCCAGGACCAGTCAGATTACAGAGGCAGCAGCTGTCTCCATGGTGATAGCAAGGGTGGGTGCCCAGAATGAGGTCCTAGCTGATCTCACCTGGAGGGGTGTGCCTGGTCCTGACTCCCAGTTCCAGGAGGGCTTCTGGAAAACTGAGGATCTCTGCATCACAGGATGCCTGTCAGATGGAAGGAATGGGGGCCACCTGGTGTTTGGAAGTGGGCTTGTGGTACTCACCCTCTGTCTCCAAACTCCTGAAGGTTATTTGGGGATAAAGGGCAGCCTAGTTGTCCCACATGGCTGCATTGCAGAGCCAGCCCCAGAGCCAGCCCCAGGCCTGGGCGCGCCAAGGGGTCTGATTCGGGCTAGAGCCAAAAAGTTTTTCCTAGTAACTCAAGTGTCTTGAAGAAATAATGTGCTGTCTTGAGAGTGGCAAGTTTCCTGTCCCCAGAGGCACTTCTTGTTTACTGCTTTTCGGAAACAGAAATGTAGTGTGTGGGGTGGGAGGGGTGACTGAGCGAGCAGGTCTTGACCCCGCTGGACTTCACAGGAAAAGGAGCTGCCTTGAAATATCAGAAACACAAGAGATTCACCAGAAACATGTGATGTCCATTGCGCCAGTTAGGAAGGTTAGGTTCCTAGGTTTGTAAAAGTATTTTTTAAATTACATTTTAGCAAGAGTAAAAAAAAAAAAAACAAAAAAAAAAAAAAACAGAGACTTCCCTGGTGGTCCCATGGTTAAGAATCCACCTGCTGATGCAGGGGACACGGGTTTGATCCCTGGTCTGGGAAGATCCCCCATGCCAGTGGAGCATCTAAGCCCATGCGGCACAGTTGCTGAAGCCTGCACGCCCCAGAGCCTGCGCTCTGCAAGGAGAATCCTGTGCACCACAACTAGAGAGCTGGCCCGGTTGCTGCAAGTAGAGAAAGCTCTCGTGCAACAGCACAGAGGCTGTGTGCCAAAACAAACCCTCAGCCCAGTCAAAAGTAAAAAAAAAAAAAAAATTAAAAAAAGATAACATTATTTAAAAAAAAAAAAACAACAGAAAAAGCAGGAGCCGTTCAGTTGCTCTGTAGCGTGGAGAGAGTTGTCAAATGCTCTGCACGTCCACCTTCTGCTTCAGCATGAAAGGAACCCACGTGCAGGGCAGGAGACGCAGGAGATGCGGGCTCCACCCCTGGGTCGGGAAGAGCCCCTGGAGAAGGGAATGGCAACCCACTCCAGTGTTCTTGCCCGGGAAATCCAATGGACAGGGGAGCCTGGCGGGGTACAGTCCATTGGGTTGCAAAGACACGATTGAGCAACTGCACCTTCTTGGGTCCCCCTCATGTTTATTCATGCACCAGTCACATCCAGGGATGTTGTAAGAGCAACATCTCTTAAGTGGGACACGGGCTGGATGAGCTCCAGGTCCGACATTCCATGACAGCAGGTGCTCTAGTATCAACCTGTTCATGAACATTCCAATCTTTTCTCCAGAGAACTGTGGCACTTGCTGTTCCCCTACAATCCGAAGGGTTGCGAAGAGTCAGACACGACTGAGCGACTAAGCACGCAGCAGCATGCCTAGAATACTAACACTTAGCAAGACTTGGTGCTCTTCATTCCTAATCCTCCAGGTCTCATTTTAAATGCCTCCTCTTCCAGGGGGCTCTCCCTGACCACCCACCCAAGGCAGCTCCTCCTTCTCTTCCATTAATTCCAAAAGGCTCTGTTTTTTTCCCTGCATGGCACTTATCATCATTGTCTTTTTTTTATTATGTTGTATGCAGCTTATTATTTGACCATTTTTTTCCTTTTGCAAAGCTATAGATGATTTATCTATTAACACTTAGGTACAAATAATGAAAATTTTATATACTTGAAATGATTTCATGTTCAGTGATCATAGTCCTCAAGATTAAACCAACAAATCATAGAAATATTCCAATGCAAAAAAACTAGTAAATTGGATTTTTTTCTTTTATAAACTTCTGCCAATTATCAACATTCAGCTAACTTTAACTTCTCCCATTAACTTGGCAAAACTTGAGTAATTTAGCAGTTTAGTAATTTCTATTTAGCAATTTCTCACGCCTATTTTACCTTTCTACAGCTCGGCAGCACTTCCCATTATCTCTAACTCTCTTTGATGTAATTTTTTTTTTTTAACTTGTTTGTGATGTCTGTCTCCTACCTCTTCCACAAGAGAGCAGGAAGCTTCTCAGTCTTGCTCTTCATCACAGTATCAGCTGCTAGCACCAAGCCTAACACTTATTTGGTGGCCAACACTTATTTGAGGAGTGACGATGATTGGATGGATGAATCACTTCAGTCTGGAGGGAGGAGCAGCTCCACTGGATTTCAGCCATGACATGAGTTGGCTACAACTAGAGGCACTAAAGAGCCCCTTCATGAGGGTGAAGGAAGAGAGTGAAAGAGCCAGCTTAAAACTAAATATTAAAAAAACAAAGATCATGGCATCCGGCCTCATTACTTCATGGCAAATAGGTGGGGGAAATGTGGAAGCAGTGACATATTTCCTCTTCTTGGGCTCTAAAATCACTGCAGATGGTGCCTGCAGACATGAAATCAGAAGACATTTGCTTCTTGGCAGTAAAGTTAAGACAAACCTAGATAGTGTGTTGAAAAGCAGAGACGTCACTCTGCCGACAAAGATCCGTATAGTCAAGGCTATAGTCTCCCCAGTGGATATGAGTGCTGAATCATAAAGAAGGCAGAGCATCGAATAATTGATGCCTTCATACTGTGGTGTTGGAGAAGATTCTTTGAGAGTCCCTTGGACAGCAAGGAGAGCAAACCAGTCAATCTTAAGGGAAATCAACCCTGAATACTCATTGGAAGGACTGATGCTGAAGCTGAAACTCCATTATTTTGGTCATTTGATATGAACAGCTGACTCACTGGGAAAGTCCCTGATGCTGGGAAAGATTGAGGGCAGAAGGAGAAGAGGGTGTCAGAGGATGAGATGGCTGGAAGCCATCACTGATGCAGTGGACATGAACTTGGGCAAGCTTCAGGAGATGGTGAGAGACAGAGAGGCCTGGCGTGCTGCAGTCCGTGGGGTCACAAGAGTCGGACACGACGGGCTGGCTGAACAGCGACAGCAGTGAGCTGGCTGCGTGCTCTAAAGGTGCACACAGCCAGCCCTGTCTTCAGCTGTTACACACGTAACAGACTCACCTCCAACTTTCACCAAAACTTTTGCTAAAAACGCAAATCCAAACACCTACTTGAGAGCAAGGACGTGTTTTCCTTTATCTTTGAAAAATCAGTTCAACTATTTTGCTGTCAAGAAACATTCCCTGCACTAGCCTTCCTCTCTGACTGTTTCTGTCGTTCGCCCCCCTGGCATGCTCTTCACCCTCCTTTTCACCTGGCAAAGCCTACTTGTTGTCCCATGCAGAAATGGACCCTCTGTTTTGGAGGCAGAGGAAGCCCTAGGACCACCTGTGGCTCTGAAGACCCAAGACTTAAGATCCAAGGTTCTAGGCTCATAATCCTGAGGTGCTCAGGATTCCAGGCCATTCCAGTTGTTTTCAACACCAACCCAACCCAGCAACCACTTCCCGAGCCATTCCTGTGGGCAGAGCTCCGGTGTGGCGGTAAGGAAGCGGACGCCAGAGCTCAATTGAGAGGTCATGATGCGACCCCTAACTGTTAGGATGGGGTAGATGAGGACAGGTCTTTAGAATGCCTGTGGCTCCTAGAAGAACATCTGAACTCCTTCCCCGGGCTTACGAAGAGGGGCTGCCTCCTCCAGATGCCTTCCCTGATACCTGCCTGGCAGAGCTCGCGGCTTCCTCTTCTGCTCCTGGGTCAATCGTCCTAACCTCTGTGCTGCCGACGTCAGAAGATCCGTCTCCCCATCAGGCACGCGGCCCCTCATGATCTGCTGCACACCTTTCCAGGCTTGCCTTGGGTCCACCCAAAACCCAGTGCGTTGCCAGGAAGAAGTCTGATGCACCCCCCCCCCCGCCAGTTCCCCGATACGATGGCCCTCTCTCCCTCCCTCCCTCTCCCTCCCTCTCTCTTCCCCCTTTCCCCTCCTTCCCTTCCTTCTTGTTACCCCATCCACTTTCCTCTCTTCCTCCACTCGTACTCCTCTTTCTAGACTTCCCACACTTATCATTCTGTCACTATTTTGTGAGCACTTATGTGCTCAGCTCCTGTTCTGGGGAGAGCAATGAACTAAAACAGACGAGGACTATGGCTATGAGAACTTGCGGCTCCCATGGACTTTGCATTCTGGTAGGAGCAGACCGAACTAGACAAGTCAATGAGAAAAACACAGAATTTGTTAGGTATTGATATGGAGAAAAAACCAGGAAAGGAGGAATGGGAGTGGTGTGTGTGTGCCTGTGTGCATGTGTTGGTGGGAGGGGGCTCATGGTGGGAGTAACCAGTTTAATAGGGTGGCCAGGAAAGGACTTGCTACAGAGGAGACGTGAAGGAGGGGAGGGAGGGAGAAGCTATAAGGACACGTGGAGAAGGAGTTTCCAGGTAAAGAAAGTGCAGAGGTCCTGGAACAGAAGCCCGCCTGTGAGTTGGAGGAATAATAAGGAAATCAGGTCTACCTTTGCTAAAATAAAACCTTCTCCGAAGCCGTTGCCCCGCTCCAAGCTGGGTAAGTTTCCTGTCTCTGTGCTCTCCCAGCAACCCGCGAGCTCCCTCGTCACAGCATCAGCCACGCTCCATCACGATGTCTCCCCACCAGACTCTGAGCCACGTGGGCACTTTCACTCTGACCTCCCAGCACCCAGCACAGGGCTTGTGCTCTGCTTAGTCGCTCAGTCCTCATGTCCGACTCTTTGCAACCCCGTGGACTATAGCCCGCCAGGCTCCTCTGTCCCTGGGATTCTCGAGTACTGGAGTGGGTTGCCATTTCCTCCTCCGGGGGATCTTCCCAACCCAGAAATCAAACCCACGTCTCCTGTATCTCCTATTCTGCAGGTGGGTTCTTTACTCACTGGGCCATCAAGGAAGCCCTTAATACATGTTTATTGACTGCCTAACTGAATCAACCAATGAATGAACAAATTAGGCTATATGAATCCTTGAGGGTGTCTTGTTCACCTCTACCCCTGGCAGCATCTAGGAACCTAGAAAAAAATGTTTGCTGGATGACTAATAGAAATAGCTAATGCTTGTTAAGCACGGTCACCATGCTAAGTTCTTTATGTGGCTTAGCTCATTTATCCTTAAAGCGATCCTTTGAGCAAGGCACAAGTGTCAGATGCAGTTTGCCGATTAGGACCATGAGGTTCAAAGGTCAAGATATGGCTCACCCAAATCAGACAGCTGGTAAGTGGCAAAGCTCTGCAATGAACCTCATAAATTTGACACCCAAAGCCATGTCTACTTAACCCAAAGTTAAATTGCCTTCCAGAGATGGGGGCCTGGGATTCGAGGGAGAAATGGCTAGGGTGAGACAGAGGAAAGAAGAGGAAAAACCTCCCTACAAAGGCAAGGACTGGCATCTTCCCCATCTGTTTTTCTCCCCGTGAGTACCAAAGTTTCCGGCACACAGAGAATGTTCAGTAAAATTTAAGGACAGTTAGATAGTTGTTGACAATTCCTTTTCCCAAAGAGGAAAGTTTTGTGTGGTTTGAGTTAAAAGAAATTCTGTCAATTCTGTCAGACTAACATGAACACAAGTCCCAACTTGAACCCTATGGAGATAACCCTGCCCAGCTTTGCCCCTAATCTTAGGAATGAGCTTCTGGGTAACCTTCGTCTGCTTTTAGGTGAGGCCTTGTCTCCTTAAGAACGACATGGCTTGGGACTTCCTGGCAGTCCAGTGGTTAAGGATCCACCTGCCAATGCATGACAGAAGGGTTTGATCCCTGGTCTGGGAAGATCCCACCTGCTGAGGGATAACTAAGCCTGTGCCCCACAAGTACTGAAGCCTGTGTGCCCAGAACCCATGCTCTGCAACAAGAGAGGCCACCACAATGAGAAGCCCCCGCACCACAACTAAAGAAAGCCCGTGTACAGCAAAGAAGACCCAGCACAGCCAAAAGTAAATAAATAAAATTTAAAACATGAGCGACTCGGCCCACAAGGTTTGATGCATTCTGGGTAAAGGACGCCACAGCCCAAGGGAACTCCCCTCAGGGTCTGCGCCCTGCCCGGCCCTCCCAGGGGCCCCTCTCTGGCCCCTCAGATGCCACCTTCTCAGCCTGTCCCACTCCCGCTGGGTGGCCTGTGGTCCCCTGGCTCACCACTGACCTCTCTGGCCTGGCCTCAGCTCCTGTTCCCCTGAGCAGCCTCACTGGGCCGAGTCTGCAGCCCCAGGCCCTGCTGGCTCCCCACTTCCAGACACAGCACTGGGGTCCACGGGCTGCAGATCCCAACGGGTTCCAGGCCTCCAGAATCCTAAAGTCGTGAATGAGAGGGCGTGGCGAAGGCAGTCCCGGAGGTGAGGAGGAGGAAATTCTGCCCAGACCCAGCCGGGCACCCCTCTGCTGAGCCCCCAGCTCTCCTGGCAGATGCAGGAAGTCCAGCAAGAGCCTGGAGCCTGGGACTGGCTCTCCTGCCAAAGGGGCCTGGGCAGTCACCCAAAGAATTCCAGCGGGGGTAGATGTGAGTCCTGAATTATTCAGGTCACGGCCTTATCCGGCTGCACAGGCCTTGCTAATCCCCTGAGCCTGGAGGGATCGCGGCCACCTCAGCCCTGAGCTCGGAACTTTCTGCGGGATCTGACAGTCTGCTAAGTAACCTGACTGTTTGCATCCCTGGGCTCCTCCGTCTTGACGGAGGCAGGAGCCTGGACCCAGATCCTGGGGATGTGATGCCTAAGAAAACACGTGGGCAGGAAAGCGATCAGAAGGGAAAGTATTGAAGCAGTCGGGGAAGAAAATATACTTCTTTTTTTATTTTATTTTTTAACACCAAAAGCATTTTGTATGCTGTGTAGCCGATGTGCCAGCCTGGATGGGAGGGGGCTTGAAGGAGAAGGATACAGGCGTGTATGGCCGAGTCCCTCCCTATTCACCCGAAACCCTCACAACACTGTCTGTCGCAAATGTACTTCTGGAAGCGAGCTCTGAGAAGGGGCATCAGTGGCCAGAAATTAAGTTGGTGTCATTCATTTCTGATTTCCTACCAGCATTATGTCCCGAGTGCCTGCCCTGTGCCAGCCGCTGGGCTGAGAGGCGGGTACAGAGACGAATAACGGAGGGGGTGGTAGTGGTGTGGGGAAGTCCTTGCTCAGGGAGCTTGGAGTTTAAGGATGGAGAGAGCTCAGGAATAAGCCCTCCACCGAAAATCCTGCAGAAGTGCCGGGAAAGAGAGGCAGGAGCGGGGAGACGGGGGCCCGCCCAGGGCACGGTTATTAGCTAATGACTCAGCTGCCACAATAATAATGGTAGAATTAACATTTGTGGGGTGCTTACTGAGCACCAGGCCCTGTGCTGAACAGAACATGTGATTTATTCCATCTAATACAGACATTAACTTCGTGGGCGAAAGTGCTATTCAGACAGGGGTCCAGGAACTTGGCCAAGGTCGCACAGCTAACCGGAGCCTCCCAGGAGCTTAGAAGGACTCTTCATTCAGATTGGCAGCCCCTGGTTTGCCTCGTATAGTGCCTGACACAATACAGATATTGTCTTCTTTTTTTTCCCCTCACGATCAGAGAGGGAGATAAAAGTCGTAAAAAGCAGTCTAGAAATGTATAAAGGTAAAAGTGAACCATAATCCACCCAAGTTAATCATTTTTCAGAACGATTTCTATCCTTAAGGATAATATTTAAAATAACCACAGTTAAGAATAATTTTTATCTTTCTTTTGGATTTAGTCCATATTTGTTTCAGATTTTTGTTTTAAAAGACGTAAAGCCTTAGGGAGTTTCCTGGCGGCCCAGGGGGCAGGACTGTTCTCTTTTACAGAACTCCGTGGCCGGGGTTCAAAACCTGGTTGGGGAACTGAGATCCCACAGCCACGTTGCAGGGCCAACAACACAACAACAATATATTAAAAGCTTATGCATTAAATTGGAATTCTTCCAGTTCCCCGCTCCTGCCCAATTTCCAGCCTTCCTTCTCTGCCCACAGGTAATCGAATCCATGAAATTGATGTGTATCTACAAATAATATTTAACATTATTTCCTGGTTTTATTTCTATTGAAATGGAATAATAGTGAACTTAACATCTTGCAACTTGCTTTTTCCACTCTATCCATGGGCAGTCCTAGCGGTAAAGAACCCACCTGCCAATGCAGGAGACATAAGAGATGTGGACTCGATCCCTGGGTCAGGAAGATCCCCTGGAGGAGGGCATGGCAACCCACTCCAGTATTCTTGCCTGGAGAATCCCATGGACAGAGGAGCCTGATGGGCTACAGTCCATAGGGTTGCAAAGAGTCAGACATGACTAAAGCAACTTAGCACACACACACACGCATCGATCCCTCTACAACCGTTTTCTTTTAAGGTATATATTGAAAAAGGCAACAAAGCTGAGTCAAAGACTATTCACAGTGTTTTCCTGAAATTTTATTTTGAAAAATTTGAAATTGACAGAAAAGTTGTAATTATTAATTTTAGATATAAACTTGTTTTTTATTTCCTAAACAAATAATTTATGATGAAATTCCAACAATAATAAGAACTTTGTCTAATCATAAATATCAAAGTCATTTATAGATAAATAATACAATAATATTTAAGGAAACACTGTCTGCATTATTTAGAAATTCCTACCCAGATTTCTTTTTAAAGGACCATAACCATATCTACTAAGTGAATGGGGGAAATGTGAAATAGAAGAGCAGTTAAATCAAAAGAAAAATATAATACCAATATTGTACACATGTATACAAAATTTAAAAAAAAACTTCCCTGGTACATTAAAAAAAAAGTAATAGATCAACTGGGATGATTCAATAGGAGGTTAGCAGGAGGCAGGGGTGTACTGACTAATGCTTTACAACCAGTTCTGATGGGGGAAAAAAAAAACCCTTGATTTGTAGAGTTTGCAAATTTCTAACATGTAAGTATTTGCACTCTGACTCATTTCTAGCTACCAATATAACATCACTGAATGTGGAGGAAATGGGAAAGAACTGCTAAGTTGGATTATATTAAAGTAAAAGATAAATAAATAAATAAACTTCCGCTCTATGAAAGACACAAGTCAGAGACTGGGACTTGTATCCAAAATATACGAACACCTGAAACTCAACAATAAGAAAACAACTCATTACAAAGTGGGCAAAAGTTCTGAGCAGACAGCTCACCAAATGAGAAGATATACAAATGGCAAAGAAGCATGTGAAAAGGTGTTCCACATGACCTGTCCCTAGGGAATTGCATATTAAAACAACCGGAACACACCATTGCCAAGGCTCGGATCCAACATACTTACCATGCCAAGTGCTGCTGAGGGCGTGGTGTGACCGGAACACACCCTGCTAGTGGGGAGGCAAAATGGTGCGTGCGGCCGTTCTGGACAACGGTTTGGCTGTTTCCTACAAGACTAAGTGTAGTCTTCCCATGCCATCCAGAAATTGCACTCCAGGTATTTATTCAATCGAGTTGAAAGCTTATGCCCACATAAAAAACTTGTACCCAAGTGTTTATGGCATTTTTATTCATCACCACAAAACGGAAGCAACCAAGATGTCTTTGAGTAGGTAGATGGATAAACAAACTGTGGTTACAGCCATACCGTGGGATATCACTCAGTAACAAAAGACATGAACTGTCAAATCACAAAACGACACGGAAGAAGCTTAATGGTATCTTACGAACTGAAAGAAGCCAATCTGAAAAACCTACATACTCTATGAATCCAACTATATACATATTCTGGAATAGGCGAAACTATTGAGACAGTAAAGAGATCAGTGTTTGCCAAGAGTTTTGATGAAGAGAGCACATTAGTAGATGAAACCCAGGGGGATACTTAGGGCAGTGAAACCATTCTGTAAAACGCAGTGCTGATCGATACTTGGCATTACACATTTGTCAAAACCCAGAGAATAAACAACACGAAGACTTGACCTTAATGCAAACTGTAGACATTAGTTAATAATAATGCATCAATATTGGTTCATTCATTTTAACAGATGTACCACACTAATGCAAGATGTTAACAGCAGTGGAAACCATGTCTGTGGCCAGGCTGGGAGGAGGTGCATGGGAATTCTGTACAATTCATCTGTAAATATAAAATGGTTCCAAAATACAAAATCAACGTTTATTAACTTAAAAAGAACTATTGTTGCAATATGTGCTTTTACTTGATTACATACTTTCTTTTTTAAAAAGCTGAAATATAGTTGATGTACAATTATGCTAATTTCAGATGTATTATGTAGAGATTTGACATTTGCATACGTTATGAAATGGCCACCATAATAGGTCTAATAACTATCTGCCTCCATACAAAGTTATTATGATATTATTGACCATATTTCTTATGTTGTATATTATATCCCTGAGGCTTACTTATTTTATAACTGGAGGCTTATACTTCTTAATTCCTTTTATCTATTTCATCCAACCCCTAACCCCTCCCCTCTGGCAACTACTTATTCGTTCTCTGTATCTGTGAGTTTGTTTTCATTTTGTGTTTTTTGTTTTTGTTTTTTTACTTTCCCCATATAAGTGAGATCATAGAGCATCTGTATTTTTCTGCCTGGTTTATTTCACTTAGCATAATACACTCTAGATCCATCAGTGCTTTCACAAGTGGCAAGATTTCACTTTCTGTGGCTTAGTAACATTTCCTTGTATATGTGTGTGTACATATACACATTTCTACGCCCCACTTGTTTATCCATTCATCTGCGGATGGTCTCTTGGGTTCTTTCCATATTGTTAATCATGCTATTTTTAACCATGCTGCTATGAGCATCGGGGTGCATATATCATGCTTTTTGTTTCTTCTACTAAGTACCCAGAAGGGAAATTGCCGTATCATATAGTAGTTCTATTTTTAATTTTCCAAGGAACTTCCACACCACTTGACTATACCAGTTTACATTCCTACCCACAATGCAAGAGAGTTCCGTTTTTCTTCATATCCCTGACAACACTGGTTGTTTGCTATCTTTTTGACGGCAGCTATTCTGAAAATGTGAGGTGATGTCTCATTACGGTTTTGATCTGAATTCCCCTGATGATTCATGGTGACTACACATTCTTGATTACGATGCAAACACAGTCAAGATTTTATTTTCTTTCTCTGTTCGGAGCCTTTTTGCATCTGCCTGGCTCTCACACTATTGGGCAGTGCTTCTTAAGCTTTATTGTGCCTATGAAACACCTGGGAATCTTTTTAAGATACAGATTCTGATCTTTGGGTCTTGGGTGAGGCTGGGAATTTTTACACACAAGCTCCCTGGTGGTCCCCATACTGCGGGCATACTTCCTCATCTGTAAACTGAGGCGATAGCGCTCCATTCTAGTTAAGGGTCTTTCCAACTCTGCATATATTATTTTCATTCTAAGTACATTCATTCCAAGTAAGGACCTGGCTCTTCCTTCTCCAGGGCAAAAGTTTGAAGTTCCCACTTGCATCCAGCTCCCCCTGCCCCACCGCCCTCTCCTTCTCCATCCCTGCTCATCCTACCTTTAATCCATTGAGCAGGAGTCAGATGAGGCTCTAGCCTTTCAAATGCCTGACCTCAAGCCTCAAAACCAAGGGAAATCCAGTTCCAGGACAGATGGCCTCTCTGGGACAGACCCCAGGATGCTGACGACAGAACACCTCCAACCACAGTTTCCTCCAACATCAGACAGCCTCGGAGACATCTGGCTGAAGAAGTTCCTGGCTCCATCCTGGAGCCAAAGAAGATTTTGCTACAACTGAATAGATTCAGAGAGTCACCTAAGGAAATGACAGGCTAGGCAGCCAGCACAGACCAGACCACTTATCTGCAGTGGGAAAATCAGGCTCTTGTTTTAAACCAAACAGGAACTCTTCAAGAAGCCACGAGCTGGTGTTTCCCTGACCCTTCCTTGGATCATCTCAGTTGCAGGCCCTGGGCCTCTAGAAATTTCAGACCATAGTTCCATCCAGTTGTGAGTCAATTGTGACCCAGAAAAGCAGCGTATCAGGCAGCTCAGAGCCTCTCTCAGGGGGAGCCTAGAGTTAATCTTGCTACCTTACTACTTGGGGTCTGCACCCGCACATGCACTATTTCAGGCAGGAAGGAGAAGCCCCAGTCATAATTGTGCTGAGAGATTTGTAAGGGCAGCAAGCAAGTCATGGAGAAGCAAATATGAAATGGCCATTCTAAGCATCAACATTTTAAAGTGGAAAACAGAATGAAGTATGTTCTCTGGAAAAGATGAAGAGGTGGTTTTATCTGTGTGCCTGGATCTAATTTCAGAGAGATTTGCGCAATGGAAATTTGCAGCCAACCCAGAAGGGAGGTAAAGAATCACCAACTGCATGGTCCATGAAGGGTCATTAAGTCCATTCCATGCTACAGTGAAAGATTTGCTTTATCCAGCTCCTGGCCTCCTTCTAAAGGTCATTCCAACACTAATCTCTGGTTGCTTCTGGGTCTTAAAACCATTTCCAAAATGAGAGTCCTTTCACATGTAGCTTAAACCTGCCATTATATTGTATCTCTCTCTCTCAAAAATACTGAATTGATTGAGGATAAAAGCAGATCAATAATTCCATCTTTTAAAAATAATTCCAGCTTTTACAACATCGCTTCAAAGTGCCATAGGTTGAGCCAATTTAAGACCAGAAAGCCTGCAGTAATCTGGCCCTTTCTGACCTCTCCACTTTGATTTTATTCTATGTACTTTGTCCATATGGCCTTTTTTCACAGCCTCCAACAGCACACTTCCTCCTGTATACAGTCATAGTCCTTACAGCTTCAGCTGCCTAGACTGGGCCCAACAAACTACCCCTAGAGCTCCGCTTAGGAGTGGAGATCTCATTTATTTAGAAGATCACTATCTGCAGAAGGGCAGTGCACCCTACACAATCATTGGGAGCGGGGGTCCTGGAAAATCAGGCTGAGCTTTCAGAAAATACTCCCAGAGTCACATCACAGAACCAATCGGCCAAGGGAGATGCTGCTTCTGCTCGCTAAATGATAAAGCCGTTGTCACAGCTTCCATCACCAGAATCACAAAACACTACAACACTCCACCAGCAAACTGATGCCTTCCACCCTGCGCCTTTGCCCATTCAACTCAGGTCTTATTTCAAATTTCAAACAAATATATCTGATAAGGCAGACTATTAAAACATATGGCATCTTACTTGCAACGGAGTCTAACATAAGTTTTCCAGCCTCTGCAGTGCAGGAAGGTGCACTAGAAGGAGCTGAAATAGAAGTTGAACAAGCCAGTCCATTGAAATCTTCCAGAGCCTTTTTGTTAATTCAAGTGCTATGAACACCCTCTTTCCATATTTGTACCTCACTCCAACTAAGTGGACCCCCTTTGAGCCTATTGTTCCAGTGCCATAAAGACCCCAAATGGCCATGTGGTAATTCCATATGCAGTTAACTTTCACTTTCAGTTCAGTTCAGTTCAGTCGCTCAGTCATGTCTGACTCTCTGTGACCCCAAGAACCGCAGCAGGCCAGGCCTCCCTGTCCATCACCAACTCCCAGTCCACCCAAACCCATGTCCATCAAGCCAGTGATGCCATCCAGCCATCTCATCCTCTGTCATCCCCTTCTCCTCCTGCCCTCAATCTTTCCCAGCATCAGGGTCTTTTCTAATGAATCAGCTCTTTGCATCAGGTGGCCAAAGTATTGGAGTTTCAGCTTCAACATCAGTCCTTCCAATGAACCCACCAGACTGACCTCCTTTAGGATGGACTGATTGGATCTCCTTGCAGTCCAAGAGACTCTCAAGAGTCTTCTCCAACACCACAGTTCAAAAGTATCAATTCTTCAGCACTCAGCTTTCTTTATAGTCCAACTCTTACATCCACACATGACCACTGGAAAACCATAGTCTTGACTAGACTGACCTTTGTGGGCAAAGTAATGTCTCTGCTTTTTAATATGCTGTTTAGGCTGGTCATGACTTTCCTTCCAAGGAGTAAGAGTCTTTTAATTTCATGGCTGCAATCACCATCTGCAGTGATTTTTAGTTTCAGTTTAATTGAACCAATTTTGCATACCCTAGGGAAGGTGTTATAGAATTCCAGCTGAGTTATTTCATATCTGAAAAGATGATGCTATTAAAGTGCTACACGCAATATGCCAGGAAATTTGGAAAACTCAGCAGTGGCCACAGGACTGGAAAAGGTCAGTTTTCATTCCAATCCCAAAGAAAGGCAATGCCAAAGAATGTTCAAAGTACCACACAATCCCATCGAAAAAGCAAGAGAGTTCCAGAAAAACATCTATTTCTGCTTCATTGACTAGGCCAAAGCCTTTGACTGTGTGGGTCACAATAAACTGTGGAAAATTCTTAAAGAGATGGGAATGCCAGGCCACCTTACTTGCCTCCTGAGAAACCCGTATACAGGTCAACAAGCAACATTTAGAACCGGACATGGAACAACAGACCTGTTCCAAACTGGGAAAGAAGGACAAGTCTGTATATTGTCACCCTGCTTATTTAACTTATATGCAGAGTACATCATGCAAAATTCTGGGCTGGATGAAGCACAAGCTGGAATCAAGATTTCCAGGAGAAATATCAATAACCTCAGATAAATGCAGATGACACCACCCTTATGGCAGAAAGGGAAAAGGAGCCTCCTGATGAAGGTGAAAGAAGAGAGTGAAAAAGTTGGCTTAAAACTCAATGTTCATAAAACTAAGATCATGGCATCTGGTCCCATCACTTCATGGCAAATAGATGGGAAAACAATGGAAACAGTGACAGATTTTATTATCGTGGGTCCGAAATCACTGCAGATGGTGATGCAGCCATGAAATTAAAAGACACTTGCTCCTTGGAAGAAAAGCTGTGACAAACCTAGACAGCATATTAAAAAGCAGAGATGTTACGTTGCCAACAAAGATCTGTCTAGTCAAAGCTGTGGTTTTTCCAGTAGTCATGTATGGATGCTACAGTTGGACCATATAGAAGGCTGAGTGCCAAAGAATTGATGTTTTCAAACCTTGGTGGTGTTGGAGAAGACTCTTGAGAGTCACTTGGACAGCACGGAGATCAAACCAGTCAATCCTGAAGGAAATCAACCCTAAATATTCATTGGAAAGACTAATGCTGTAGCAGAAGCTCCAATACTTTGACCACATGATGCAAGGACCCGACTCACTGGAAAAGACCCTGATGCTGGGAAAAAAATTGAGTGAAGAGGGTGATAGAGGATAGATGGTTGGATGGCAACATTGATTCAATGGGCCAGATAGCAAATTACAGGGAAGCCTGGCATACTGCAATCTGTGGGGTTGCAAAGAGTCAGAAACAACTGAGTGACTGAACAACAAGGGAAGGTGCTCCTTACCAGGACACTAAGATCTTTAATCTCCCAAATGAGCCAACCTGTGGCGCTGGACACAATCAGGAAATTGACTTAGATTGAGAAGCTGCTGCAGGAGCTACTATCTCCTGAATCTCGACGCCCCTGCTACAAGTTGCACCAGGAACGTGGATGCCTCAGACCCCAGCTCTTTTCCCCATTAAATCAGCTCTGAATTCAAGACTCCTGTGACCGTAACTTATTTGCAGAGTTTACATCTAATTCAGAAACCAAGCTTCCAAAGAAACCAGGACTGTTGCCTACAAGAAACCCCCTTTAAATATAAAGACACACATAGCTTAAACGTAAAGAGATGGAGAAAGATATACCATGCTAACACTCATAAAAAGAAGGTAGGAGCAACTATCTTAGTTTCAGGCAAAGCATACTTCAGAGCAAGGAAAATCACCAGGAATAAAGTGGAGCATTTTCATAACAATAAAGAGGTTGGTTTTCCAGGAAGATATAACGATCCTTATTGTGTATGTCCCTATCAACAGAACATCAAAACTGAGCAGGACCATCAATCAACTAAAAGACTAATAGAGTACTTCCGTTAACAACAGCAGAATAATGGAGTACTTCAGTCAATAATAGCAGAGTACACATTCTTCCCAAGCTCTTGTGAAACATTCACTAAGATAGACCGCATTCTGGGTGATAAAACACACCTTAAATTAAAAAAAAACAGAAATCATACAATGTGTGCTCTCAGACCACAGTAAAATTAAACTAGAAATGAACAACAGAAAGATAGCTGAAAAATCTTAAAATACTTACCAATTAAAGAGCACAGTTCTAAATAACACATGAATCGAAGAAGAAGTCTCAGGATTAATTAAAAGATATTTTGTGCTAAATGAAAATGAAAACACAACTCATCAAAATTTGTAGGTTACACTGAAGGCAGTGTTTGGGGAGAATTTGCAGCATTGAATGCATATATTATAAAAGGGGATCTAAAATCAATAGTCTAAGCTTCCACCTTTGGAAATAGAAAAAGAAAAGCAAATAAAACTCAAAGTAAGTGGGAGAAAAGAAAACAAAAGTGAGAGAAATCAATGTAACTAAAAGCAGGAAATCACCAGAAAAAAAACAACAAAACCAAAAGCTGTTTCTTTGAAGAGATTAATAAAATCAATAACCTCCAGTGAGGCATCTAAAAAGAGAGAGAATAAACAAACACTAATTTTAAATGAAAAAGGGGTCACCACTATTGATCCATGGATATCAAGAGGATATCCCATCTATCCCATGGATATAAAGAAATATTATGAGCAACTCTATGCTGACAAAGTTGATAGGTTAGGAGGAATGGGACAATTCCTCAAAAAAACACAATGTATGAAAACTCATAAAGAAGAAACAGATCCCTCAAATAGGCCAATATTTATTAAAGAAATTGAGTTGATAACTAATAATCTTCCAAAACAAAAACCACCTGGTCCAGATGATTTCAGTGGTGAATTCTATCAAATATTTAAGGAAGAAATTACACCACTTTTCTACAATCTCTTCCAGAAAATTCTTACAGAAACTCCCTAACTCATTCTACAAGGCCAACATTATTCTGATACCAAAACCAGACACAAACATTACAAGGAAGGAAAACTATAGACCAACATCTCTTATAAGTATAGGTGCAGACATTCTCAAAGAAATTAGCAAATCAAATCTAGTAATATATTAAAGAAAAAAACTGTACCTGACAGTCAAGTGGGATTTATCCCAGATATGCAAGGTTGGTTTGCTATTTGAAAATCAATTAATGTGCTGTATCACATCAACAGGTTAAAGAAGAAAAGCCACCTAATCATAACAATAGACACAGAAGGCTTTTAACAAAATCCAACACTCACTCTTTTCTTCCCCCAACACGCAGTCATGATAAAAACTCTCAGAAATCAGGACTAGAAAGGAACTTCGTCAGGTTGTTAAAGAACATCTAGAAAAAAATCTACAATTAAAATAATACTTAATTATGAAAAACTAGATGCTTCTTTACTAATATCCGGAACAAGACAAGAATGTCCCATCTTACCATTCTTATTCAACATGATACTAGAAGTTCTAGCTGATGCAAAAAGGAACAAAAGTATACTGATTGGGAAGAATGCAATAAAACTATCTTTTTTCACAGATGATATGATTGTCTATGTAGGAAATCAAAGAAAAACAAAGAGTCAACAGCAATAGCAAAAAAAAAAAAAAAACCTGTGGAACTGATTAATGATTCTAGCAAGATTACAGGATATAAGGTCAATACGCAAAAGCCATTGCTTTTCCAGGAAGTTACAGTCATTATCTTGTAACTTTTAATGGAGTATACTCTGTAGAAATATTGTATCACCATGCTATACATCTGAAATTAATATAATGTAGTATCACATATACTTCAATAAAAGAGTCAATTACTTCCCTATACATTAGCAATGAACAATTAGAAATTGAAATTTTAAATAATATTATTAAATTAGCACTCAAAATGAAATAGTTAGATATAACTCTTACAAAATATGTACAAGAGTTATATAAGGAAAATACAAAACTCTTATGGACGATATCAAACAATGAAATGAATGAAGAGATATTCCATGTTCATTGACAGAAAGTCTCAGTATTGCTAAGATGTCAGTTCTCCCCAACTTGATCTATAGATTCAAAGCAATCCCAATAAAAATCCCAGCTGGTTATTTTGAGGATATTGACAAGCTGATTCTATGTGAAGAGATTTTTTTTAAAAAATCCAGAATAGCCAATACAATATTGAAGTAAAAGAACAAAGTTGGAGGACTGATACTACCTCACTTCAAGACTTACTAGAAAGCTACAGTAATCAAGACAGTGTATTATTGTCAAAAGGACAGACATACAGATCAATGGAACAGAATCAAGAGCTCAGAAATAGATGCACACAGATAAAATCAACTGATCTTTGACAAAGGAGAAAGGCAACTTGATGGAGAAAGGACAGTCTTTTCAACAAATGGTGCTGGAACAACAACTTCCACAATTAAAAAAGAGAGAGAATCTAGACACAGACCTTACAATTAACTCAAAATGGACCATAGACCTAAATACAAAACACAAAACTACAAAACTTCTAGAAGGCAACATAGGAGAAACTCTAGATGATCCTGGGTTTGGTGATGTCTTTTTAAATACATAGCATTTCATTAAACTAAAAATTTCCATACCTCAAAAGACACAGTCAAGAGAATAGGAAGACACAGACTGGGAGATGCCATTTAAATAACTGAACAATATTTCCCCCACACACAGGGGCATTGGTTTGCAATTCTGAAACTATTTGATTTCCCCTAGAGTTGGACGAATGAGTAAATACACTGTGAATAATGAAGCTCCTGTTAGAGAAAGAAGTTCTAAATAGGAAAAGGGGGTGGAAGGAAGATTCAACATATAGGGGACATATGTATACTTATGGCTGATTCACATTATGGCAGAAACCAACACAACTTTGTAAAGCAATTATCCTCCAATTAAAAATAAATTTTAAATAAATAGGGAAAGGGAATCCTCTGGTGTTGGATTGGAATTAGAGGCATCCATGCAAACTCATTGTGTGACTGCATGTGAGTGTGTGTGTGTGTGTGTGTGAGAGAGAGAGAGAGAGAGAGAGAGAGAATGTTTTACTTCCCAACTTTGACTGCTGAAAAGGCCCAGAAGCAGTGACATCCCAGTAGCAATGAGCACCCCTGGCTCCCAGATCTTTGTTTCTAAATACCATTATCAAAGGGGAGAAAAACAAGAAAGAGAGAAGGAAGGAAGAGAGGAACCAGGACTTCTTGGAGAAATGGCTGATTCCAGGGCTTGGAAATGTTAAATAAAACATAAGCTTGAAACATCTTGTGGGGACAGGAAGGATGTGCTAAGAAAAAAAAATATATATATATATATTATGAGGGTGTGCCAAAAGGACATACCTGTCAACTTGAAGGTGCTCTCCACAACCAAGATGGAATATTTTGACCAAGAAAACAAATAATGATTGTACTGAATTATAACCCATAGATGAAAATAATGAGCACATATTGATGCTATTGTTCAGTCACTAACTCTTGACTCTTTGTGACCCCATGAATTACCACACGCCAGGCTCCTCTGTCCTCCACTATCTCCCTGAGTTTGCTCAAATTCATGTTCATTAAGTTGATGATGCTATCTAACCATCTCATCCTCTGCTGCCCTCTTCTCCTTTTGCCTTCCATCTTTCCCAGCATTAGTGTCTTTTCCAATGAGTCAGCTCTTCACATCAGGTGGCCAAAGTATTGGAGTTTCAGCTTCAGCATCAGTCCTTCCAATGAATATTCAGGGTTGATTTCCTTTAGGATTGACTGGTTTGATCTCCTTGCTGTCCAAGGGACTCTCAAGAATCTTCTCCAGAACTGCATAATGATATAAATAATTGAATACATTAATGTAAAGCAGTTCTTACCTAGAGTGGAATTCAAATTCTTAATGTTGAAGGAATGAGGGTACCAAATGACGCCAATTGTTAAACTGTTGTAAGGACAAAACATGGATTCAAGCTAAAATTAGTTAGTGGAAGTATGAGCAGAAATGATCTCCCAGTAACTCCCTCTGCCCAAGATACTTACTAATTACAAAAGGAAAAATAGTAACTGTTCAGTGGAGAAACCAGGCAGACACCACCTTAACCAAGTGACCAAGATGAACACCAGTACACTAACACGTGTAACTAGATCCCCAGTGGGAATTCGCTGTGTGACTCCAGTTCAGTTCAGTCTCTCAGTTGTGTTCAACTCTTCACAACCCCGTGGACTGCAGCACGCCAGGCCTCTCTGTCCATCACCAACTCCCAGAGCTTGCTCAAACTCATGTCCATCGAGTCAGTGATGCCATCCAACCATCTCATCCTCTGTCGTCCTCTTCTCCTCCTGCCTTCAATCTTTCCCAGCATCAGAGTCTTTTCCAATGAGTCAGTCCTTTGCATCAGGTGGCCAAAGTATTGGAGTTTCAGCTTCAGCATCAGTCCTTCCAATGAATATTCAGGACTGATTTCCCTCAGGATTGACAGGTTGGATCTCCTTGCAGTCCAAGGGACTCTCAAGAGTCTTCTCCAACACCACAGTTCAAAAGCATCAATTCTTCAGCACTCAGCTTTATAGTCCAACTCTTGCATCCATACATTACCACTGGAAAAACCATAGCTTTGACTAGACAGAACTTTGTTGGCAAAGTAATATCTCTGCTTTTTAGTATGCTGTCTAGATTGATCAAAGCTTTTCTTCCAAGGAGCAAGTGTTTTTTAATTCCATGGCTGCGATCACCATCTGCAGTGATATTGGAGCCCAAGAAAGTAAGTCTGTCACAGTTTCCATTGTTTCCCCATCTATTTGCCATGAAGTGATGGGACCAGATGCCATGATCTTAGTTTTCTGAATGTTGAGTTTTAAGTCAGCTTTTTCACTCTCCTCTTTCACTTTCATCAAGAGGTTCTTTAGTTCCTCTTTGCTTCTGCCATAAGGGTGGTGTCATCTGTGTATCTGAGGTTATTGATATTTCTACTGACAACCTTGATTCCAGCTTGTGTTTCATTCAGACCAGCATTTCGCATGATGTACTCTGCATATAAGTTAAATAAGCAGGGTGACAATATACAGCCTTGAAGTACTCCTTTCCTGATTTGAAAGCAGTCTGTGTTCCATGTCCAGTTCTAACTGTTGCTTCTTGACCTGGCTACAGATTTCTCAGAAGGCAGATCAGGTGGTCTATTATTCCCATCTCTTTCAGAATTTTCCACAGTTTGTTGTGATCCACACAGTCAAAGGCTTTGGCTTAGTCAATGAAGCAGAAGTAGATGTTTTTCAGGAACTCTCTTGCTATTTTGATGATCCAACAGATGTTGGCAATCTGATCTCTGGTTCCTCTGCCTTTTCTAAATTCAGCCTGAACATCTGGAATTTCATGGTTTACATGCTGTTGAAGTCTGTCTTGGAGAATTTTGAGCATGACCTTGCTAGCATGTGAAGTGAAGTGAAGTGAAGTCGCTCAGTTGTGTCTGACTCTTTGCGACCCCATGGACTGTAGCCTATCAGGCTCCTCTGTTCATGGGATTTTCTAGGTTAGCATGTGAGATGAGAGCAATTGTGTGGTGGTTTGAACATTCTTTGGCATTGCCTTTCTTTGGGATTCATGACTCATGGAACTCAAACGGGGGCTCTGTGATAACCTAGAGGAGTGGGGCTGGGCGGGAGGTGGGAGGGAGATTCAAGAGGGAGGGGACACATGCACACCTATGGTTAATTCATGTTGATGTATGACAGAAATCAAACCAATATTGTAAAGCTATCATTAATAAATTAAAAATAAAGAAATATTTTTTAAAATGTCAATGAGAGCTCTCAATATCACATACCATAGATTTGATCTCCTGAGAAGGGTACAATATCATTTCTGTGATATTCTTGCCAAAAAATGCATAACTTCATTCTGATCATGAGACAATATCAGACAAACCCAAACTGAGGAGAATTCTAAAATGCCTAAGTGGTGCTCTTCAGAAATCTCAAGGTCACAAAAAGCAAAGAAAGACAAAGGCGCTGTCACGGATCAAAAAAGACATAGGTGCCCTAAAAATTACAAGTGATAGGAGATCCTTGATGGAAATCTGGACTAGAAAAAAATAGATATTAATAGGAAAACAGGTGACATTCAAATCAATTCTGTAGATTAGCGAATAATGCCCATTTTCTGATTTCCATAATTGTACCATGGCTATATGGGGAATGTTAACATTCGGGGGATGAGGGGGATATAGGAATTCTACGTTGCAACTGTTGACCTAAAACAAATAACTGGACTGTCAGATATTTTTCCAGCAGTAGGGTTTATTTGGGATCCCCCAGAGAATAACTCAGGGTCTGCAAACTTGATGCGCCACATGCAAGTCCCTCCACAGTAAGGAAAGGAGAACTCTTCTATAGAGAAAAAGGGAAGTTGGGAAGGGTTATAGGAAACAAAGAGTCCATGGCTTTTCCTTGGCTGGGTCCTTACCAGGAAGGAAGAGGAGCGTTTCCTTCTTCCTATCTGGCTACACTTTCCTTACAGCGTGTGAAAGCTCCCCCTTCTAGTTGCCCAACTCTGTTTCATTGAGGTTTCTATTTATTCATTTCTTACACAACTTTCCTGTAAATGTATTTCCAAATTATTATTTAAAAAAAAAAAAGAGTAATGAGTAACTTTTCCTCATAAAGGAAAGATTAGGAAACAGAGAGTACAGGAAAAGTCCAGCCATAAATAATCCTGATATTGGAAGCAACCACTGATGAAAGGCTGACTCTTCTAATTATTAATAACACAAGAAAACTTTCCTGAGTACTGACTGTCCCATTTGAGCACATCCATCCCATGTAAAGTAGCAGCCATCTTCACACTCCTGCTTCCTCTCATCCGTCCCTTTCCCCTTGCTCATCACCAACTGAATTTCTACAGCTGACTCTTGAACAACAAAGATTTGAATTCTGCAGGTCCAGTTACACATGGATTATTTTTCCATAAAAATATGTAAATTTAGTAAATGCGCTATGGTCATACCTAATCTGAGGTTGATTGAACCTGTATATATGGGGAATATAAGATACTAAAATTTATGCACAGCAACTATAAAGTTATGCCCAGCTTTCTGACTGTGCAGAGGTCAGCACGCCTAATCCCTGCGCTGTTCAAGGATCAGCTGCGAATCACTGTCTATTGTGTCTCCTGCTTTATTGTCGGTCTCTCTCCTCTAAAATATAAGCACCAAGAGAGTAGAGAATTTTCGCTTCTTCACTGATGTATTCCAGGTGCTTAAATTAATCCTTGGGGGCTGTCCCTGGTGGTCCAGTGGCTAAGACTCCACCCTCTGAATGTAGGGGCCCGGGTTCAGTCCCTGGTCAGGGAACTAGATCCCACATGCCTCAAGTAAGAGTTCATGTGCTACAAATAAAAAGATTGCCCGTGCCACCACGAAGATCTCGCATATCTCAACTAAGACCTGGCACTGCCGAATAAATGAAAAAAAAACAAACATTTTTAAAATGTATCTTTAAAAGATATCCTTTTAAATAAACATAAATAAATATATTAGTCCTTGGATGAAGGCGGCTGTAGAGTGAGAGTGTTAGGTGCTCAGTCATGTCCAGCCCTCTGCCACGGCATAGACTTTAGCCCCCCGAGCTCCTTGCCCTTGGAAATCTCCAGGCAAGAATACCAGAATGGGTAGCCATTCCCTTCTCCAGGTGATCTTCTCAACTCAAGGATCAAACCCAGATCTCCTACACTGCAGGCAGATTCTTTACCGTCTGCAGCCACTTGGATGAAGGTGGCTAGACAAGAAGCCACATCATGGACTTTGAGTTCTTCATGGGGATCTTGAAAAGGTGAGGAAAGGAGAGGCAGTGTGTGACATCTCCAGGGTCTTTGGGGCCTGGGGGCCTGGGCACGATACCAGGAGCCAGCAGGATATATGGAGGGGGACCAGATTGTCTGCCGTGAACGACAATATTCTGAACTGAGGTGCCCAACAAAAGGCCACAGTCTAGCCCATCACCTCTGAACCTTCATTTAGGCCGAAAACAAATGGCCAGGAGTGTAAAAATCCATTGACTAAAAAAACAAAAAGGCAGAACCTAAACCTTGAGAATTGTTTTACTTGGGGCATTACTGAGGGCTTCAGCCCGGATGCAGCCTCTCAGATAGCTCTGAGGATGGTACTGAGAGGTGAGGGAGGAGCCAGGATATATAGGGGCTTTTGAAAACACACACACACACACACACACACCCCAAGCAGGTAGTAGAACATCAAAAAATTACTGTTAATTGAAGAAAAACCAGACATCTCAAGCTAATGAATTTAGTGCTTTTGTCTGTGTGGGCAGACGCAAGAGTCTGGCCGTGGTCTTCTCTGGTCCATTGGTTACAGTCCACCCGCCAATGTACAGGATGCAGGTTCAATCCCTGGTCCGGGGAGATCCCACGTGCCTGGGAGCAACTAAGCCTGAGCACAGCCGCAGCTACTGATCAGCCCCTTGAGAGGCCGTGAGCCACAGCTCCAGAGCCCACTTGCCTACAGCCTGCGCGCTGCAAGCAGAGAAGGCACCGTGCTGAGACGCCCGCGCACCGCAGCAGGGAGCAGCCTCCACTCACCACGATTAGGAAAGCCCGCACCCAGCACAGCCAGTAAGTTAACTAATTAACTTAAGAAGAGTCTGGGTTTAAGGAAACCACTCCTGTGGTATGCACCCTACCTAACCTAGAGTCAGTATCCTCTTTTTGTCCCTATCCTGAGTCCCCTCGGGATGTTCTGTCAGGGGTGGCTGATGGCTTGACGGCTACCCCATCCTTTGTTTACTGAGATGGCAGGGGGCATTCTTTGTCCACAGACCCCAGGTTGCCAAGATCCACAGAGATCCCCAGATGTTATATTAATTTGCGAGGAATTTGTACCAGGTACCATGACCTGAGTAGCTTAAACAACAGAAATTTCTGGTCTCTCAGTTCTGGAGCCCAGAAGTCTAAGACCAAGGCACCAGTGAGGTTGGTTCCTTCTGAGGTCTGTGGGGGAGGGTCTGTTCCCTCATCTCCCCAGGCTCTGGTGGTGACCTGGCCATCTTTAGGGTTCCTTGGTGTATAGAAGCATCCCCACCTAGATCTCTGCCTTCACCTTCACGTGGAATTCTCCCAGTGAAGACGTCTGTGTGTCTCTCTGTCCAAACTTCCCCTCCTTCTAAAGACACCAGTCATCCTGCATTAGGCCCACCCTAATAGCCTTATCCTAACTCATCACCGCCACAAAGACCCTCTTTCCAAATAGAGTCACATCCTGAGGTCTTATTGAATGTCTGAAGTCAACATAGGAATTTGGCGGGGACACGAGTCAACCCTTAATACAGGTCTAGCTCTTCAAGGAAATTGTATCTTCAAGATGAAAGTGGCCTGGGATGGCTGTTGGTCGGTATAGATGGGTTATTGTACTGTAAACCCTGACAGTTGTTTGGGGTGTCTGTTTGGGTTTTTGTAAAGTAAGTTTCCGATAACCTTCAATTCATGCCTGATAACCTCGGATTGCCAGGCATCCACGTCCAAGACGGTTATCTAGAATAAACACCTTGCCAGGCACACCTTTGTTTTAGAGATTTAGTTAATTCAACTATTCGGGCCACCTGTTTTGTTTTTTTTTTTCTTCTCTTCCTGCACTTTCCATTACGGCTCAGGTATTTTAAACCCACCAATAAAAAGTGAACACAAAAAAGCCTAGGCTCCCACCCTTGGCCCCAATAAAAGCGGAACCCCAGACCCAAGGTCTCAGTCTCTCTCTCTACCCTCAACGGTGCAGTGGGGCTCCAGGCGTGCTGTGTTCTTCCGGGTCCTGTAAGTAATAACCTTTATTCTTTCAAAGATCTCTGATGACTATTGTTAAAGGGCACCTTGCAATCATAAAAAACCACGCCGGCTGATCCAGCCACAACACTGGTTAGAGATAGGCTGAGAGCACCATGCAACAGGTTTGCTACTCACTGCTCTCAAAGACAAGTGGTGTAAGAAACCAAAGCGTATTTCTCACTCATGCAAAGATTGTTGCATGTCTGCAGGATTCTTCCGAATAACTGACCTCCATGCTGGAACTCAGGGATCCAAGCTGCCTCCATCTTCTGTTTGCACCACGAGAGGCACAGAAAGACTGGGGCATTGTAGGTGGTCTTTACCTCGCTTCAGCCCGGCAGTGGCTCTCAGCACTGATGCACATATTTTGCTGGCAAGATTCAGTCTCCTGAGCCTAACCTGGAGGGGGGCCTGGAGAATGTGGGGAGCAAGTGAAATGATGATGGGCAACATCGCCTCTGCACACTGGCTTTTGGGGGATGGGTGCTGGGAATTATTAACTGAAGGCCACGGGAGTGGCTAAATTCTTAGCAGTCGTGAAGGGCATGAAGAAGGCATTTATTTTGGAAATAGAGTCACAGACTCCCTGAGGTTGAAGAAGAAAGATCCAAGGAGCATCAGTCAGCTCCATCTCCAAACAGGGGAGGACTGGGAATGAAGTGTCAGCGGTACACGCCTGGAGTCGGGGTAGAGGGAAGCTAGGACACCCTCTAGCTTTTTCTAGAAGGAACGAAGGAAGAACAGAAGAAGATAGAGGAAGGAGAAGGGCCAGTGGAGATGCTGGTCCATGTCAGTGGGAAGACCATCTGCCTCACAGCAGTTCCATCCCTGCAGAGGTCCCAGGGGCCACTGGGGGCAGGGAAAATCCCCAGCACCTCCTGAGAGCCTCACCTGGGTTCTGGTACTTTGCAGAGGCTTAATATGTACTTCCTGTGGATGACTGATTGATTGAATAAATAACACTAAATGCCCTATTTCTTATCCCCAAATGCACATTTAGCAGAAGAAAGCAACCGGTCAACAACAGGTGGCCCCTGCCCTCTCCTGAAAGTGGGTTCAGGGGAGGTAACTAGTGGTCACACCCAGACCTGATTATCAGAATTTATTCACTCAGGAGAAAGAGATTATAAAATCATCTAAAATTTGGCATCAGCTAATGGCACATAAGGTGTTTCCATCCTCAGCTCTGTCCTGCTAGTTGATTGATGAGACGCAAAAAAAGGGGGGATTGCCTAGAGGAGAGGCATGCCAAACTCTGAGTCCAACAACTGGCCATAAGGCCACCCCGTCCCCTAACCCACCAACCCCCAAGCTCCCAGAGTGATCAGCTATCTAACTGGAGTTTGGAATAAACAAGGCGATCTCTTGGAGATGTTGGATCATTGGGATCCTCTGAGAAGGAAAGAGCCAGAAACGAATATCCAGTCCCTGATCACTGGCTGCCTTCAAGTGGCTATAGTGTTCATGTGTGTACATGTGTGTGCATGCACATGCAGGCACCCATGAGCACAAGTCTGCAAGTGCCTGATTTGGCAAGAAAAAAAGGTATGGTGTGCACAAGTGTGTTGTGTGTGTACGTGAATATATTGTGATAAAGGAGGTTCACCATGGTAGGTGAGCACAAGAGTGTATGTTTTATGCATTCACTTGTGTGTGAGTTGGAGAAGGATGTGTGAGTAGGTGTGTGTGCGTGTACAAGTGTAAGGGTTCAAAGAGAGGGTGCTGCTTTAGTTCTCAAGAAAAACACTGCAGATTGGACTCCATGGGCAGAATTCCCAAGCCTTGACTCCAGTGTGGAGGGTGAGTCAGAAACATCTAATGCGGGACACAGCCTAAGACCTCAGGGATCGCCCAGTTTTGTGCGATGATCTGGTCACAACCTTCCAGGGACTCTCAGGTGGGTGAGGAGCGTGGAGGTCTCATTGGTGTATACTGTGGGGAGGGGTGGTCTTGACCAGTGGAAAGTTGGACAAAGCTGGGACGTGTCCTGTATGCCTGGTGAAGGCGGTCACGCTGGACCGCGCCTGGGGCTGAGGAGCATGTCTGCGAGTTCTTTTAAAGGCTCTCTTCTTCAGAATTGCTGAATGCTAGCAGGAAAGCAGAGCCCAGGGCAGAAGACAGTATCACCTGGGAGAGGTGTCTAGGCCGTTCTCTCTGTATTTCTCCCCCAACAGAACCCTCAACATGAAGACCCTCCTGCTGCTGGCAGTGATCATGGCCTTTGGTAAGAGTTCATCCTACCTCTCACCCTGGTGACTCAGAAGGAAAAGCTTCTGCTTACAATGCCGGAAACCCGGGATCGATCCCTGGGTTGGGAAGATCCCCAGGAGGAAGGCAAGGCAACCCACTCCAGTATTCTTGCCTGGAAAATCCCTTGGACAGAGGAGCCTGGTGGGTTTCAGTCCACGGGGTCGCAAAGAGTCGGACATGACTGAGTGACTTCACTTTCACTGTCACTCACCAGAAGGGCGACAGCCCAGGTTAGGAGGCTCCTTCATTCCCGAGGCTCCTTCATTCCCAAGGCTCCCTTCCCCCGTGTCTGTCCCCATCTCGTGGGAGGAAGACAAGGACCTTTGTGGGGAGGGGGAGCGGCAGAGAGAGGCGGAGGCGGACATGCGGTCCCAGGCCCCATCTCCAGGCAATTTGCTTCCAGCCCTTCTGCAGGTTCATGGAGCGTTGTGGGATTTCGCGACAATGATCAAACACACAACGGGAAAGACAGCCCCGCTCAGTTACGGAGCCTACGGCTGCCACTGCGGACTGAGTGGCCGAGGGGCCCCCAAGGACGCAACAGACTGGTGAGCCCAGCCCCGGCCCTCCCGTCTCTGCCCACGTGTGGCCCAGCTGGGGGGGGGGGGGGGGGGGGGGGCGGGGCAAAGGCTCACGCTGGTGTCCCCACGTCCAAGAACAGCAGCGAGGCGCAGCTGGAAAGGCAGGCATCCTGGTGGGAACTGTGCTCTGAGCTAGTCCTTCGGCCCTGGCTCTCTGCTCGGGGTCAGGGTGGGGGAACCACGGGGCACCGGGCTCCCCGGAGCGTGGGGCGGCCTCCCCATAGCTCAGCCTTGTCACAGGTGCTGTTGGGCGCATGACTGCTGTTACAAAAAGCTCAAGTATCATGGATGCGGCACCAAGTTACTGAACTACAACGTGTCCATCCGCCGCGGCCAAATCACGTGCGGTAAGAACGAATCCTACCCACTGCGCCGGCCTCCTCTGCGCTTTCTCCTGTGGCCGCTGCGCTGGGCACCAGAGCCAGATACAGGGGGCGGGTCTCTGCCTCAAGGGGCTCAGGTGAGCGGGAAGTGAGGAAAAGGAAAAACAACACGGTAGACTCCAGTACGCAGTAAGGAAAAGGCGGGGCTCTGAACACAGCCTGGGGGCCGAGGGAGGCTCCTCAGAGTGGTGACCTCCAAGCTGCATCCTCAAGGCGGAGAGGAGTCAAGGGGAAGGAGGGTTGGGGCGTCCCAACAAGAGGACACGGCAGGGCCCAGGGGGCCAGAGAGAGCTGTAGCGGTTCCGTGCTGCGGAAGGGAAGCGTGAGGAGGAGACGGAGCAGTGAGGGAGAACGCCGGAGAGGAGGAAAGGTGTCGTGTTCTGGTCACGTTTTGTCCTAAAGAATTAGCGCGCTCCTGGGGAAAGGAGTGACACGACCAGCCTTGCATTTCAGAGGACTTGCTCTGGCTGAGGGTGGATGGAGACCGATGGAAGGGGCTGTGTGGTCACGATGCAGACAAGAGACAGGAAGCTCTTGCCCTATAGCAATGCTGGTCAGCTGGGGCAGCTTCTCCGCTGTGTTGCCGAGGGTCCAGTCCTTTCCCAGCCTTCTGTTCTGCCCCGTTGTCAATGTGATTCCAAGGCACACTTAGAGCTCCAAGTTGTGGCTTCACCCTACGAAGGAGGTTTTCCTTTACAAGCCTCTTTGTAGAGAGAGGAAATTCATCCTTCCCGGAAGCCCCCAGCAGACCTTCCCGTGTGGCTCATTGGTCAGGGCAAGGTCACGTGCTTCCCCTACGCTAATCCCTGCAAAGGAAACAGGGATGACCATGACCTATCAAGAACCATTCCCCGACTCCGGGGGCCAGGGACTTTGCACCTGAACACATCTAAGAAAGAGACAGGGGCTAAGAGAAAGGCTTTTCACAGAATGCCAGTGTTCAGCCGCTGGTGTTCTCATGACACTGGGTGTGGGCTTCCTGAGGGCAGAATTCTGTCTCCTCATCAGCCAGTAATATCTGAACGTCAGTGCTTGTCCCAGACTAGAAACCCGGGGAGAACAGGGGCTGTGTCTTGTCCCTCGGAATTCCCGGAAGGAACCATAGAATATTAACAAATCCTCACCCTGTTTTTATTTTCTTGTGGTTTCAGAGGATCGAGGTGTGTGTAGACGCATACTCTGTGAATGTGATAAAAAAGCCGCCAGCTGTTTTGCAAAAAACCAGAACACCTACAATAAAAACCTCCAATATTACAGCAACTTATTCTGCACGGGGCGTGCCCCCCAGTGCTGAGAGGCCCCCGACCCTGGACACCTTACCACCCAGGGCTGAGTCTCCACTCTAGCACCCTATTCCCTGCCCTAGCCATGTTCCCTTGCAAATGAAGGAAACCCCCTCTTCCATCCTAGAGACCAGCCAGGAGCCCTTCTCTCCCCCAACATATGCCTTCTATCTAGAAAGACAAGCACAGATCTGGGTGTGTATGCCAAGCTCCCTGCCCCTGCTTCCTTGGACAGCCAGAGGTTTTGTTCCTCCCATTTCCACTCTTCTTCAAGTCCAAAGTCATGTTTAGCTGTGGCAGCTACACTCCAGGCGGGCCCTTCTGAATAAAACAATTTTTTGGCAAACTGTATGTGAGTGTGTTTCTGTGTGTGTGTGTGTGTGTGTGTGTGTGTGTGTGTGTGGAACTCACAGGTACTTCTACTGTGAGAACAAACTAGTACAAGGGAACAGCATGTAAGGGGTTAAAAATATGGGCTTCTCTGGTAGCTCAGTCGGTAAAGAATCTGCCTGCCGTGCAGAAGACCTGAGTTTGATGCCTGGTTGGGGAAGATC
Source organism: Cervus canadensis (assembly GCF_019320065.1). Taxonomy (NCBI): domain Eukaryota; kingdom Metazoa; phylum Chordata; class Mammalia; order Artiodactyla; family Cervidae; genus Cervus; species Cervus canadensis. The sequence continues at coordinate 3,390,024 of NC_057409.1, read as the reverse complement.
CCCTGGAGAAGGAAATGGCAAACCACTCCCGTATCCTTGCCTGGAAAATCCCATGGACAGAGGAGCCTGGCAGGCTCCATGGGGTCCACGGGGTCCCAAAACATTGGGCAGGACTGAGGGACTGACACTTCCCTCAGTGGCAGACTGGCTGAGTCAAATCCCCACCACCACTTCCCTAAGCCTCAGAGCCCTCATCTCAATGGAGATCGGTTTGTCCCAAGTGCCCTGGCTTACTGGGGAAGTTAAATGGATAATGCACATAAACCACCGGCTCTGACCTGTCTGCCTTGGTCCTTATGGTTACAAGAAAAACCCAGCCTTTCACCTCTCCTACCCTGGGCAAGAGAAACTCCTGCTGGCCTGTTGAGGAAAAACAGAAATGTGGTTCCTGATGTTTGGGGGGATCTATAATCCAGGTCTTCTGTGAGACACAGTCTTCTATGTTGTCGGCCCAGAGGAGGGTCAGTGTAATGCTGGCCACCGATGGGACTCTCAGGGCATTTATCCCCTCACCCAGGGCTGGCTTCCTGGGCTTGTGACCCAGGCAGAGTCCCAGTGGGCACTGCACCTAGCTTACTGCTCTGTCCCAGCCATCACAAAATTGTTAATGGCGTGGAGTCCTGCATTTTGTTCTGCACGGGGGCCCACAAAGTAGCTGGTCCATCCCTTACCTGGATGCTACATCCCCTCTTGTCATCCAAGGCTCCTCTGAGATGGTCCCACCTGGACCAGAATTCTTCAATAGTCTCCACCAGAGCTGCTGGCTGTGTACAGTGGGGAAGGGCTCTAGGAAACAGAGTCTGTGGTTTTCATGGGCTGAGTCCTTACCAGGAAGGAAGAGGACTCTTGCCTTCTTCCCACTGGGCCCTGCTAACATTCTAGGACGCGACACCTCTCACTTCTGGCCCCTTAATTGTATTTCACTGAGGTTTCTGTTTATTCGTTTCTTACGTAACTTTCTTATAAATGTATTTCCACATTAGAAGTTTTTTTTTTTTTTAAAGAGTATTAAATAATATTTCCTGACAAAAGAAGATTAGGAAAGAGTACAGAAAAAGTTCAGCCACAATTCTGATTTTGGAAACAATCACTTACATGAAGCTAGCTCTTCTAATTATTAATAAATGAAAACATTTCTGAGTGTTGACTATCCTGTTTGAGCACGTCCATCCCATGGAAAGTAACAGGACCTCCCCCAGGATGCTCCCACTGCCCCTCATCCATCTCTGTTGCCTCTTCCCTCTTGCTTCATCACCGTCTAACACCCCACAGGTGACTCTTGAACAAGGATTTGAATTGCTCAAACCCATTTATACATGGATTTTTTTCAATAAACAGACATATACACTACAGTACTACAAAAAGATGGCTTAAAACTCAACATTCAAAAAACTAAGACCATGGCGTCAGTCCCATCACTTCATGGCAAATAGATGGGGAAACAGTGACAGACTTTATTTTCTGGGCTCCAAAATCACTGCAGATCGTGACTGCAGCCATGAAATGAAAAGATGCTTGTTCCTTGGAAGAAAAGCTATAACAAACCTAGACAGCATATTAAAAAACAGAGACAATACTTCCCTGACAAAGGTCCGTCTAGTCAAAGCTATGGTTTTTCCAGTAGTCATGTATGGATGTGAAAGTTGGGACATAAAGAAGGCTGAGTGCCAAAGAATTGATGCTCTTGAATTGAGGTGTTAGAGAAGACTCTTGAGAGTCCCTTGGACTGCAAGGAGATCCAACCAGTCCATCCTAAAGGAGATCAGTCCTGAATATTCATTGGAAGGACTGATGCTGAAGCGGAAGCTCCAATATTTTGGCCACCTGATGCGAAGAGCTGATTCATTAGAAAAGATCCTAATGTTGGGAAAGACTGAAGGCAGGATGAGAAGGGAATAACAGAGAACAAGATGGCTAGATGGCATCACCAACTCAATGGACATGAGTTTGAGCAAACTCCAGGAGATGGTGAAGGACAGGGAAGCCTGGTGTGCTGCCGTCCTGGGGTCTCAACGAGTCAGACACGACTGAGGGACTGAACAACAACAGTACCACATAGTCTGAGGCTGGCTGGAGCCATGTACATGGGGCATCACAGACACTGAGGCCCACTGTGAAGTCACAGGCAGGTATCTGACTGTGCAGAGGGTCAGTGCTCCTAACCCCCATGCTGTTCAAAGATCACCTGTGTATCATTCACCTGTTGTATCTCTTGTTTTATAACCTGTCTCTCTCCACTAAAATGTAGGCCCCATGGGAGTACTTTTGTTTTTTTATTAATTTACTCCAAGTGCTTAAATTAGTTCTTGGATGAAGGTGGCTGTCAAGAAGCCAGACCACCGATTTTGAATTGTTGGGAAAAATCCTGGGAAGATGGGAAAAGGCAAGGCAGTGTGTGACATCACCAGAGTCCTTGAGTGCTGGAGCCTGGACATGATACCAGGGACCACCAGGATATACGGGGTGGGGCACGTTGCCTGCCATAGAAACAACAGTATTCCAAAGCTGAGGTGCTCAACAGAAGGCCGAAGTCTAGCGCATCACCGCTGTACCTGCTTCTCGGCCTAAGGCAAACGGATGTGAGAGCAGAAATCTGTTGATGGAAAAAAATACAGAACCTAAACATTGAGAATTATGCTTTATTGGGGGCTTTACGGAGGACTTCAGCCTGGATACATACTGTTGGGTAGGTCTGAGGACTGTCCTCAGGGGTAAGGGAGGAGCTGGGATATGTAAGGAGTTTTTGCAAAAATAGGCAAACAAACAAAAAAGCCCAGGTAGTTAAACACCAAAAGATACCTGCAAGCTAAAGGAAAACCAGATATCTCAACTTAATGAATTTGGCGCTTTTCTATGTATTAAAAGATGCAAGAGTCTGGAGTTGATGCAGTCATTCCTGTGATATGCACCTTACCCACTTGGGGCTGGTACCCTGTTTTCCTCCGTTCTGAGTCCCCTCGGGGGGCACTGTCAAGGGTGGCTGTTGGCTTGATGGCCACAACATCTTTGTTTACTGAGATGGCAGGGGGCATTCTTTGTCCACAAATCCCTTATTTCCAAGACCCACAGGGATCTTCGGAGGCTGTGTTATTTGCTAGGACTTTGTACCAGGTACCATGACCTGAGTAGCTTAAACAATAGAAATTTCTGGTCTCTCAGTTCTGGAGCCCAGAAGTCTAAGATCAGGGTGCCAGTGAGGTTGGTTCCTTCTGAGGTCTGTGGGGGAGGGTCTGTTCCCTCATCTTCCCAGGCTCTGGTGGTGATCTGGCCATCTTTAGGGTTCCTTGGTGTATAGAAGCATCCCCACCTCGATCTCTGCCTTCACCTTCATGTGGAATTCTCCCAGTGAAGACGTATATGTGTCTCTCTGTCCAAACTTCCCCTCTTTCTAAATACACCAGTCATCCTACAGTAGGTCCACCCTAATAACCTTATCCTAACTCATCATCTCCACAAAGAACCTCTTTTTGAAATAGTCACATCCTGAGGTCTTACTGGAGGTCAGGATTCAACGTAGGAATTTGACGGCGACACGAGTCAGCCCTTTATGCAGGTCTAGCTCTTCAAGGAAACTATATTCAAGATGAAAGCGGCCTGGGGTGGCTATTAATAGACAGGTTACTGTAGTGTAAAGCCTGACAAGTGTGTTGGTTTTTTGTAAGATATTTTCCTGATAACCTTCGATTGGTGCCTGATAACCTCTGGTTGCCAGGCATCCATGTCAAAAATAGCTATCTAGAATCAGCATCTTGCCAACCACACCTTTATTTTATAGATTTTGGTTAATTTGACTATTTGGGCCACCTGTTTTTTTTTTTTTTTTTTTTTTCTCTTCCTGCACTTTACATTACTGTTAATGTATTTTAAATCCACCAATTAAAAGTGAGCCAACAAAAGCCTAGGCCCCCACCCTCAACCCAAATAAAGGCAGAACCCCAGACCCAAGATCGCAGGCTCTCTCTACCCTCGAACTCGCTGTGAGCCTCCAGCTGCGCTATGTAACTTCCAGGTCCTATAAATAATAAACCTTTATTCAAGGATTTCTTATAATTATCATGAAAGGGTATCATGCAATCATAACAACCATGAGGTCTAATCCAGCCACAGCACTGGTTATTGATAGTCTGAGAGCACCGTGCTTGCTGCTCACTGATCTCAATGATCAGTAGTTTAAGAAACCAAAGTGTACTTCTCACTCCTGCAAAGACCACTAAATGTCTGAGGATTCTCCCGGACAAGGGTTCTCCGTGCGATGACTCAGGGACCCAAGCTGCCTCCATCTTCCGATTCCACCATTCGGGGCACGGAAACTGGGGCACGGGACGTGGTCTTTACCTCACTTCAGCCTGGCGGTGACCCTCAGCACTGACGCACACGTTTTGCTGGCAAGATTCAATCTCCTGAGCCTAACCTGGAGGGGGGCCTGGAGAATGTGGGGAGCAGGCAGAATGGGGATGGGCACTGTAGCCTCTGGTCTCTGGATTTTGGAGGGTGGGTGTTGGGGACTATTAACTGAAGGCCACACAAGCTAAACTCTTAGCAGTGGTGAAGGGCTTGAAAAAGGCATCTATTTCGGAAACAGCGTCACTGTCTGTCTGAGGCTGAAGAAGAAAGAGCAACAGATCCCAGGAGCGTCAGTCAGCTCCATCTCCAAACAGGTGAGGACTGGGGATGAGCGGGTGGCAGTACATGCCTGGGGTGAAAGTGCCGGGACCCCTGGACAGTCTCTTGCTTTTTCTAGAAGGGGAGGAGGAGGAAGAGAGGAAAGAGGAGCCAGAAGAGTAGGTGGAGATGCTGTTCCAAGTCAGGCGAGTAGGTGTCATCTGCCCCACTGCAGTCCTTTCCCGTCCGGGGTCCCTGGGGTTCCTGGAGGCGGGACAAGTTCATCAACTCCTGAGAGGTTCATGGGGGTCCTGGCATTTTTGTGGAGGCTTAGTATGTACTTCTTGAATGACTGGTTTATGGAATGAATGAATAACCCCAACTGCCCTGATTCTTATTCCCAAGTGGTGTCTTTAGCAGCAGAAAGGAAAAATCCTTGGTCAGCAGCTGATGGCCCTTGCCCTCTCCTGGAAATGGGTTCAGGAGAGTCACACCCAGACCTGGTTATGGGAATTTATTCACTCAGAGAGAGATCCACAGGAAAGATGACAAAATAACCTACAATTCGGCATCAGCTAATGAAACATAGGATGGAAAAACCTCAGTTCTGTACTGCTGATGAGAAGGGAAAAAAAGAGGATTGCCTAGGGGGATCCAAACTACAAGTCCCCCAACTAAGGGGGGTATCTCCACCCCATTCCCACCCCACCAATCCCCAAGCTCCCAGAGGGATCAGCTATTTAACTGGAGTTCAGAATAAACAAGTGGTCACTTGGAGACACCAACTCAGGGTCCTCTGAAAAGTAAAAAGCCAGAAATGAATATCCAGTCTCTGATCACTGGCTGCCTTCAATGGTGCCTATAGTGTGTGTGTGTCTGTGTGTGTGTGTACATGTGTGTATGTGTGTACGTGTGTGTGTATACATGTGTGTGTGTGTACCTGCATACATCCATGAGCACAAACTTGCACTTGCCTAATTTGGTATGACAAGAGGGTATGTGTGCACAAGGGTATGTGTGCACACGTGAATATATTGTGTAAAAGGATGTCCACATTAGTAGATGAGTGTAGAGTGTGTGTGTGTACATATGTGTGTGTGAGTAGTTGTGTATTCGTGCATTTAGAAGTGAAAGTGAAAGTGAGTTGCTTGGTTGTGTCCAACTCTTGGTGACCCCACGGATACAGTCCATGGAATTCTCCAGGCAAGAATACTGGCATGGGTAGCCTTTCCCTTCTCCAGGGGCTCTTCCCAACCCAGGGATCGAACCCAGGTCTCCCACACCACAAGCAGATTCTTTACCAGCTGAGTACACATGTAAGGGTTGAAAGAGAGGGTGCTGCTTTAGTTCTGGAGAAAAACACTGCCGATCACTGCAGAAAAACCCTGATCTCCATGGGCGGAATTTGCAAGCCTTGACTCCAGTGTGTGTGGGGGAGTAAGATACACCTACTGGGGGACACACGCACAGCCTACGACCTCCGGGATCTCCCAGTTTGGTGGGATGACCTGGTCACAACCTTCCGGGAACTCTCAGGTGGGTGAGGAGCATGGAGGTCTCAGCAGTGTTCGATGGGGGGCGGGGCTCCTGACCAGTGAAACTCAACAAAGCTGGGAAGCGCCCCCTCCACGTGTCCTGTGTGCCTGAGGAAGGCGGTCACGCTGGACCCGCCTGGAGCTGAGGAGCGTGTCTGAGAGATCTCTTAAAGACGTCTTCATCAGGATCGTTGAATGTGAGCAGGACAGCAGGGGCCGGGGCAGATGCTGGCAGCACCTGGGAGGGTCTGTATGTAACTCTCCCAACATGAAGACCCTCCTGCTGCTGGCGTTGATCATGGCTGTTGGTAAGAGTTGACAGGGACCTCTCACCAGCAGGGGAACAGCCCGTGGAGGGAGGCACCTCCAACACCAGCTTCCGTTCCCACTGCATCTGGCCCTCTCTCAGTGGGAGGAAGAGAGGTTTTCTTGTGGGGAGGGGGAGAGACAGGGAGGACACAGAGTCCCAGGCCCCATCACCAGGCAGCGCCCTTCCAGCCCTGCTGCAGGTCCGTGGAAACTTGGCAGATTTCAGAAAAAGATCAAGTACATGACAGGAGGAGAACCTGTGACCACTGATGGCTTCTAGGGCTGCTCCTGTGGGTGGTGGCAGAGGATCCCCCAAGGACACAACGGATCGGTGAGGCCACCCCCTGCCCTCCCGTCTCTGCCCACTTGTGGCCCCGGCTGGGGTAGGAGTCGAAGTCTCGTGTTGGTGTAGTCCATGATCAAAGAACCCCAGGAAGTCCCCGCTCAGAAAGCAGCCAGCCTGATAGAAACTCTGCTCTAGACTATTCGAATGTGCCTGGGTCTCTGCCCAGGGTCAGTGGGATGTAACCTGGGGCCCTGGGCTCTCTGGAGATTGGGGAGGGCGGGGGGGGCGGCCCCAATAGCACAAGCTCTTTGCAGGTGCTGCGCAGCGCATAATTGTTGCTGCAAAAAGCTGAAGAATCGTAGGTGTGGTACCGTGTGCCTGAAATAGAACTTTACTCTCTGCTGGGGCCTAATCATTTGTGGTAAGAAAGAGTTCTACGCCTCCGCCCAACCTCCAGTGTCCATTTCCCTGAGTGTCCTCTGTGCTGGGCACCAGAGCTAGATATTCATTCAAAGGGACAGTGTCCCTGCCTCAAGGAGCTCACGGAGGGCTGGGGAGTAACAAAAATGAAAATACAACGTGGTAGATTCTGATAGGAAGTGAGGCAAAGGACTCTGAGCACCAAGAATGGTGACCTCCAAGCTGAGTCTTCCAGGCTGTGAGGGGTCGGGGGAGGGAGGGTTGGGGACATCCTTACAAGAGGACACGGCGGGGTCCAAGGGGCCAGAGGGAACTATAATCATTCTGCGCTGATGAAAGGACATGTGATGATGAGACGGAGTGGTGAGTGATGATGCTGGAGAGAAAGAAAGGGGCTAGGTCAAGTCTCCAAGGCTATATTGTATTTAGATTTTGTCTGAAAGAATTAGGGAGTTCTCAAGAAAAGAAGTGACATATTCAGGTTTCCCTTGCAGAGGACTGACTCTGGTTGAGTGTGGATGGAGACAGATGATAGGGGGGCCATCGTCAAGACGCAGACAAGAGACAGAAAGCTATTGACCTGTAGCAATGGTGGGTCAGGATGCAAGGGGTGGAGAGTGCCACAAACAGGCCCTGAAACAGGGTCACCTGAGCTTGGTAGTTGACTGGGAGCTGTTGGATGGCTATAGCGCTGTGTGGATGGTACCAGGCCCTCTCAGGGCCTGGTAGGAGACAGCAGGAACATGTTGTGTTTGCAAGCTTCCCACACCCAGGGAGATGAGCGGTAGGCGGCTGGATAAAGGAACACACAGATGAAGGGAAGGTCTGGACACAGATTCAGGTGGCCACAGAGAGCCAAGAGTTGGATGGACCCACCGATTTGATGTTTAAAGGCCCAGAAAGGAGAAAAGCAAAGAGGTCAAGGAGTTGGGCCAGGGGGAGATGATTAACAGCAGCCGGGGTTAACAGAGGGATCCTCCAGGATAAGGGCTGACCGGGCTCCTTGGATTTAGAGGCAAGAAGACCACTGAGGACTCAGTGGGAGTTGTTCCCATGAATCTGTGAAGGCAAGGCCAGATTAGAGCGGGTTGGAAGGTGGGTTGGAGGAAGAGAGGTCGCAAAGTGTAGACAACCTTCTGGAGCAAGTTTGGCCGTGAAGGGGAGGAGAGGTGGGTAGTGACTGGAAGGGATTGCCTAATGCCCCAGACAGCTGACTCAAGAGTGGGATTTTGAGAAACCAGGGACTTTTCCTTAACAGCCTGAGGTCTCCGAGATGAGAAATTATGTCTTCCCATCATGACCTTTCCTTAAGGTGATGTGTCTAGTAGGCTCTGGGTCAGTTCAGTTCAGTCACTCAGTCAAGTCCGACTCCATGGACCACAGCATACCAGGCCTCCCTGTCCATCACCAACTCCCCCAGTTTACTCAAACATGTCCATTGAGTCAGTGATGTCATCCAACCATCTCATCCTCTATCATCCCCTTCTCCTCCCACCTTCAATCTTTCCAAGTATCAGGGTCTTTTCAAAGGAGTCAGTTCTTCACATCAGGTGGCCAAAGTATCAGAGTTTCAGATTCAGCATCCAATGAATATTGGATTCGGCATCCTTCCAATGAATATTCAGGACTGATTTCCTTTAGGATGGACTGGTTGGATCTCCTTGCAGTCCAAGGGACTCTCAAGAGTCTTCTCCAACACCACAGATCAAAAACATTAATACTTTGGCACTCAGCTTTCTGTATAGTCCAACTCTCACATCCATAAATGACCACTGGAAAAATAAGCTTTGACTAGATGGACCTTTGTTGGCAAAGTAATGTCTCTGCTTTTTAACATGCTGTCTAAGTTGGTGATAACTTTTCTTCTAAGGATCAAGCGTCCTTTCATTTCATGGCTGCAGTCACCAAGTGCAGTGATTTTAGAGCCCCAAAAAATAAAGTCTGTCACTGTTTCCACTGTTTCCCCATCTATTTGCCACGAAGTAATGGGACCAGATGCCATTACCTTTGTTTTCCGAATGTTGAGTTTTAACCCAACTTTTTCACTCTCTTTCACTTTCACGAAGAGGTTCTTTAGTTATTCTTCACTGTCTGCCATCGGGTGGTGTTATCTGCATATCTGAGGTTATTGATATTTCTCCCAGCAATCTTGATTCCAGTTTGTGCTTCTTCCAGCCCTCTGTTTCTCATGATGTACCCTGCATATAAGTTAAATAAGCAGGGTGACAATATACAGCCTTGACGTACTCCTTTTCCTATTTGGAACCAGTCTGTTGTTCCATGTGCAGTTCTAACTGTTGCTTCTTGACCTGCATACAGATTTCTCAGGAGGCAGGTCAGGTGGTCTGGTATTCCCACCTCTTGAAGAATTTTCCAGTTTGTTGTGATCCACACAGTCAAAGGCTTTGGCATAGTCAATAAAGCAGAAATAAATGTTTTTCTGGAATACTCTTGCTGTTGCGATGATCCAGCAGATGTTGGCAATTTGATCTCTGGTTTCCCTACCTTTTCTAAAGCCAGCTTGAACATCTGGAGTTTCATGGTTCACATACTGTTGAAGCCTGGCTTGGAGAATTTCGAGGATTACTTTACTAGCATGTGAGATGAATGCAATTGTGCGGTAGTTTGAGCATTCTTTAGCATTGCCTTTCTCAGGGATTGGAATGAAAACTGACCTTTTCCAGTCCTGTGGCCACTGCTGAGTTTTCCAAATTTGCTGGCATATTGAGGGCAGCACTTTCACAGCATCATCTTTTAGGATTTGAAATAGCTCAACTGGAATTCCATCACCTCCGCTAGCTTTGTTCATAGTGATGCTTCCTAAGGCCCACTTAACTTTGCATTCAGGATGTCTGGCTCTAGGTGAGTGATCATACGATCATGATTATCTGGGTCATGAAGATCTTTTTTGTATAGTTCTTCTGTGTATTCTTGCCACCTCTTCTTAATATCTTCTGCTTCAGAAGGCTGTGGGTGTCAAGCAACAAGATGCCCACCTAACAGAGGCTCAGACAGTGAGGAAGTCTGACTCTCCTGTAACAGAATCTGGGAGAAGGCAGTGCCAGGGCAGGGCAGCTTCTCAGCTGTGTTGCCAAGGATCCAGTCCTTTCCCAGCCTTCTGCTCTGCCACGTTGGCAGTGTGATTTCAAGACACATTTAGAGCTCCAAGAGTTATGGCTTGACCTTGTGGAAGAGGCTTTCCCTTCTCACATGGCCCTTTTTGGAGAGGAAATTCATCCTTCCCGGAAGCCCCAACAGACTTTCCCATGTGGCTCACTGGTCAGGGCAAGGTCATGTGCTTCCCCTACACTAATCACTACAAAGGAAACAGGGATGACCGTGATTGGCTTACACCCATCAAGAACCATTCCCCAACTGCGGGAAACAGGGGCTTTGCACCTGAACACATCTGCTAGGGCAGAGAAAAAGACAAGGCTAATAGCAAAGCTTTTCACAGAGTCCCAGTTCATGGCTCGTGTCCCCATCAGACTGGGTATGGACTTCTGAGGGTAGGAATTCTGTCTCCCCATCAATCAGAATTATCTGGACATTGGTGCTTGTCCCAGACTAGAAATTCTGGGAGAACACAGGCTGTGTCTATTCCCTCAGATTTCCCATGAGAAACCCGAGAGTATTAACCAACTATCCAGTGTTTGTTTTTCCTGGATGGTGCTAGTGGTAAAGAACCCACTTGCCCATGCAGGAGAAATAAGAGACTTGGGTTCCATCCCTGGGTGGGGAGATCCCCTGGAGAAGGGAATGGCTACCCACTCCAGTACTCTTGCCTGGAGAATTCCATGGACAGAGGAGCCTGGTGGGCTATAGTCCATACAGTCGCAAAGAGACAAAACTGAACTTGGCACACACATGCATCCCATGTATATTTTCTTGTGATTTCAGAGAATCAAGACTACTGCAAATGTCAAGTGTGTGAGTGTGATCAAATAGCTATCATTTGTTTTACAAGGAACAAGAAGACCCATAATAAAAAGCTCCAACACTACAGCAACCGTCAAGGCGGAGGGAATACGCCCAAGTGCTTGAGAAGCCCCTGAGCCTGGACACCTTGCCTCTTAAAGCTGAGTTTCCACTTGGCACCCCACTCCCTAGCCTAGCCACATTCCCTGGCAAATGAAGGAAACCCCCTCTTCCATCCCACACACAGACCAGGAGCTCTTCTCTCCCCAAACAGAAGCCTCTGTCCAGAAGCAGAAGCTCAAGTCTGGGCATGGATGCCCAGCCCCTTCCCCTGCTTCCTTGGGAGGCAGGCAGTTTTCCCACCCTTTCAGTCCTCTTCAAGTCCAACCTCAGGTTTTGCTGTGGCAGCTACACTCCTGGCTGACTCTCCAGAATAAAGCGATTCATTTGGCAAATTGTGCGCGTGTGTGAGTGTGTCTGTGTGAGTGTCTGTGTGAGTGTGCCTGTGTGAGTGTGTCTGTGTGTGTGTGTCTGTGTATGTGTGTGTGTGCTTGTGAGTGTGTCTGTGTAAGTGTGTTCCCTGGCTCTTCTAGTGCAAGAACAAATTAGTACAAGAAAATCCAGTGCAAAGGGTTGAAAATACCAGCTTTAGAGTCAGAATGGCTGAGTCAGATCCCCACCACCACTTCCATGAGCCTAGTGCCCTTATCTAAGGAGACCACACTTTGGTACCAAGCGCACAGACCTGTTAAAGATGGAAAAGGGATCCTGGGTGTGAAGCACTGGGCCTGGCCTGTCTGTATCTGTGCTTCTCACTGTGAATAAAACCCAGCCTTCCACCCTCCTTCCCTGGGCAAGAGCAGCTCCTGCTGGCCAGCTGGGGGCAAACAGCAGGCTGCTCTTAATCTGGGGGAGGCATAGTCCCATCTTCTGTAAGGCATGTTCTCCCACATTGCCAGCCTGCTGAAGGTGGGTCAACGTATTGGGAATTCAGACCACCATGGGGACTTTCAGGGCATTTCTCCCCTCACCCCGGGCTGGCTTCCTGGGCTTGTGACCCAGGCAGAGTCCCAGTGGGCACTGCGCCTACTTTACTGCCCTGTCCCAGCCATCTCAATGTTGTTAATGACGTGGAATCCTGCATTTCATCCTGCACTGGGACCCACAAATTACGTAGAGCAGTGGGCACTGCGCCTACTTTACTGCCCTGTCCCAGCCATCTCAATGTTGTTAATGACGTGGAATCCTGCATTTCATCCTGCACTGGGACCCACAAATTACGTAGCTGGTCCTACCCTCACCTGGATGCTATTTCTCCTTTTTTTTCTTATAGGTTCCTCTGAGATATTCCCGCCTGGACCAGAATTCTTTAATAATTGGCATCAGAGCCGCTGGCTGTGTACAGTGGGGAAGGGCTCTAGCAAACAGAGTCCATGTCTTTTCATTGGCTGAGTCTTTTCTGAGAAAGGAGTCTTTCCTTCTTTCCACTGGGCTCTTCCGTCCTTACGGGTGTGAATGCTCCCCCTTCTGGTTCCCTGACTGCATTTCAATGAGGCTTCTGTTCATTTGTGTCTGACATAACTTTCTTGTAAATGTATTCCCAAATAAGAAGGTTTGTTGATTTTGTTTTTGTTTTTTAAAGAAGAGTAATGAATATTTTTTCCTCACAAAGGGAAGATTAGGAAACAGTACAGAAAGAGTTCAGCCATAATCCTGATATTGGAAACAACCACCGACTCTTGACTCTTCGAATTATTAAGAATTGAAGAGCCCTTTTCTGCACGGTGACTGTCACACGTGAGCACATCCGCCCTCCGTAAAGCAGCAGCCACTGTCCCCGGGACAGTCTCGCCGCAGCTCCCCATCCCTGCTGCCCCTCTCCCTCTTGCTTCACATAACATTCCACGGTTGACTCTACTTTTTTTAACCTTTTATTTCCTATGGGGTACAGCCGATTAACAAACAATATTGTGACAGTTTCAGGTGAGCAGCGAAAGGTCTCAGCCACACATACACACGTACCCATTCTCCCCCAATGCCCTTCCCACCCAGCCTCATAACTTTAAGCTGAGTTCCATGTGTATACAGTAGGTCCTCATTGGTTATCCACTTTAAATATAGCAGTGTGTATATGTCCATCCCAAACTCCCCAACTATCTCTTCCCCCACCCTTCCTCCCAGCAACCATAAGCGCATTCTCGAAGTCACAGGTGATTCTTGAACAAAAGGATTTGAATTGTGCAGGTCTATTTACACTAGACTTTTTTCAATGAACAGGCTCTACAGTAACGCATAATCCATGGCTTGTTGAATTCATTTACATGGGGAATTGTGATACCAAGAGCCCACTGTAAAGCTATGCACAGGTTTCTGACTGCAGAAATTCAGCGACCCTAACCCTGTGTCTTTCAAGGATCAACTGTCTATCACTCACCTATTACGGCTTTTGTTTCACTGCCTGCCTCTCTACACTAAAAAGTAAGCCCCGTGAGAGTATTTTTGTTTTTCCACTAATGTACTCCAAGGGCTTAAATTAGCTCTTGGATGAAGGTGGCTGAATAAGATGCCAAACTGTGGACTTTGAATTCTCAGGAGAAAACCCTGAAAAGACGGGGAAAAGAAGAGGCATGTGTGACGTCACCAGAGTCCTTGAGGGCGGGACCTGGTCATGATACTGAGGGCCACCAGGATGTAAGGGGTGGGGCAGTTTGCCTGCCACAGAAGCACAGTATTCTGAAGCTGAGGTGCTTATCTAAAGGCCAAGGTCTAGCCCATCACCTCTGAACTTCATTTAGGTCTAAAATGAATGTCCGTTAAAGCAAAAACCTATTGATGAAAAAAAAAATGTAGAAGCTAAACGTTGAGGATTATGTTTTATCTGGAGCTTTACTGAGGGCTTCAGCCCAGATACAGTCTCTCATTAGCTCTGAGGACTGTCCTCAGGGGTGAGGGAGGAGCCAGGATATATAGGAGGTTTTACAGAAATAAATAAATAAACAACAGCAAAGAAAACTTGGTAGTCAATCTTCAGAAGATTCTGCCAACTAAAGAAATACCAGACATCTCAAGTTAACAAATTTAGTGCTTTTCTATACATGGGGAGAGGCACGAGTCTGGGTTTGAAGATATCGCTTCTGTGATATGCACCTTACTACCTAGGGCCAGTATCCTGTTCCCATCCTGAATCCCCTCGTCGTGAACTGTCAGTAGTGGCTGATGCCTTGATGGGCACACATCCTATTTTACTGAGATGGCAGGGGGCATTCTTTGTTCAACATACCAGATTTCACAGACCTGCAGAGATCCCCAGAGGTTTTATTATTTGCTAGGGTAGCGTACCAGGTACCACAAACTGGCACCAGTGGTAAAGAACCCGCCTGCCAGTGCAGGAGACATAAGAGATGTGGGTTCAACTCCTGGCTCAGGAAGGTCCCCTGGAGGAGGGCATGGCAGCCCACTCCAGTGTTCTTGCCTGGAGACTCCCAAGGACAGAGGAGCCTGGTGAGGTCCCATGGGGTCCCACAGAGTTGGACACGACTGAAGTGACTTAGCACACACACACTGCCAACTGAGCAGCTTTAACAATAGGAATATCTGGTCTCTCAGTTCTGGAGCCAAAAGAAGTCTAAGACCAAGGTGCCCGTGAGGTTGGTTCCTTCTGAGGTCTGTGGGGGAGGGTCTGTTCCTTCCTCTCCCCAGGCTCTGGTGGTGACCTGGCCATCTTCAGGATTGCTTGGGGTATAGAAGCATCCCCACCTCGACTTCTGCCTTCGCCTTCATGTGGAATCCTCCCACTAAAGATGTGTGTCTGTCTGTGTCCAAACTTCCCCTCCTTCTAAGTCATCTGTGTTAGGCCCACCCTAATGGAGTTAGTCACTCATTCGTGTCTGACTCTTTGTGATCCCATGAACTGTAGCCCACCAGGCTCCTCTTTCCATGGGATTCTCCAGACAAGGATACTGGAGTGGGTTGCCATGCCCCAAGCTTATCCTAACTCATCACCTCCACAAAGACCCTCTCTCCAAATAGAGTCACATCCTGAGGTCTTACTGGAGGTCAGGACTCCAATGCAGGAATTTGGTGGGAACACAAGTCAACCCTTAATACAGGTCTAGCTCTTCAAGGAAACTATTTTCAAGATGAATGCTGCCTGGGATGGCCATGAGTCTGTATAGCTAGGTTACTGTAGTGTAAAGCCTTGAACCCGAGCAGGACCCTTTGGTCTTCGTCCCACTGCATCCTCTGCCTGCCTTTTGTCTGTGGGAAACTCTTAGCCAGAGAATAAGTTTAATCTGAAAAGTGAGCACATGAGGAAACAAAAGAAAACAGTCAAAGGAGACCAAATAAGAATAATGTAGTCAGTAAGCATAGCCAAGGACTTTCAGTTCCTCCTCAAGGCTGTAGATGATATTCTGAGCCATCTCCTATGCGCTCATGTACGGATACTGAACTCCCCGCCAGGTGGAAGAAGTCACCTACATGATGACCAGGCTCTAGCTGTGATATCAGCTGCCACAATTCTAAGAATTGTCCTCATGGAAATGGAAACCAACCAAGCCTGGAGCTAAAGATTTCTTGTACCTAAAAGAATCGAGATGATACTGGTTAGACCGCTGACGGCCAATTTCAAGATGACCATCAGAGCTGACTGTACTGTTTCTATGTAGCCCCTTCCCTCTGCCTAGGCTTCACTGGTGGCTCAGTCGGTAAAGAAGCATGCCTGCAATGCGGCAGACCCAGCTTCAATCTCTGGGTCAGGAAGATCCTCTGGAGAAAGGAGAGGCAACCCACTTCAATATTCTTGCCTGGGGAATCCCTTTGGACAGAGGAGCCGGGCAAGTTCAGTCGCGGGGGTCACAAGAGTCAAACACGACTTGGTGACTAAACCACCGCCACTGGGTTCCTCTGTGTATGAAAGCTCCTGCCACCGGACTGTCTAGCGGGGAGAGCAGGCATTTGGACAGACATCCACCCTCTGCACCACCCACCACCGGATTGTCAGCGTCCAAGATAAAGCAAGCTTTCCTTTCTACCAACTGGCCACTTTGTTGGCTTCTGAGCGGTGAGCAGCCGGGACCTAGGCTCCGTAACATCCTAACAGTTGTTTGGGGGGGTTTGTTTGGGTTTTTGTAAAGTAAATTCCTGATAACCTTCAATTAGTGCCTGACAAGCTCTGATAAGTGCCTGATGTCCTCTGATTGCCAGGCATCCACTTCAGTGACGGCTATCTAGAATAAACACCTTGCCAGCCGCATGCCTATAGCGACCTTGCCAGGGCCATATGCCTCCCCTCACTGAGGCTCCTTTGTATTGGAGATTTTGGTTAATTTGATTCTTTTGGGCCACCTGTTGTTCCTGTTTCCATGCTTTACACTGATGCTCACATGGCTTAGATTCACCAATAAAGGGTGACCACACAAAACCCTAGGCCCCGCCTTCAACCCCAATAAAAGCAGAACCCCAGAGCAGTGGTCTCCAGCTTTCTGACCTGCTGTGGGGTCCCAGGTGCGACGTGTCACTTCCAGGTCCTGTAAGTAATAGACCTTTATTCTTTCAAAATTTTCTGCTGATTACTGCTGAAGGGCATCTTGCAGGAGTAACAACCCTACTGTCTGGTCCAGCCACCACACTGGTTACTGAGGGGTTAAGATCGCCATGCAACAGTTTTGCTAGTCACTGATCTCGGTAATCAGTGGTTTAACACAACCAACTTGTATTTCTCACCCAGGCAAAGACCACTGAGGGTCTGCAGAGCTTTCTCCAACAGGCGTCCTCCAAGCTATCCAACAAGCTGTCCTCCAAGGACTGAGGGATCCAAGCTGCCTCCATCTTCTGGTTCCACCAGAAGGGGTGGGGAAAGACTGAGGCTTCACATATGGTTTTCACCTCATTGCAGCCTGGCAGTGGGCATCAGATGCCCACATGTGTTCTGGCCAGATTCAGTCTCCTGGGTCTAACCTGGAGGGAGACCCAGAGAATGTGGGGGGAGCAGGCAGAATGGGGATGGGCCCCATAGCTTTGGCACACTGGCTTTGGGGGAATGTGTGTAGGGGAGTGTGAACTGAAGGTCATGGGAGCTAAATTCTTAGCAGTATTAGAGGGCAGGTAAAGGGCATCAGTTTTCGAAATGAAAGCTAGTCTCTCTGAGGCTGAGGAAGAGAGAGCAGCCAGCCCCGTCTCCAAACAGGCGAGCACTGGGAACGAGGAGGCAGCAGTCTCGGGGGAGGGAAATGCCAGGACAGTCTGGCTTTCCCCAGATGGGGGCGGGGAGGAGAGGAGAAGAAAGAGGAGCAAGCAGAGAAGGTGGAAACGCTGTCCTAAGTCAGGGGCAGCGGCCACTTGCCCCACAGCAGTCCTTACCCCCCTGGATGAGTTCTCACAACCTCCTGAGAGGCTTCCATGATTCTTGGGACTTCGCTGAGGCTTAGAATGTACTTCCTGTGAATGGCAGGTTTATGGGATGAATGAATACCAGTAAATGCCGTTTCTTATTCCCAAATAGCCTATTTAAAAAAAAAAAAAAAACCTTGTTCAACAGCAGATGGCCATTGCCCTCTTCTGGAAGTGGGTTCAGGAAGGTCACACCCAGACTCTATTATGGGAATTTATTCACTCAGAAGTGAGACCCGTTGGAAAGATGCCAAAATATTCTAAAATTTTGGCATCGGCTAATGGCACATAAGTTTTTTTCTATCCTCAGCTCTGTCCTGCCAGCTGATAAGAAGAAAAAGGGTTGCCTAGGCACCGAGCCATGCCAAACTCTTAGTCCAGTAACTGGCGATATCCCCACCCCATCCCTTATCCCACCAAACCCCAAGCTCCCAGAGGGCTCAGCTGTTTAACTAGAGTTCAGAATAGACAAGGCAGTCACTTTGAGAAGTCAACTTGAGATCCTCTGAGAAGTAGATAGCCAGAAACGAATACTCAGTCCCTGATGATTGCCCGCCTTGACGAGAGGCTGTGTCCTGTGTGTGTGTGTACGTGAGTGTGCATGTACATGCAGGCACCTAGGAGCCCAAGCCTGCACGTGCCTGATTTGGTATGACAAGAAGGGATCTGTGCACAGATGCGTTGTGTGGGAATGTGAACATATTGTGTAAAATGGTGTCTGCACTAGAAGATGAGCATAGAGTGTGTGTGCATACACAAGCGTATGTGCACGAGTAGGTGTGTGTTCTGTGTACAAGTGTTTAAGTGTGAATGAGATGGTGCTGCCTTAGTTCTGGAGAAAAACACTGTGGATCCAACCCCATGAGCAGAATTCCCAAGCCTTGACTCCAGTGTGGGGGTGAGTAAGCTGCATCTACTGGGGGACACACAGCCTACGACCTCTGGGGTCTCCCAGTTTAGTGGGATGATCTGGTCACAGCCTCCCAGGAACTCTCAGGAGGGTGAGGAGCATGGAGGTCTCAGCAGTGTATCGTGGGGGGAAGAGGTGGTTTTGACCAGTGAATTGTGTAACAAAGCTGGGACACGCCCCCTCCACATGTCCTGTGTGCCCGATGGAGGCAGCCACACTGGACCTCCCTGGGGTGGAAGAGCATGTCTGTGATCTCCTTTAAAGACTCTCTTCATCAAGATTGTTGAATGTGAACAGGACAGCAGGGGCCGGGGCAGAAGCTGGACCACCTGTTAGAGGATCTAGGTTGGGCTGTCTGTATTTCTCCCCCACAGAACCCGCAGCATGAAGACCCTCCTGCTGCTGGCAGTGATCATGGCCATCGGTAAGTGTTGAACCTGACCTCTGGCCACAAGGGGCACAGCCCAGGGAGGGAGGCATCCTCATCCCCCAGCTTCCCTTCCCAGCGCATCTGGCCCTCTCTCAGAAGTGGGGGCAAGGGGGTGGCAGGGAGAGGCAGAGGGAGGTGGTAGGGTCCCAGGCCCCATCACCAGCTGCTGTCCTTCCAGGCCTGCTGCAGGTCCATGGAAGTTTGCTGGATTTCCGGAAAATGATCAAGTTCACGACAGGAAAGTCAGCTCTGACCACTTATAGCCTCTATGGTTGCCACTGTGGTGTGGGTGGCAGAGGAACCCCCAAGGATGCAACTGATTGGTGAGGACACCCCCAGCCCTCCCTGCCCTCTGCCCACCTGTCGCCCCAGGGCTGCCGGGAGCTGGAAAGCTCCTGTTACCCCATTTGCACAGAACCCCAGGAAGTCCTGGATGAAAAAGCAACCAGACTGTTGGACATTCTGCTCTAGACTGTACCAATGTCCAGGGGTCTCTGCCCAGAGCACAGGCCTGAGAGCACAGGGCACTGGGCTCCCTGGAGCCTGGGGAGGCAGCCCCAAGAGCATGGTCTTATCGCAGGTGCTGCAGAGCCCATGACTGTTGCTACAGAAACCTGAAGAGTCGCGGCTGTCGCAACAAGTTCCTGAAATACAACGTTACTTACCAAGAGGGCGAAATCATTTGCGGTAAGAAAGAGTCTGACAACTCCTCTCAGCCTCCTTGGTTCATTGTCTCCCTCTGGGCACTCCGCTGAGCAACAAAGGTGGATACAAAGGGACAGTGTCCTTGCCTCAAGAATCTCACAGTGGACTGGGAAGTAAAGAAAATCGACGTACAACACGGTAGACTCCGACAGGAAGTAAGAAAGCTGGCGGGGCTCTGAATACAGCCTGCGGCTCAAGGAAGCTCCCTGAAAGTGGTGAATTCTAAACTGAGTCTTCAAGGCTGAGAGGAGTCAGGGGAAAGGAGAGTTGGGAGCATCCCACAAAGAGGACACAGCAGAGTCCAACGGGCCAGAAGGAACTGTACCCATTCTGGGCTGCAGAAGGGAAACGTGAGGATGAGACAGAGTGATGAGGGATGATGCTGGAGAGACAGGAAGGGGCTAGGTCAAGTTCCCAAGGCCATGTTGTATTTAGATTTTTGTCCTGAAGCGGTAAACAGTCCTTAAGAAAAGGAGTTAAAACCCAGAATTGCATTTCAGAGGCTCTGGCCAAGTGTGGATGGAGATAGAGAGAAGGAGAAGGGGGAGCCAGGAAAAGGACATTGCCATCTTGCAGAAAGGAGACAGGAGAGTTTGATCTATAGCAACTGTGGTCAGGATGGAAGAGGTAGAAAGTCCTGTCAAAATATCCTTGAGATGGAATCAGTGGAGCTTGGTGGTTGACTGGGTAAGGTTACTGGGAGTTGCTGCTTGGCTGTACTACTGCTTTGGTGGTATAACTGAGGAGGGCCTGGTAGGAGAGAGCAGGAGGGGTTCCACTGGGAGTATGTTGAGCTTGGAAGCTTCCAGAACATCCAGGGAGATGGGCAGCAGGCTGCTTGTGAAAAAACTCGCAGCTCAAGGGACTGTCTGGACACAGACTCAGGAGGCAGCTGCAGAGAGAGTTGAGGTACCCACCCATTTGATGTTTAAAGGTCGAGAAAGGAGACTGAGGAGGGACAGTCAGAGAAGGAAGAGAAGAGCCAAGAAGGCTGAGGAGCTGGCCAGGAGGAGAGGATTAGCAGCAGCCGGTTTAATAGACGGGTCCTCCAGGATAAGGGCTGACCGGGCTCCTTGGGTTTAGAGGCAGAAAGACCACTGAGGACCTCAGTGGGACCTGTTCCCATGGATCTGTGAAGGCAAAACCAGATTAGAGTGGGTTGGGAGGTGGGGGGCAGGTGAAGAGAGATTGCGAGTGTAGACAATGTTCTGGAGCAAGTTTGGCCGTGGAGGGGAGGAGAGGGATGGGTGGTGGCTGGAAGGGATTGCCTAGTGCCCCAGACCTACTGACCCATGAGTGAGATTTTGAGAAACCATGGACTATTCCTCAACAGCCTGAGGTCTCCAAGATCAGAAAGCATGTCTTCCCATCATGACCTTCCACAAGGCTCTGTGGCTTTAGCAGGCTCTGGGTGACAAGCAGCAAGATGCCCAGCTAACAGAGGCTCAGAGAGGGAGAAGTCTGACTCTCCTGTGACAGTCTGGGAGAGGGCAGTGCCAGGGCGGGGGCAGCTCCTCAGCTGTGTGCCAAGGATCCAGTCTTTTCCCAACCGTCCACTCTGCCACATTGGTGATGTGATTCCAAGGCACAGTCTAGGGCTCCAAGAGTTATGGCTTCACCCTACGGAAGAGGTTTTCCCTTTGCACATCTTTCTCTTTGAAAGAGGAAATTCATCCTTCCTGGAAGCCCCCAGCAGACTTTCCCTTGTGGCTCATTGGTCAGGGCAAGAGCACATGCTCCCCAGACACTAATCACTACAAAGGAAACAGGGGTGACCATGACTGGCTTACACCTATCAAGACCCCTTCCCAGACCCCAGGGGCCAGGGGCTATGGACCTGAACATGTCTGCTGGGGAGAAGAAAGAGACAGTGTCTCACAGCAAGGCTTTTCACAGAATCCCAGTGCATGACTGCTGGTGTCCCCATGAGATGAGGTGTGGGCTTCCTGAGGGCAGGAGCTCTGTCTCCCCATCAGTCAGAAATACCTGGACATCAGGGCTTGTCCCAGACTAGAAACCCGGGGAGAACAGGGGCTGTCTTTTCCCCCAAGAACTTCCATAAAAATTCATGGAATATTAACGAACATCCATTCTATGTTTATTTATTGTGATTTCAGAGGATACGGATGATTGCAAGAGTCAGCTGTGTCAATGTGATAAAATAGCTGCCAGTTGCTTCGCAGCAAACCTGAAGACCTATGATAAAAAGCTCCGCTTCTACAACAGGTTTCGGTGCCAAGGGACGACCCCCCAGTGCTGAAGGCCCCTCATCCTGGAAGCCTTTCCACCAAATGCTGTTTCCTTCCCTAGCACCCGACTCCCTACCCTAGCCACGTTCCTTGGCAAATGAAGGAAAACCCCTCTCCCACCCTAGAGCCCAGCCAGGAGTCCTTCTCTCCCCAGACAGAAACCTTCCATCCAGAATGAGAAGCTCAAAGTCTGGGTGTGTATACTGGCCCCTTTCCTCTGCTTTTTTGGACAGCAAGATTTTTCCTCATTTTCCACTCTTCTTCAAGTCCAAAGTCATATTTAACTGCAGCAGCTACACCCCTGGTTGGCTCTTCTGAATAAAGCAATTCACTTGGCAAACTATATGCATATGTGTGTGTGTGTGTGTGTATGTACTCATGCACACCTGGGTGTAGGCATTCACACACTATCCCCAGGCCCTTCTAGTGTGAGAACAAACCAGTACTTGTACAATAGTACAAGTGTAAGGACTTGAAAATACAAACTTCAGTGTCAGACTGGCTGAGTCAAATCCCCCCCACCACCACTTCCCTCATCTAAGTAGAGATCACTCTGGTATTAAGTGCACAGGCTTGTTGGAGAAGTAAAAGGGATAACGGATAAAGCACTGGGTCTGACATGTCTGTCCTTATTATTACAAGCAAAACCCAGCCTCCCACCTCTCCTACACTGGGTAAGGGCAACTCCTGCTGGCCTATTGGGGAAAAACGGAAGTGTTCTTCCTGATGTTTCGGGGATCTATAGTCCAAGCCTCCTGTGAGATGCATTCTTCTCCTGTGTTGCCAGCCCAGAGGTGGGCCAGTGTAACACTGGCGTTTATCCCCTCACCCCGGGCTGGCTTCCTGGGCTTGTGACCCAGGCAGAGTCCCAGTCACTGCGTCTAGCTTACCGCTCTGCTCCAGCCATCTCAAATTGTTAGTGACGTGGAATCCTGCATTTTATTCTGCACTGGGACCCACAGATTCGGTAGCAGGTCCTGCCCTCACCAGCTGCTTCTCCTTTTCTAATCTAGGGTACCTCTTGGATAGTCTTACCTGGACCAGAAGTCTTTAATAATCATCACCAGAGCTGCTGGCTGTGTACGGTGGGGAAGGGCTCTAGGAAACAAAGAGTCCATGGCTTTTCATTAGCTGAGTCCTTACCAGGAAGGATGAGGAGTCTTCCCTTCTTCCCACTGGACCCTTCTATCCTTACAGGATGTGATAACAATCCCCTTCTGGTCTCCTGACACTATTTGATTGAGGTTTCTATTTATTCATTTATTACATAACTTTTTTTTCGTAGGCTTCCCTGGTGCCTCAGACTGTAAAGAATCTTTCTGCAATGCAGAAGAACCGAGTTCAACCCCTGGGTTGGGAAGACCCCCTGGAGAAGGAAATGACTACCCACTCCAGTATTCTTGCCTGGAGAATCCCATGGACAGAGGAGCCTCATGGGCTACAGTTCGTGGGTTCGCAAAGAGTCAGACGTGACTGAGCACCTAATACTTTCTCTTTGGGTCTTCCCTGGTGCCTCAGATAGTAAAGAATCCGCCTTCAGTGTGAGAGACCTGGGTTCAATCCCTGGATTGGGAAGATCCCCCTGGAGAAGGGAAAGGCTACCCACTCCAGTATTCTTACCTAGAGAATTCCATGGACAGAGGAGGCTGACGGGCTAGAGTTCATGGGGTTGCAAAGAGTTGGACGTGATTGAGCAACTAAGACTTCCTTTTGTAAATGTGTTTTCAAATTAGTTTCTTTAAAAAGCAGAGTAAGTGCTTGCTTCGGCAGCACATATACTAAAATTGGAACGATACAGAGAAGATTAGCATGGCCCTTGCGCAAGGATGACACGCAAATTCGTGAAGCGTTCCATATTTTTATTCATGTTAATGTATGACAAAACCCACTGCAATGTTGTGAAGTAATTAGCCTCCAACTAATAAAAATGAATGAAAAAATAAATAAAAAATAAAATAAAATAAAAAAAAATAAAAAGCAGAGTAAAGAAAAAATTAGGAAACAGAGAATATAGAAGAAGTTCAACCATGATCCTGATATTGGAAGCAACCACTGGTAGTAGGCTGACACTTGTAATTATCAACAGCTGCAGAAAACTTTTCTGAGCGCTGACTGTCCCGTGTGAGCAAGTCCATCCCGTGTAAAACGGCAGCCATCTTCCCCGTGACACTCCCGCCACCCCCACCCATCACTGCTGCCTCATTCCCTCTTGCTTCATCACCACCTAATATTCCACAGCTGACTCTTTTTTTAAACTTTTTATTTCTATCAGTGTATAGCTGGTTAACAAATAATGTTGTGAGAGTTTCAGGTGAGCAGCCCTACATATACATGTATCCGTTCTCCCCCAAAACAGCCTGCCGCATAACAGTGAGCTGAGTTTCATGTGCTATAGAGGAGGTCCCTGTTGATTACCCACTTTAAATATAGGGGTGTGTACCTGTCCATCATCCACCCCCTGGCAACCATAAGCTCATTCTCAAAATCACAGTTGACTCTTAAACAAGGATTTGGATTCCATTTATACTAGGATTTTTTTTCAATAAATAGGCACTACAGTAATACATAATTCAAGGTTAGTTGAACTGACATATACGGGGAATCGTTGACACCTAGAGCAAACTAAAGTCAGGCGCAAATTTATGACTGTAGAGGGTCGGTGCCTCTAACCACGGTGTCTCTCAAGGATCAGCTGCGTATCATTCACTTATTGTGTCTTTTGTTTTATTGCCTGTCTCTCTCCACTAAAATGTAAGCCCCATGAGAGTATTTTTGTTTTTCACTAATGTACTCCAAGTGCTAAAATTAGTCCTTGGATGAAGGAGGCTGAACATGAAACCAAGCAATGAAGCTTGAATTCTTAGGATAATCCTGAGAGATGGAAAACGAGAGGCAGTCTGTGACGTCACCAGAGTCCTTGAGTGCTGGGACCTGGACATGGTACCGGGGGCCACCAGGATTCATGGGGGTGGGGCAGTTTGCCTACCATAGAAACAACAGTATTCCGAAATTGAGTTGCTTAATAAAAGGCAAAGGTCTAGCCCATCACCTCTGAACTTCATTTAGGCCTAAAACAAATGGCCATGAGAGCAAAAATGTTGATGGAAAAAATGCAGGACCTAAACGTTCAGAATTATGCTTTATTTGGGGCTTTACTGAGGACTTCAGCCTGGATACAGTCTCTCAGGTAGGTCTGAAGACTGTCTTCAGGGGTAAGGGAGGAGCCAGGATATATACGAATTTTTGCAAAAATGGCAAACAAACAACAACCCCCCAAAAAAGCCCAGGTAGTTAACATCAAAAGATATCTGCCAACTAAAGGAAAACCAGATATCTCAAGTTAATGAATTTGGTACTTTTCTATGTATTAAAAGAGGCAAGAATCTGGGCTTAATGCAATCATTCCTGTGATATACACCTTACCTACCTAGGGCCTATGTCCTGTTTTCCTCTGACCCAAATCCCCCCAAGGTGCACTGCCAGGGGTGGCTGCTGGCTTAATGGCCACACCATCTTCTCCTTACTGAGATGGCAGGAGGCATTCTTTATCTGCAAACCCCAAATTGCAAGGACCCACAGAGATCCCTGAAGGGTTTTTTATTTCCTAGGAATTTGTACCAGGTACCACAACCTGAGTAGCTTAAGCATAGAAATTTCTGGGCTCTCATTTTGGAGACCTGAACTCTAAGATCAAGGTGTCAGTGAGGTTGATTCCTTCTAAGGTCTGTGGGGAAAGGTCTGTTCCTTCCTCTCCCCAGGCTCTGGTGGTGACCTGGCCATCTTTAGGGTTCCTTGGTGTATAGAAGCATCCCCACCACAATCTCTGCCTTCACTTTCACGTGGAATTCTCCCAGTGAAGATGTGTGTCTTTGTCGAAACTTCTGCTGCTTCTAAAGACACCAGTCATCCTGCATTAGGCCCACACTAATAACCTTATCCTAACTCATCACCTCCACAAAGACTGTGTTCCCAAAGACATCCTGAGATCTTAATGAACATCAGGATTCAATGTAGGGATTTGGTGGGGACAAATTTGGTGATCAACACTTCACACTGGTCTAGCTCTTCAAGGTCTAGTATCTTCAAGACGAATGTTGCCTGAAATGGTTGAGTCAGTACAGATAGGTTCAGTTCAGTCGCTCAGTCATGCCCGACTCTTTGCCACCCCATGGACTGCAGGAGGCCAGGCCTCCCTATCTGTCACCAACTCCTGGAGTTTACTCAAACTCATGCCCATTGAGTCAGTGATGCCATCCAACCATCTTATCCTCTCTTGTCCCCTTCTCTTCCTGCCTTCCATCTTTCCCAGCATCAGGGTCTTTTCCAGTGAGTCAGTTCTTCGCATCAGGTGGCCAAAGTATTGGAGCTTCAGCTTCAACATCAGTACTTCCAATGAATATTCAGCACTGAAGGTGGCAAGAATACACAGAAGAACTGTACAAAAAAGATCTTCATGACCCAGATAATCACAATGGCATGATGACTCACCTAGAGCCAGACCTCCTGGAATGCGAAGTCAAGTGGGCCTTAGGAAGGATCAGTACGAACAAAGCCAGTGGAGGTGATGGAATTCCAGCTGAGCTATTTCATATCCTAAAAGATGATGCTGTGAAAGTGCTGCACTCAATATGCCAGCAAATTTGGAAAACTCAGCAGTGGCCACAGGACTGGAAAAGGTCAGTTTTCATTCCAATCCCAAAGAAAGGCAATGCCAAAGAATGTTCAAACTACCGCACGATTGCACTCATCTCACATGCTAGCAAAGTAATGTTCAAAATTCTCTAAGCCAGGCTTCAACAGTATGTGAACCGTAAACATCCAGATGTTCAAGCTGCATTTAGAAAAGGCAGAGGAACCAGAGATCAAACTGCAAAACATCCGCTGGATCATTGAAAAAGCAAGGGAGTTCCAGAAAAACATCTATTTCTGCTGCATATGACTATGCCAAAGCCTTTGACTGTGTGGATCACAACAAACTCTGGAAAATTCTTCAAGAGATGGGAATACCAGACCATCTGACCTGCCTCCTGAGAAATCTGTATGCAAGTCAAGAAGCAACAGTTAGAATTGCACGTGGAACAACAGACTGGTTCCAAACTGGGAAAGGAGTACGTCAAGGCTGTATATTGTCACCCTGCTTATTTAACTTATATGCAGAGTACATCATGAGAAACACTGGGCTGGATGAAGCACAAACTGGAATCAAGTTTGCCGGGAGAAATATCAATAACCTCAGATATGCAGATGACACCACCCTTATGGCAGAAGGTGAAGAAGAACTAAAGAGCCTCTTGATGAAAGTGAAAGAGGAGAGTGAAAACGTTGGCTTAAAGCTTAAAGCTTTCATGATCTTCAGAAAACGAAGATCACGGCATCTGGTCCCATAACTTAGTGGCAAATAGATGGGGAAACAATGGAAACAGTGACAGATTTTATTTTGGTGGGTCTCCAAAATCACTGCACTTGGTGACCACAGCCATGAAATTAAAAGAGGTTTGCTCCTTGGAAGAAAAGTTATGACCAACCTAGACAGCATATTAAAAAGCAGAGACATTTCTTTACCAAAAAATGTCCATCTAGTCAAGGCTATGATTTTTCCAATAGTCATGTATGGATATGAGAGTTGGACTGTGAAGAAAGCTGAGTGCCGAAGAATTGATGCTTTTGAACTGTGGTGTTGGAGAAGACTCCTGAGAGTCCCTTGGACTGCAAAGAGATCCAACCAGTCCATCCTAAAGGAGATCAGTCCTGGGTGTTCATTGGAAGGACTAATGCTGAAGCTGAAACTCCAATACTTTGGCCATCTGATGCGAAGAACTGACTCATTTGAAAAGACCCTGATGCTGGGAAAGCCTGAAGTCGGGAGAAGAAGGGGACTACAGAGGATGAGATGGTTGGATGGCATCACCAACTCAGTGGACATGAGTTTGAGTAAGCTACAGGAGTTGGTGATAGACAGGGAAGCCTGGCATGTTGCAGTCCAAGGGGTCGCAAAGAGTCAGACATAACTGAGCTAGTGAACTGAACTTAACAGCTTTAGGCACCAGGTGCCCCAAGTATTGGAGCTTCAATACTCTGCATCAGTCCTTTCAATGAACCTTCAGGGTTGATTTCCTTTAGGATTGACTGGTTTGATCTCCCTGCAATCTAAGGGACTCTCAAGAATCTTCTCCAGCACCACACTTCAAAAGCATCAATTCTTCGGCATGCAAGCTTTCTCTATGGTACAACTCTCACATCCACACATGATTACTGGAAAAACTATCTCTTTGACTACAAAAGATAAACTGTACATAAAGCAATCGAGGTGACGCTGGTCAGACCACCAATGACCAATTTCAAGATGACTCTGAGAGCTGACTGTACAGTTTCTGCATGTAGCCCTCTCCCTCTCTCTGTAAAAGCATATACCTGATTATCTGTTGGACAGGCGTCTGCCCTCTGTACCCTACCCCCACCCCGTTGTCAGCATCCAACAGAAAGCAAACTTTCCACCAACCTCTCCTCTTTATGGCCTTTTAAGCAGCAGGCAGCCGGACCTGAGTTCCGTAACATCCTGACAGTTGTTGCAGGATTTGTTTGGTTTTTTGTAAATTAAGTGCCTGATGACCTTTAATTGGGGCCTGACAACCTTTGATTCATGCCTGATATCCACTTCAAAGACAGCTATCTAGAATAAATACCTCGCCAGCCACATGACTACATAAAGGGCCATATTGCTTCCCCTCTAAGGCTCCTTTGTATTGGAGATTTTGGTTAATTTGACTCTTTTGGGTACTTGTTTTTCCTCTTCCAGCACTTTACAGTGATGCTCACATGGTTTAAATTCACCAACAAAGAGTGAGAACACAAAACGCTAGGCCCCCACTCTCAACCCCAACAAAAGTAGAACCCCAGACCCGAGATCTCCAGCTTTCTCTCTACCCCTGACCTCCCCGTGGGGTCCCAGGTGCGCTGTGTAACTTCCAGATCCTGTAAGTAGTAAACCTTTATTCTCTCAAAGTTTTCTGATGATCGTGGCTGAAGGACATCTTCCAGTAGTAGAAACCATACGGTCTTGTCCAGCCACAACACTGCTTATTAAGGGGTTAAGAGTGCTATGCAACACTTTTCCTAGTCACTGATATCAAAGATCAGTCGTTTAACACAACAAACTTGTATTTCTCACCCAGACAAAGACCACTGAGGGTCTGCGGGCCTTTCTCTGACAAGTGTCCTCCATGCTGTGACTCAGGGATCCAAGCCGCCTCCAGCTTCTGGTTCCAACATGAGGGGGCAGAGAAAGCCTGGGGCACTGCACACATATTTACCTCGTTGCAGCCTGGCATGGCCGTCAGCACTGATGCCCACATTTTCCTGACCAGATTCAGTCTCCAGGGCCTAACCTGGAGTGGGGGCTGGAGAACGTGGGGAACGAGCAGAAAGGTGGTGGGCATCACAGGCTCTGCTCTCTGCCTTTTGAGGGATGGGTGTTGGGAAATGTTAACTGAAGGCCATCACAGCTAAATTCTTAGAGTGGTGAAGGGCTTGAAACAGGCATCTGTTTTGGAAATAGAGTCACTGTCTGTCTGAGGCTGAAGAAGAAAGAGCAGTAGATCCAAGGAGTGTCTATCAGCTCCATCTCCAAATGGGTGAGGACTGGGGATGAGGGGGCGGCAATACTTGAAAGGGAAATTCCAAAACACTCTCTGACTTTTTCCAGATTGCGGGGGGTTGGGGGGAGGAAAGGAGAAGAAAGAGGAGCAAGAAGGTGGAAGTGCTGGTCCAAGTCACAGGATAGGGACCACCTGCCCCACTGCAGTCCCTTCCCTGCTGGGGTCTCCGGGGTCCCTGGTCACAGGACAAGTTCTCATCACCTTCTGAGAGGTTCACGGGGGTCCTGGCACTTTGTGGAGGCTCAGTATGTACCTCTTGAATGACTGGTTTATGAAATGAGTGAATAACACTTACTGCCCTTCTTCTTATTCCCAACTGGTGTATTTAGCAGCAGAAAGAAAAAGTCCTTGGTCAGCAGTTGATGGCCCTTGCCCTTCCCTGGAAGTGGGTTCAGGAGGGTCACACCCAGACCTGGTTATGGGAATTTATTCACTCAGAGAGAGACCACAGGAAAGATGACAAAATAATCTTCAGTTTTGGCATCAGCTAATGGCACATAAAGATGGAAAAACCTCAGTTCTGTACTGCTGATGAGAAGGGAAAAAGGAGGATTGCCTAGGGGCAGTGGCATGCCAAACTCTGAGTCCAACAACTGGTGGTATCCCCACCCATCCCCTAGCCCACCCATCCTAAGCTCCCAGAAGGATCAGCTATTTAACTGGAGTTAGGTCCCCACCCATCCCCTAGCCCACCCATCCCAAAGCTCCCAGAAGGATGAGCTCTTTAACTGGAGTTAGGAATAAACAAGGCAGTCACTTGGAGCCATCAACTCAGGATCCTCTGATAAGTAAATAGCCAGAAATGAATACCCAGTCCCTGATCATCGGCCGCCTTCCAGAGTGGCTATGGTGTCCATGTGAGTACAAGACTGCACATACTTGATTTGGTTAGACAAGAGGGTATGGTGTGCACAAGTGTGTTGTGCGGGTACATGAATAAATTATGTAAAAGAATGTCTACACTTGTAGATGAGCTCGACTGTGTGTGTGTGCATGAGGAGGTGTTTGTGTATGTACCTGTGTAAGGGTTCAAAGAGAGGGTGATGCTTTAGTTCTGGAGAAAAACACTACGGATCTGACTCCATGAATGGAATCCCCAAGCCTTGACTCCAGTCTGGAGGGTGAGTAACACATATCTAATGGGAGACACACAGCTTAGACCTCAGAGATCTCCAAGTTTCTTCTGATGACCCGGTCACAACCTTCCAGGAACACTGATTCAAATGACAAGCATGCAGGTCTCATTAGTGTTTCATGGGGGAAGGAGCGGTCATGAACAGTGAAATGTTTACCAAAGCTGGGAAGCACCCTCGCCACGTGTACTGTGTGTCTGATGAAGGCAGTCACGCAGGACCTGCCTGGATTGAGAAGCATGTCTGCAGGTTCTTTTAAATACTCTCTTCATCCGAACTGTTGAATGTGAGCAGGACAGTCTGGGCCCGGGCAGAAGCTAGTATCACCTGAGAGAGGGGTCTAGGCCAGTCTATCTGTACTTCTCCCCCACAGAACCCTCAACATGAAGACCCTCCTGCTACTGGCCATGATCATGGCCTTTGGTAAGAGTGGACCCTACTTCTCCCCAGAAGGGGAACAGCCCAGGGAGGGAGGCACTTTCAGTCCCAAGGCTCTCTTCCCACTGCATCCAGCCCCCTCTCTGTGGGGAGGGGACAGGGACTGGCAGAGAGGCACGGGAGCACACACTGTCCCAGGCCCCATCACCGGCACCCTCCTTGCAGCCCTCCTGTAGGTCCGTGGAGATGTGGTGCATTGGGGGGAAATGATCACACACACAACAGGGAAGGGAGACCTGTTCAGTTACAGGCTCTGCTACTGCGGAGTGGGTGGCAGAGAATCCCCCAAGGACGCAATGGATCGGTGAGCCCACCCCCCAGATGGTGAGACCATCCCTCTGCCCACCTGTGGCCCCAGCTGGGGTGGGAGCTGAAGGCTCATGCCATTGTCAAAGAACTCCAGGGAGTCCCGGCTGGAAAAGCAGGCAACTGGTGGCCACTGCGCTCTAAACTATTCCCGTGTCCCTGGGGCTCTCCCAAGGCGGGCAGAGACCACGGGGCACCCGGCTCCCTGGAGCGTGGGGAGGCAGCCCCGAGAGCTCAGTCTCGTCCCGGGTGCTGTGGGTGCATGACCGGTGGTACAGAAAGCTGCGGAATCGTGGGCATGGCACCAAGTTCCTGAAGTAGACAGTTATGGCCGAATCATCTGCGGTGAGAACAAGCTCCACAGCTGCGCCGGCCTCCTCTGCGCTTTCTCCTGTGGCCGCTGCGCTGGGCACCAGAGCCAGATACAGGGGGCGGGTCTCTGCCTCAAGGGGCTCACAGGTGAGCGGGAAGTGAGGAAAAGGGAAAACAACACGGTAGACTCCAGTACGCAGTAAGGAAAAGGCGGGGCTCTGAACACAGCCTGGGGGCCGAGGGAGGCTCCTCAGAGTGGTGACCTCCAAGCTGCATCCTCAAGGCGGAGAGGAGTCAAGGGGAAGGGGGGTTGGGGCGTCCCAACAAGAGGACACGGCAGGGCCCAGGGGGCCAGAGAGAGCTGTAGCGGTTCCGAGCTGCGGAAGGGAAGCGTGAGGAGGAGACGGAGCGGTGAGGGAGAACGCCGGAGAGGAGGAAAGGTGTCGTGTTCTGGTCACGTTTTGTCCTAAAGAATTAGCGCGCTCCTGGGGAAAGGAGTGACACGACCAGCCTTGCATTTCAGAGGACTTGCTCTGGCTGAGGGTGGATGGAGACAGAAGCGGAGGGTGGCATTGTTGTGAAACAGGAAAGAGACAGAGAGAGCTTGACATATAGCAATGGTGGTCAGGATGCAAGAGGTGGAAAGTACCATCAAGATATATTTGAGATAGAATCAACAGAGCGTGGTGGTTGAGCGGGATTGTTGGTTGGCTATACAACTGTGTCAGTCATAAAACTGAAGAGGGCCTGGTAGGAGAGAGCAGGAGGAGTTCCATAGGAAGCATGTTGAGTTTGGAAGCTCCCAGAACACCCAGGGAGATGGGCAGCAGGCAGCTGGATGAAGGAACTGGCAGCTCAAGGGACGGTCTGGAAACAGATTCAGGAGGCGGCCGCAGAAAGAAGAGAGCTGGATGTATCCCCCCACCCCCAATCTGATGCTTCATTTGATGCTTCAAGGCCCAGAAAGAAGAGAGAGAAGACAGTCAGAGAGAGAGGAGACAAGCCAAGAAGCTCAAGGAGTCGGCCAGGAGGAGAGGATTGACAGCTGCTGGTTTAACAGAGGGATCATCCAGGATAAGGGCTGAGCAGTCTCCTTGGATTTAGAGGCAAGAAGACGGCTGAGGACTCAGTGGGGGCTGTTTCCACAAAACTGTGAGGGCAAAGCCAGATTAGAGCAGGTTGGAAGGTGGGTGGGAAGTGAAGCAGAGCTAAGAAGTGTGGACCACCATCCAGAGCAAGTTTGCCTGTGAAGGAGAGAAGGGGGGTGGAATGGTGGCTGCAAGGGATTTCCCAGTGCCCCAGACAGTTGACCCGTGAGTGCAGTTTTCAGACACCGTGGACTATTCCCCAACAGACTGAGTTCCCTAAAATCAGAAATTTTATCTCCCGGTCATGACCTTTCCATAAAGTTATGTGTCCTTAGAAGGATCTAGCTAGCAAGTATCAAAATTCCCAACTAACAGAGGCTCAAACAATGAGGAAGTCTGACTTTCCTGTAACAGAAGATGGAAGGCAGTGTCAGGACTGGGGCA
Source organism: Cervus canadensis (assembly GCF_019320065.1). Taxonomy (NCBI): domain Eukaryota; kingdom Metazoa; phylum Chordata; class Mammalia; order Artiodactyla; family Cervidae; genus Cervus; species Cervus canadensis. The sequence goes on along the minus strand of NC_057409.1, from coordinate 3,356,894 downwards.
GCTTTCCCAGCTGGGTTGACAAGAGTCCAGCCTTTCCTAGTGTTCTCCGCCACGTTGTCAGTGTGACGCTAAGGCACGCTCAGAGCTCCAAGAGTTGTGGACTCACCCTACGGGAGAGGCCTCCCCTTTGCACGTCTCTCTTTCTGAGACAGGAAATTAACTGTCCCTGGAAGCCCCAGCAGACTTTTCCTCTTGGCTCCCTGGTCAGATCAAGGTCACGTGCTTCCCCTACACTAATCACTACAAAGGAAACAGGGATGACCATGACTGGTTTACACCTATCAGGAACCATTCCCGACACCAGGGGCCAGGGGCTTTGAATCTGAAAACACGGCTATGGAGACGAAAAGACAAGGGCTAACAGGGAGGCTTTTCACAGAATCCCAGTGCTCAGCTGCTGCTGCCCCCATCAGACGGGGTGTGGGCTTCTTGCAGGCAGCAATTCTGTCTCCTCATCAATCAGAAATATCTGGACATTGGTGCTTTTCCCAGACTAGAAACCCTGGCAGAACACAGGCTGTGTCTATTCCCCCGGGTTTCCCACAAAAAACCCTAGGATATTAAAGAACCCCCATCTGGTGTTTGGTCTTCCTGGGTGGCACGAGCGATAAATAATCTTCCTGTCAATAGAGGAGACGTAAGAGACTCAGCTTCCATCTCTGGGGTCGGGAAGATCCCCTGGAGGACAGTATCTTTCCTAGAGAATCTCTTGGACAGAGGAGCCTGGTGGGCTACAGTCCATGGGGTCACAAAGAGTTGGACCCAACTGAAGTGATTTGGCACGCACACACTCATCTCATGCTTATTTTCTTGTGATTTTAGAGGATCGGACCTACTTTAAATGTCAATGGTGCAAATGTGATCAAATAGCAATCATTTGTTCTGCCAGAAACAAGAAGGCCTGTAATAAAAAGCTCCAATACTACAGCAACCGTCGGTGCAGAGGGAATACGTCCAAAGTGCTTGAGAAACCCCTGAGCCTGGACACCTTGCCTCCTAAAGCTGAGTTTTCGCTTGGCACCCCACTCCCTAGCCTAGCCACGTTCCCTGGCAAATGAAGGAAACCCCCTCTCCCATCCCAGACACAAACCAGGAGCTCTTCTCTCCCCAAATAGAAGCCTCTGTCCAGAAGGAGAATCTCAAGTCTGGGCATGGATGCCCAGCCCCTTCCCCTGCTTCCTTGGGAGGCAGGCAATTTTCCCACCCTTTCAGTCCTCTTCAAGTCCAACCTCAGGTTTTGCTGTGGCAGCTACACTCCTGGTTGACTCTTCAGAATAAAGCGGTTCATTTGGCAAATTGTGCGCGTGTGTGAGTGTGTCTGTGTGACTGTGTCTGTGTGTGTTGTGTTCCCTGGCTCTTCTAGTGCAAGAACAAATTAGTACAAGAAAATCCAAGGTTAAAAATAGCAGCTTTAGAGTCAGAACGGCTGAGTCAGATCCCACCACCATGTCCATGAACCTAGTGCCCTTATCTAAGGAGACCACACTTTGGTACCAAGCGCACAGGCTGTTAAAGATGGAAAAGGGATCCTGGGTGTGAAGCACTGGGCCTGGTGTGTCTGCATCTGTGCTTCTCACTGCGAGTAAAACCCAGCCTTCCACCCTCCTTCCCTGAGCAAGAGCAGCTCCTGCTGGCCAGCTGGGGGCAAACAGCAGGACTGCTCTGGATCTGGGGGAGGCATAGTCCCGTCTTCTGTAAGGCATGTCCTCCCACGTTGCCAGCCTGCTGAAGGTGGGTCAACGTATTGGGAATTCAGACCGCCACGGGGACTTTCAGGGCATTTCTCCCCTCACCCCGGGCTGGCTTCCTGGGCTTGTGACCCAGGCAGAGTCCCAGGGGGCACTGCGCCTACTTTACTGCCCTGTCCCAGCCATCTCAATGTTGTTAATGACGTGGAATCCTGCATTTCATCCTGCACTGGGACCCACAAATTACGTAGCTGGTCCTACCCTCAATGGGATGTTAATTCCCCTCTTGTTATTCTGGGTTCCCCTGAGATATTCCCACCTGGACCAGAATTCTTTAATAACTGGCATCCGAGCCGCTGGCTGTGTACAGTGGGGAAGGGCTCTAGCAAACAGAGTCCATGTCTTTTCACTGGCTGAGTCTTTTCCCAGAAGGGAGTCTTTCCTTCTTTCCACTGGGCTCTTCTGTCCTTACAGGATGTGAGAGCTCCCGCTCTGGTCGCCTGGCTGCATTTCAATGAGGCTTCTGGCTGTTCTCTTCTTCCATAGTGAAAGTCGCTCAGTCGTGTCGGACTCTTTGCGACCCCATCGATTATACAGTTCATGGATTCTGCAGGCCAGAATACTGGAGTGGGATCCCTTCCCAACCCCGGGATCTAACCTAGGTTTCCCACATTGCAGACGGATTCTTTACCAGCTGAGCCACCAGGGAAGCCCAAAGTTTCTTTACTTTCTTGTAAATATATTTTCAAATTAGAAGATTTTTTCAAAAAAAGGAAGAGTCATGAATAATTTTTCCTCACAAAGGGAAGATTAGGAAACGGAGTACAGAAAAAGTTCATCCGTAATACGGCTGCTGGAAGTGACCGCTGATAATACGCTGACTCTTCTAATTATTAAAACTTAGGAAAACTTTTCTGAGCGCTGACTATCCTGTTGGAGTGCGTCCATCCTATGTGAAGTAGCAGCCTCCTTTCCCCATGATGCTCCTGCTGCCCCAGCAGAGATGTCCCTTCCTCTCAGCTTCACCAAACATTCCACAGTTGACTCTTATTTTTTTTAACTATTTCCTATAAGGGTTTAGCAAACTAACCAACAATACTGTGACAGTTTCAGATGAACAGGAGGGGTCTCAGCCATGCATATACATGTATCCATTCTCCCCTAAACTCCCCTCCCATCCAGCCGGCCACATAACATTTAGGTGAGTTCCATGGGCTATACAGTAAGCCCTCATTGGTTATCCATTTAAAATATAGCAGAGTGTACATGTTCATCCCAAATTCCCTAACTATTCCTTCTCCCCAACCTTCCCCAGCAACCGTAAGCTTGTTCCCGAATGCACAGTTGACTCTCGAACAACAAGGATTTGAATTGTACAGGTCCATTTACACATAGAATATTTTTCAATCATAGGCACTACATTGATACATAACCCAGGGTTGGTTGAATCCATATATATGGGGAATCGTGGATACTGAGAGCCCACTCAGATTTCTAACTGTGCAGAGGGTCAGTGCCCCTAACCCCCGAGCCCTTCAAGGACCAATTGTATGTCATTCGCCTATTGTATCTTTTGTTTTCTTGTCGGTCTCTCTCCACTAAAATGCAAGCCCTGTGAGAGTATTTCTTTTTACAGTAATGCACTCCAGGTGCTAAATTAGTCCTTGGATAAAGGTGGTAGAACAAGAAGCTAAACCATGGACTTTGAATTCTTAGGGAAAATCCTGAAAAGATGGAAAAGGAGAGGCAGTGTGACATCATCAGAGTCCTTGAGTGTGGGGACCTGGACGTGATACCAGGGGCCACCAGGATGTATGGGGTGATGTATAGAAACAACAGTATTGTGAAGCTGAGGTGCTTATCAATAGGCCGAGTTCTAGCCCATCACCTCTGAACTTCATTTAGGCCTAAAACAAATGGGCATGAGAAGCAAAAATCTGTTGATGGAAAAAAAATGCAGAACCTAAATGTTGAGAATTATGTTTTATTTGGGGGCATTACTGAGGACTTCAGCCTGGACACAGCCTCTTGGGTAGGTCTGAGGACTGTCCTCAGGGGTAAGGGAAGAGCCAAGATATGTAGGTGTTTTTGCAAAACAAGCAAGCAAACAAAAATGCCCAGGGAGTCAAACATCAAAAGATTACTGCCAACTAAAGGAAAACCAGATATCGCAAATTAATGAATTTGTCACTTTTCTATGTATGGGAAGATGCAAGAGTCTGGGCCTAATGCAATCACTGCTGTGGTCAGCCCCTTACTTAGTAGAGCCAGTATCCTCTTTTTTCCTCCATCCTGAATCCCCTCAGGGTGAACTGTCAGGGGTGGCTGATGGTTTCATGGCCACAGCCACATCCTAGATTGCAAAGACCCACAGAGATGACCTGAGGTGTTTTTTTATTTGGTAGGAATTTGTACCAGGTACCACAACCTGAGTAGCTTAATAGAAAGCTACAATAGAAATTTCTGGTATCTCAGTTCTGGAGGCCAGGAGTCTCAGAACAAGGTGCCAATGAGGTTTGCTCCTTCTGAGGTCTGTGGGGGAGGGTCTGTTCCCTCCTCTCCCCAGGCTCTGGTGGTGTCCTGGCCATCTTTAGGATTGCTTGGTTTATAAAACCTCCCCACCTCGATCTCTGCCTTCACCTTCACCTGGAATTCTCCCAGTGAAGGCGTGTGTGGGTCCGAATCTCTCCTCTTTCTAGAGACACCAGTCATCCCGCATTGTCGCTGTTGTTCAGTCAGCCAGTCGTGCCCGACTCTTTGTGACCCCATGGGCTGCAGCCCGCCAGGCCTCCCTGTTCCTCACCATCTCCCGAAGCTTGTCCAAGTTCACGTCCATTGCATCGGTGATGCCACCCAGCCATCTCATCCTCTTATGTCCTCTTCTCCTTCTGCCCTCAATCTTTCCCAGCATTAGGGACTTTTCCAGTGAGCCAGTTGTTAGCATCAGATAACCAGGGTACTGGAGTTTCAGCATCAGTCTTTCCAACGTGTGTTCAGGGTTGATTTCCCTTAAGATTGACCAGTTTGATCTCCTTGCTGTCCAAGGGACTCTCAGGAGTCTTCTCCAACACCACAGTTCAAAGGCATCAATTCTTCAGTGCTCCACCTTCCTTACAGTCCAGCTCTCACAACCAAGGACTGTACAGACCTTTGTTGGCAGAGAAATGTCTCTGCTTCTCAACACACTGTCTAGGTTTGTCATAGCTTTCCTGCCAAGAAGCAAACATCTTCTGACTTCACGGCTGCAGTCACCATCTGCAGTGATTTTGGAGCCCAAGAAGAGGAAATCTGACACGCTTCTGCCTTTTCCCCCTCTATTTGCCGTGAAGTAATGGGACCAGATGCCATGATCTTAGTTTTTTAATATTTAGTTTTAAGCCTGCTATTTCACTCTCCTTCTTCACCTAAATCAAGATGTTCTTTAGTTGCTCATCGCTTTCTGCCATTAGGGTGATATCATCTGCATATCTGAGACTGTTGATATTTCTCCCACCTGTCTTGATTCCAGCTGGTAACTCGTCCAGCCTGGCACGTCTCATGATGTGCTCAGCTTATAGGTTAAACAAACAGCGTGACAGCAGACAGCACTGCTGTATTCCTTTCTCAACCTTGAATCAATCAGTTGTTCCTACAGGGTTCTGACTGTTGCTTCTTGACCTGCATACAGATTATCAGGAGACGGGTAAGATAGTCTGGTATTGCCATCCTCTATAGGAGCTTTCCACAGTTTATTATGATCCACACAGTCAAAGGCTTTGGTGTAGTCAAGAAACAGAGGGAGAAGTCTCTCTAGAATTCCCTAGTTTTCTCTATGATCCAGTGAATGTTGGCAATTTGATCTCTGGTTCCCCTTTCTTTTCTAAAGCCAGCTTGGACATCTGGAAGTTCTTGGTTTGCATAAGGCTGAAGCCTAGCATGCAAGATTTTAAGCATGACCTTATTAGCATGGGAGATGAGTGCAATTGTCCGATGGTTAGCACATTCTTGAGTACTACCCTTCTTGGGGACTGGGATGAGGATTGACCTTTTCCAGTTCTGTGGCCACTGCTGGGTCTTCCATATTTGCTGACATATGAATGCAACACTTGATGGCATCATCCTTTAGGGCTTTGAATAATTCTACTGGAATTTCGTAGCATCCTCTAACTTTATTAACAGCAGTGCCTCCTAAGGCCCACTTGACTTTGCTCTCCAGAATGTCTGGCTCTGGGTGGCTGAACACACCATTGCAGCAGTCTGGTTCATTTCAATCTTTCTTATACAGCTCTTCCAAGTATTCTTTCCATCTCTTCTTGATCTCAGTGTCTACTAGGTCTCTACCGTTTATGTCCTTTATTGTGCCTATCTTTGGGAAAAATATTTCTTTGATATCTCCAATTTTCCCCAAGAGATCTCTAGTCTTTCCCCTTCTGTTGTTTTCTAGTTTTATACACTGTTCATTCAAGGCCTTCTTTTCTCTCCGTACTGTTCTTCGGAAATCTGTGTTTAGTTGCATATATGTTTCCCTTCTTCCCTTGCTTTTCAATTCTCTTCTTTCTTTAGCTAGGACTTCCCTGTAGCTCAGTTGGTTAAGAATCTGCCTGCAATGCAGAAGACCTGGGTTCAATCCCTGGGTCAGGACAGTCCTCTGGAGAAGGGAATGGCAATCCACTCCAGTATTCTTGCCTGGAGAATCCCATGGACAGAGGAGTCTCAGATAACCAGTTTGCCTTCTTGCTTTCCTTCTTCTTTGGGATGGCTTTGTTTGCTGCCTCTTGTACAATATTACAGACCTCCATCCATAGTCCTTCAGGCACTCTCTCTACCAGACCTAATCCCTTGCATCTATTCATTACCTCTGCTGCATATTCATAGGGGGTCTGATTTAAGTCATACTTGGCTGGCCTACCAGTTTTCCCCACTTTCTTTAAGTCTGAATTTTGCTATGAGAAGTTGATGATCTGAGCCATAGTCAGCTCCAGGTCTTGTTTTTGCTGACTGTTTACAACCTCTTCATCTTCAGCTACAAAGAATGTAGTCAATTTGATTTCGGTATTGGCCATTTGGTGATGTCCATGTGTAAAGTCATCTCTTGTGTTGTTGAAAAAGGGTATTTTCTCTGACAAGGCATTCTCTTGGCAGAATTCAGTTAGCCTTTGTTCTGCTTCATTTTGTTCTCCAAGGCCAAACTTGCCTATTACTCCTGGCATCTCTTGATTTCCTACTTTTGCATACCAATCCCCAGTGATGAATAAAATATCTTTTTTCTGGTATTAGTTCTGGGAGGTCTTCCAGGTCTTCATAGAATGGATCAACTTCAGCTTCTTCGGCATTAGTAGCAAGGGCATAGATTTGGATTACTGTGATGTTGAACAGCTTGCCTTGAAAAAGAACCAAGATTATTCTGTCATTTTTGAAGTTGCACCCAAGTACTGCATTTTGGACTCTTTTTTGGATTATAAAGGCTACTCCATTTCTTCTATGGGACTCTTGCCCACAGTATTATATATAATGGTCATCTGAATTAAGTTCATCCATTCCCGTCCATTTTAGTTCACTGATTCCTAAGATGACAATGTTTATTCTTACCATCTCCTGCTTGACCATGTCCAATTTACCTTGATTCATGGACCTAACACTCCAGGTTCCTATGAGATACTGTTCTTTGCAGCATCGGGTTTTACTTTCATCACCAGCCTCATCCACAACTGAGCATCATTTCTGTTTTGGCCTGGCTGCTGCATTCTTTCTGGGGCCATTAGTAATTGTCCTCCACTCTTTCCCAGTAGCATATTGGACACTTTCCAACCTGGGGAACTCATCTTTTGGTGTCAAATCTTTCTGTCAGTCCACGAGGTTCTCACAGCAAGTATACTGGGGTGGTTTGCCATTCCTTCCTCCAGGGGATGACGTTTTGTCAGAACTCCCACTATGACCCGTCCACCTTGGATGACCCTGCATGACATGGCTCATAGTTTCATTGAATTACGTGAGCCGCTTTCCACAACAAGGCAGTGATCTGTGAAGGGCATACCACATTAGGCCCACCATAAAACCTTATCCTTTTCTCCCTTGCTTTTTGCTTCTCTTTTTTTTTTTTTTTAATTTATTTATTTTAATTGGAGGCTAATTACTTTACAATATTCTGGTGGGTTTTGCCATGCATTGGCATGAATCTGCCACGGATGTACATGTGTTCCCCATCCTGAACCCCCTCCCACCTCCCTCCCCATCCCATCCCTCAGGGTCGTCCCAGTGCACCAGCCCTGAGTGCCCTGTTTCATGCCTTAAACTTGGACTGGTGATCTATTTCACATATGATAATATACATGTTTCAATGCTATTCTCTCAAACCATCCCACCCTCGCCTTCTCCCACAGAGTCCAAAAATCTGTTCTTTATCTCTGTGTCTCTTTTGCTATCTCGCATATAGGGTCATCATTACCATCTTTCTAAATTCCATATATATGTGTTAATATACTGTACTGGTGTTTTTCTTTCTGACTTACTTCACTCTGTATAATAGGCTCCAGTTTCATCCACCTCATTAGAACTGATTCAAATGCATTCTTTTTAATAGCTGAGTAATATCCATTGTGTATATGTACCACAACTTTCTTATCCATTCATCTGCTGATGGACATCTAGGTTGCTTCCATGTCCTGGCCATTGTAAAGCTTCTCTTCTTTTCTCAGCTATTTGTAAGACCGCCTCAGGCCACCATTTAGTCTTTTACATTTGTTTTTCCTGGGGATGGTTTTGACCACCGCCCGGATGATTTTGACTGTGTGGATTACAACAAATTGTGGAAAATTCTTAAAGAGATGGGAATACCAGACCACCTGACCTGCCTCCTGAGAAACCTGTATGCAGGTCAAGAAGCAACAATTAGAATCAGACATTCTAACCAACGGACTGGTTCCAAATTGAGAAAGGAGTCCACCAAAGCTGTATACTGTCACCCTACTTATTTAATTTGTATCCAGAGCACATCATGTGAAATGTCAGGCTGGATGAAGCACAAGCTGGAATCAAGATTGCCGGGAGAAATATCAATAACCTCAGATATGCAGATGACACCACCCTTATGGCAGAAAGTGAAGAAGAACTAAAGAGCCTCTTGATGAAAGTGAAAGAGGAGAGTAAACCCAGTAAACAAATTCCTTCAACACAGGAATTTGGCGAGGACACAAGTCAATGCTTAATACAGGTCTAGCTCTTCAGGGAAACTGTATCTTCAAGATGAACACTGCCTGAGGTGACTGTGAGTCCGTTTAGATAGGTTATGTAGAGGAAAGCCTTGAACCCAAGCAGGACCCTATGGTCCTTGCCCCCTCTATGTCCTCTACCTGCCTTTTGTCTGTGAAAACATCTTAGCCAAAGAGTAAGTTTAATCAGAGAAGTGAGAACGTGCAGGAACAAAGGAAAGCAGTCAGAGGAGACCAAATAATAATAATGTAATCAGTAAGCAAGCCAAGGATCTTTAGTTCCTCCTCAAGAGCTGTAGTAAACATTCTGAGTCGTCTCCTGAGAGCTCTCATAGATACTCAAACTCCCACCAGGTGGAAGAAGTTAACTACGCAATGACCAGACTGTACCTATCACATAAGCTTCCACAATTCTGAGATTTGGCTTCACAGAAAGGGAAACAAACCAACCATGGAACGGAAGATGAACACCTGTTGTTCAGTCACTAAGTCATGTCCAGCTCTAATACTGTGGACTGCAGCACGCCAGGATTCCCTGTCCTTCACTGTCTCTGGAGTTTGCTCAAATTCATGTCCACTGAGTCAGTGATGCCATCCAACCATCTCATCCTCCATCGTCCCCTTCTCCTCCTGCCTTCAGTCTTCCCCAGCATCAGAGTCTTTTCCAATGAGACAGCTCTTCACACCAGTTGGCCAAAGTATTGGAGCTTCAGCTTCAGCATCAGTGTTTTCAGTAAATATTCAGGGTTGATTTCCTTTAGAATTGACTGATTTGATCTCCTTGTAGTCCAAGGGACTCAGTTCAGTTCAGTTCAGTTCAGTTGCTCAGTCATGTCCGACTCTTTGCGACCCCATGAGCTGCAGCACGCCAGGCCTCCCTGTCCATCACAAACTCTCAGAGTCCACCCAAACTCATGTCCATTGAGTCGATGATGCTATCCAACCATCTCATCCTCTGTCGTCCCCTTCTCCTCCTGCCCTCAATCTTACCCAACATTAGAGTCTTTTCCAATGAGTCAGCTCTTCACATCAGGTGGCCAAAGTATTGGAGTTTCAGCTTCGACATCAGTCCTTCCAATGAACACCCAGGACTGATCTCCTTTAGGATGGACTGGTTGAATCTCCTTGCAGTCCAAGGAACTCTCAGGAGTCTTCTCCAACACCTCAGTTCAAAAGCATCAATTCTTCTGTGCTCAGCTTTCTTTATAGTCCAACTCTCACATTCATACATGACTACTGGAAAAACCCATAGCCTTGACTAGATGGACCTTTGTTGGCAAAGTAATATCTCTGCTTTTTAATATGCTGTCTAGGTTGGTCATAACTTTTCTTCCAAGGAGTAAGCATCTTTTAATTTCATGGCTGCAGTCACCATCTGCAGTGATTCTGGAGCCCCAAAAAATAAAATCTCTCACTGTTTCCACTGTTTCCCCATTTATTTGCCATGAAGTGATGGAACTGGATGCCATGATCTTAGTTTTCTGAATGTTGAGCTTTAAGACAAGTTTCACTCTCCTCTTTCACTTTCATCAAGAGGCTCTTTAGTTCCTCTTCACTTTCTTCCATAAGGGTGGTGTCATCTGCATGTCTGAGGTTATTGATATTTCTCCCAGCAATCTTCATTCTGGCTTGTGTTTCCTCCAGCCCAGCATTTCTCATGATGTACTCAGCATATAAGTTAAATAAGCAGGGTGACCTCAGCACCACAGTTTGAAAGTATCAATTCTTCATCTCTCAGCCTTCTTTATGGTCCAGCTCTCACCTCTGTATATGACTACTGGAAAACCATAGCTTTGACTATAGAAAATAAAGAAGAAAGCCACTCAGTCATGTCCAACTTTTTGCAACCCCATGGACTACACAGTCCATGGAATTCTCTAGGCCAGAATACTGGAGTGGGTAGCCTTTTCCTTCTCCAGGGGATCTTCCCAAACCAGGGATCAAACCCAGGTCTCCCGCATTGCAGGCAGACTCTTTACCAGCTGAACCACAAAGGAAGCCCAAAGTTAAAGTCACCCAGTTGTATCCGATTCTGCAACCCCATGGACTATAAAGTCCATAGAATTCTCCAGGCCAGAAAACTGGAGGGTAGCCTTTCCCTTCTCCGGGGCATCTTCCCAACCCAGGGATCAAGCCCAGGTCTCCCGTATTGCAGGCAGATTGTTTACCAGCTGAGCCACAATGGAAGCCCTTGTGGGCTCTTAAAACAGTGAAGATAAAATGTTCTTAAAACAATCAAGATGATGCTGGTTAAACCACTGATGACCAATTTCAAGATGATTCTGAGAGTTGACATACATATTTATGCATGTAACGCTTTTCCTCTCTATAAAAGCCTATATCTGATTATTCTCAGGAGTCTGGCTTTGGACAGGCAGCTGTCCTCCACAACCCTGTCCCACCCATTTGCCGGCATCCAACATAAAACAAACTTTCCTTTCCACCAACCTGTCCTTTTTATCGCCTTTCAAGTGCCGAGCAGCCGGACCTCGGTCCCATAACATCCTGATGGTTGTTTGGGGGTTTGTTTAGTTTTTGGTAAAGTAAATTCCTGATAACCTTAGATTAGAGGTTGACACCCTCTGATTGCCAGCCACCCAACTTCAAAGACCACTATCTAGAATAAACACTTTGCCAGCCACATGACTACATAAAGGGCCATATGCCTCCCCTCACTCAGGCGCCTTTGTATTGGAGATTTCGGTTAGTCTGACTATTTGGGGCCACCTGTTGTTCCTCTTCCCATGTTTCACATGGACTCACATGGTTGAGATCCACCAATAAAGGGTGAGCACACGAAACTGTAAGCTCCCCCTCGACCCCAGTAAAAGGAGAGCCACAGACCAGTGATCTCCAGCTCTCTCTCCCTCTGACCTCCCTGGGGGTCCCAGGTGCGCTGTGTAACTTCCAGGTCCTGTAAGTAAAGACCTTTATTCTTTCAGAGTTTTCTGATGATTATTGCTGAAGGGCATCTTGCAGTAGTAACAACCATACGGTCTTGTCCGGCCACAACCCTGGCTATTGAGGGGTTGAGATGACCATGCGACAGCTTTCCTAGTCACTGATTTCAATGATCATTGGTTTAACACAAGAAACTTGTATTTCTCACCCAGACAAAGACCGCTGAGGGTCTGCGGGACGCTCTCCAATGGGTGTCCTCCATGCTGCGACTCAGGGATCCAAGCTGCCTCCAGCTCCCGCCGTCCTGCGAGGCACAGAAGACTGGGGCATGGCACACATATTTACCTCATTGCATCCTGGCAGTGGTCCTCAGCACTGATGCCCATATTCTCTTAGCCAGATTCAGTCTCCTGGGCTTAACCTGGAGGGACGCCTGGGGATTGTGGAGGGGAGCAGGTAGAATGGTGATGGGCAACATAGCCGCTGCCACACTGGCTTTTGGGGGGATGTGTGTTGGAAAGTGTTGACTGAAGGCCTTGGGAGCTGAATTTGAGCACTATTAAAGGGCTGGAAAAGAGTTTTAGAAATGAAAACTAGGGTCACTGTCTCCCTGAGACTGAAAAAGGAAAAGCAATAGATCCCAGGAGACTCAATCAGCTCCATCAGGTGAGGACAGGAGACAAGCTGGCAGCTGTACGTGGAGGGGAAATTCCAGGACAGTCTCTGGCTTTTTCCAGATGCGGCGGGGTGGGGGATTGGGGAGGAGAGGAGACGATAGAGGAGCAAGAAGAAAGGGTGGAGGCGCTGGTCCCAGTCGGAGGAAGGGACCACCTGCTCCCCTGAAGTCCTTTCCTGCTGGGGTCCCCCGGGTCCCAGTTCATAGGACAAGTTCTCATCACCTCCTGAGAGGCTTACATGACTCCTGCCACTCTGAAGAGCCTTCGTACATACTTCCTGTGAAAGATTGGTTTATGGAACGGATGAATACCAGTACATACCTTGTTACTTATCCCCAGGTGGCGTACTTAGCAGCAGAAAGGAAAAATCCCTGGTCAGCAGCAGATAACCCTTGCCCTCTCCTGGAAGTGGGTTCAGGAGGGTCACACCCGGACCCAGTATGGGAATTTATTCACTTAGGACGGAGACCCACAGGAAAGATGACAAAGTAATCTACAATTTTGGCATCAGCTAATGGCACATAAGGATGGAAAAACCTCAGCTCTATAAGGCCAGCTGAGAGGAAAAAGAGAGGGTCGCCTAGGGGGAGGGACATGCCAAACTCTGAGACCAATAACGGGCCATACACCCACCCTATTTCCCACCCCACCAACCCCCAAGCTTCCAGAGGGATCAGCTATTTAACTGGAGTTCAGAATAAACAAAGCGGTCACTTGGAGATTTTAACTTGGGATCCTCTGAGAAGTAAATAGACAGAAATGAATACCCAGTCCCTGATCACTGGCTGACTTCAAGATTGGCTATAGTGTGTGTGTGTGTGTGTGTGTGTGTGTGTGTGTACAGGTATGTGTATGCACATGCAGGCACCCATGAGCACAGGCCTGCACGTGCCTGATTTGGTGTGACAAGAGGATATATGTGCACAGGTGTGTTGTGTGGGAACGTGAATATATTGTGTAAAATGATGTCTGCACTAGTAGATGAGCACAGAGTGTGTGTGTGTGTGTGTGTGTGTGTGTCTATGAAGTGTGTGTGACACTGTGTTTGTACATATGCAACTGTAAGGGTGAACAAGATGGTGCTGCTTTAGTTCTGGAGAAAAACACTGTGGATCCAACCCCATGAGCAGAATTCCCAAGCCTTAACTCCAGTGTGGGGGTGAGTAAGCTGCAACTACTGGGGGACACACAGCCTATGACCTCTGGGATCTCCCAGTTTGGTGGGATGACCTGGTCACAGCCTCCCAGGAACTCTCAGGAGGGTGAGGAGCATGGAGGTCTCAGCAGTGTATCGTGGGGGAAGAGGTGGTTTCGACCAGTGAATCGTGTGACAAAGCTGGGACACGCCCCTTCCACGTGTCCTGTGTGCCTGATGAAGGCAGCCACACTGGATCCCCCCTGGGATGGAAGAGCATGTCTGTGATCTCCTTTAAAGACTCTCTTCATCAAGATTGTTGAATGTGAACAGGACAGCAGGGGCTGGGGCAGAAGCTGGACCACCTGTTAGAGGATCTAGGTTGGGCTGTCTGTATTTCTCCCCCACAGAACCCGCAGCATGAAGACCCTCCTGCTGCTGGCAGTGATCATGGCCATCGGTAAGTGTTGAACCTGACCTCTGGCCACAAGGGGCACAGCCCAGGGAGGGAGGCACCCTCATCCCCCAGCTTCCCTTCCCAGTGCATCTGGCCCTCTCTCAGAAGTGGGGGCAAGGGGGTGGCAGGGAGACGCAGAGGGAGGTGGTAGGGTCCCAGGCCCCATCACCAGCTGCTGTCCTTCCAGGCCTGCTGCCGGTCCATGGAACTATGGCAGATTTCCGGAAAATGATCAAGTTCACGACAGGAAAGGAACCTCTGACCGCTTATGGCTTCTACGGCTGCCACTGTGGTGCGGGTAGCAGAGGAACCCCCAAGGATGCGACAGATCGGTGAGGCCAGCCCCAGCCCTCCCTGTCCTCTGCCCACTTGTGGCCCCAATGCAGGTGGGAGCTGAAGCCTCCTGCTTTAGTCCCATCAGCATGGAACCCAGGAAGTCCCGGCCTAAAAAGCAGCCAGCTTTTTGGAAACTCTGCTGTAAACTATTCCAATGTCCTGGGGCCCAGAGGCTGAGAGCACAGGGCCCTGGGTGCCGGGGTCCAGCCCCAGCAGGATCCAGGGGAACCCTCAGGATGAACGGCGTCCGGCGAATGAGAGAGAGAGTGAGACAAAGCTCGGGGCTGAGTCTGGGGTTTATTTTTGCACAGCCCCTTTATACCCTTAACAACACCTTTGGGGGAAGTGCATGTTGCTTACACACAGGGCATCTCAAAACATCACAGCAACTTGACCTTCAACAGAAACTGGATGTCACCCACATACTTTCCGTTCACAAGAGTCTTTCTTATAATTTGGCCTTCAGGCCTGCTAACATTTTATGGCTTGCACCTGGTGTGACTTAAGCAACTTCAGTAGCCGACCCTGTTTTTCTTATAATTAATCTATTTTCTTTTTAATAAGCGTCTTCTCTATGGGAACTAGATAGGATTACATTTTTACAGAACAGAAATGCGAAGGACTGCAGAAACAGCAGATATGGCACAAAACAGGCTCTTAGTCTAAAAGTTAACTACCTGCAAGAAGTCGCCAGCTAATCTCTATCTAAAGTATTTTCTATTAGGCACATTTGTGGCTATCATATTTGTGGAGCTTTTCTCACCCCACGAAGGGGCCTATGCTTAATAGTTTCTTTTGTTAGTGTACTGTGCTTAGGATGTTTAGAACAATCAAGAGCATTTTTTGCAATGAGATCACACATTTATCAAACAAGCCAGAATGCCAGAGAAATGTTTGAATGGAAGCATTTCCTTCATCTCTGGCCCCTTCATAGGGTACCAGCGTCCAGAAGATTTATTAATCAGGGTTTTAAGTTTGTCCTCATTCAGTGAAAGAGGAGCAGGAGAGCTCTCGGCAGGCAACACAAGAATCTGCAGCAGGGTAAACAAGAACAACAGCAGAAAAGGGGGAGGATACAGGGTGGGGTAGAGGCCGAGGCCAACCTGGAGGGTCCCTTATCCTAGACGGCCTTGCCTGTCAGGTTTTTTCCTCGTGACCTCGTCATGGATGGGGTCCCGGACGGCCTTACCTGCCCAGTATTTTCTTCATGACCTCGTCACGGGCGGGACCTCCCATGACAGCTCCCGGCACCTGGGCTCCCTGGGGCCTGGGGAGGCAGCCGCGATAGCTCAGTCTTGTCATAGGTGTTGCAGGGCCCATGACTGCTGCTACGAAAACCTACGAAAACACGGATGCCGCACCATCTCCCAGAGCTACAACTTTATTTTCCAATGGGGCCGAATCGTTTGTGGTAAGAAAAGAGACCCACAACACCACCCAGCCTCCCCTGTTCATTTTACTGAGTGTCCTCTGGGCCAGGCACTGCGCTGGGCATCCGAGCTAGAAAAAAGGGACCCTGTCCCTACCTCAAGGAGTTCATAGTGGACTGAGAAGGAAAGAAAATCAAAATCTAACATGATAGTCTCAGAGGGGAAGTAAGAAAAAGGTCAGGGCTCTGAACACAGCCTGAGGGTCATGGAAGCCTGGAAGGTCCCTAAAAGTGGTGATCTCCAAGCTGAGTCCTCAAGGCTGAGAGGGGTCGGGGGAAGGAGCATTGGGAGCATCCCCACAAGAGGATACATCAGGGACAAGGGTCCAGAGGGAACTGCAACAATTCTGTGCTGCAGAAGGAAAAGGTGAGGATGAGACAGGGTGGTGAGTGATGATGCTGGAGAGACAGGAAGGGGCTCGGTCAAGTCTCCAGGCCGTATTGTATTTAGATTATGTCCTAAAGAATTAGGGAGCTCTTAACAAAAGGAGAAGGAAATGGCAACCCACTCCAGTACCCTTGCCTGGAGAATCCGATGGACAGCGGAGCCTGGTAGGCTACAGTCCATGGGGTCGCAAAGAGTCGGACGCAACTGAGTGACTTCACTTACTTACTTACTTACTTACTTAACAGGAGGAGTGGTACAATCATACTTGCTTTTCACACTTGCTCTGTCTAAGGGTAGATGCTTACAGATGAAACTGGGGAGCATTGTCATGATGCAGACGAGAGACAGGAAACCCTTGAGCTTTGGCAGTGGTGGGTCAGGATACAAGGGGTGGAGAGTGCCATCGAGATGCATTTGAGGTCAGATTGGTAGAGCTTGGTGGTGGACCAAGCTCTTATGGTGCCTGGGAGCTGCTGGGCTGGCTGTACCATTGTGTGGATGGTTCTACTGAGGAGGGCCTGGTAGGAGAGGGCAGGAGACGTTCCATTTGGAGCGTGTTGAGTTTGGAAGCTTCCAGAACACCCAGGGAGATGGACAGCAGGCAGCTGGATGAAGGAACCAGCAGCTCAAGGGAGAGTCTGGACACAGATTCAGGAGGCGGCCGCAGAGAGAGGAGAGTTGAAGGTACCCACCCATTTGGTGTTTAAAGGCCCAGGAAGGAGACAGAGGAGGGACAGTCAGAGAAGGAAGGGAAGAGACAAGAAGGTCGAGAAGTTGGCCAGGAGGAGAGGATTGACAGCAGCCGGTTTAATAGACGGGTCCTCCAGGATAAGGGCTGACCAGGCTCCTTGGGTTTAGAGGCAGAAAGACCACTGAGGACCTCAGTGGGACCTGTTCCCATGGATCTGTGAAGGCAAAACCAGATTAGAGTGGGTTGGGAGGTGGGGGGTGGGGGATGAAGAGAGATTGCGAGTGTAGACAATGTTCTGGAGCAAGTTTGGCCGTGGAGGGGAGGAGAGGGATGGGTGGTGGCTGGAAGGGATTGCCTAGTGCCCCAGACCTACTGACCCATGAGTGAGATTTTGAGAAACCATGGACTATTCCTCAACAGCCTGAGGTCTCCAAGATCAGAAAGCATGTCTTCCCATCATGACCTTCCACAAGGCTCTGTGGCTTTAGCAGGCTCTGGGTGACAAGCAGCAAGATGCCCAGCTAACAGAGGCTCAGAGAGGGAGAAGTCTGACTCTCCTGTGACAGAGTCTGGGAGAGGGCAGTGCCAGGGCGGGGGCAGCTCCTCAGCTGTGTGCCAAGGATCCAGTCTTTTCCCAACCGTCCACTCTGCCACATTGGCGATGTGATTCCAAGGCACAGTCTAGGGCTCCAAGAGTTATGGCTTCACCCTACAGAAGAGATTTTCCTTTTGTGCCTCTGTCTTTCTGAGAGAGGAAATTCATCCTTCCTGGAAGCCCCCAGCAGACTTCCCCTTGTGGCTCATTGGTCAGGGCAAGAGCACATGCTCCCCAGACACTCATCACTACAAAGGAAACAGGGGTGACCATGACTGGCTTACACCTATCAAGACCCCTTCCCAGACCTCAGGAGCCAGGGACTATGGACCTGAACATGTCTGCTGGGGAGAAGAGACAGTGTCTCACAGCAAGGCTTTTCACAGAATCCCAGTGCATGACTGCTGGTGTCCCCATGAGACGGGGTGTGGGCTTCCTGAGGGCAGGAATTCTGTCTCTCCATCAGTCAGCAATGCCTGGACATCGGTGCTTGTCTCAGACTAGAAACTGGGAAAACAGGGACTGTGTCTTTTCCCCCAGAATTCACACAAGAATCCATAGAATTTTAAACAAATCCCCATCCTACGTTTATTCCATTGTGATTCCAGGTGATCAGGACTACTGTAGGCGTCAACTGTGTCAATGTGATAAAACAGCTGCCGATTGTTTAGATAGAAACCGGAGGACCTACAATAAAAATCTCCAATACTACAACAACCTTCTGTGCTTTGGGAGTGCCCCCAAGTGCTGAAAGGCCCTCACCCTGGAAGCCCTGCCAACCAATGCCGAGTTTCCTTCTCAGCACCCCACTTCCTACCCTAGCCACATTCTCCAGCAAATGATGGAAAACCTCTTGCCCACCCTAGAGACCAGCCAGGAGCCCTTCTCCTCCCCAGACTGAAGCTTTCTATCCAGAATGAGAAGCTCAAAGTGCTGGCATGTATGCTGGCTCCTTCCCCCTGCTTCCTTGGGCAGCCAGAGACTTTTTCCCAACTCCTACTCTTGAATCAAGTCCAGCGTCCTGTTTAATTGTAACAGCTACATTCCTGGTTGGCTCTTCTGAATAAAGCAATTCATTCAGCAAACTGTGTGTGTGTGTGTGTGTGTGTGTGTGCAGGGGGTGGGGGGGTCGGGGTGCTCACAGGCACTTCTAGTGTAAGGACAAACTAGTACAAGGAAGTAGACTATACGGGGTTAGAAATATAGACTTTAGTACCAGACAGGTTGAGTCGAATCCCCACCACCACCACTTCCCTAAGCCTTAACAGTTCAGTTCAGTTCAGTTCAGTCGCTCAGCCGTGCCCGACTCTCTGCGACCCCATGAATCGCAGCACGCCAGGCCTCCCTGTCCATCACCAACTCCTGGAGTTTACTCAAACTCATGCCCATCGAGTCGGTGATGCCATCCAGCCATCTCATCCTCTGTCGCCCCCTTCTCCTTCTGCCCCCCAATCCCTCCCAGCATCAGGGTCTTTTCCAATGAGTCAACACTTCACATCAGGTGACCAAAGTATTGGAGTTCCAGCTTCAGCATCAGTCCTTCCAATGAACACCCAGGACTGATCTCCTTCAGGATGGACTGGTTGGATCTCCTTGCAGTCCAAGGGACTCTCAAGAGTCTTCTCCAACACCACAGTTCAAAAGCATCAATTTTTCGGTGCTCAGCTTTCTTCACAGTCCAACTCTCATATCCATACATGACCACTGGAAAAACCATAGCCTTGACCAGACAGACTTTTGTTGGCAAAGTAATGTCTCTGCTTTTTAATATGCTATCTAGGTTGGTCATAACTTTTCTTCCAAGGAGTAAGCGTCTTTTAATTTCACGGCTGCAGTCACCATCTGCAGTGATTTTGGAGCCCAAAAAAATAAAGTCTGACACTGTTTCCACTCTCTCATCTAAATGGAGATCACTTTGGTCCCAAGTTCATGGGCTTGAGGGAAAAGCAAAAGGGATAATGGATGTAAAGTACCAGGTCGAGCTTGTCTCCATCTGTCCTTATTATTACAAGTAAAACCCAGCCTTCCACCTCTCCCACCTTGGATAAGAGCAGCTGCTGCTGGCCTGTTGGGAAAGAACAGAAGCGGTGTTCCTGGTGTTTGGGGGGTCTATAGTCCAAGTAAAGTGAAAGTGAAGTCATTCACTTGTGTTCGACTCTTTGCAATCCCATGGACTGTAGCCCACCAGGTTCCTCCATCCATGGGAATTTCCAGACAAGAGTACTGGAGTGGGTTGGCATTTCCTTCTCCAGGGGATCTTCCTGACCCAGGGATGGAACTGTCTCCCACATTGTAGGCAGACGCTTTACAGTCTAAGCCACCAGGGAAGTCTGGCAAAGTAATGTCTCCACTTTTTAATATGCTGTCTAGGTTGGCCATAGTTCTTCTTCTAAGGAGGAAGCGTCTTTTAATTTCATGGCTGCAGTCACCAAGAGTAGTGATTTTGGAGCCCCCCCAAAAATAAAGTCTCTCCCTGTTTCCATTGTTTCCCCATCTACTTGTCATGAAGTGATGGGACCAGATGCCATGATCTTAGATTTCTGAACATTGAGTTTTAAGCCAACGTTTTCACTGTCCTCTTTCACTTTCATTGACAGGCTCTTTAGTTCCTTGCTTTCTGACCTAAGAGTGGTGTCATCTGCATATATGAGGTTACTGATATTTCTCCCAGCAATTTGATTCCAGCTTGTGTTTCATCCAGCCTGGCATTTCCCATGATGTACTCTGCATAGAAGTTAAATAAGCATGGTGACAATATACAGCCTTGACATACTCCTTTCCTAATTTGGAACCAGTCTGTTGTTCCATGTCCAGTTCTAACTGTTGCTTCCTGACCTGCATATAGGTTTCTCAAGAGGCAGGTCAGATGTTCTGGTATTTCCGTCTCTTGAAGAATTTTCCACAGTTTGTTGTGACCCACACAGTCAAAGGCTTTGGCGTAGTCAATAAAGCAGAAGTAGATGTTTTTTTGGAACTCTCTTAATTTTTCAATGATCCAGCGGATATTTGCAATTTGATCTCTGGTTCCTCTGCCTTTTCTAAATGCAGCTTGAACATCTGGAATTTCAAGGTTCAAGTACTGTTGAAGTATGGCTTGGAGAATTTTGAGCATCACTTTGCTAGCATGCAAGATGAGTGCAATTATGCAGTAGTTTGAGCATTCTTTGGGATTGCCTTTCTTTGGGATTGGAATGAAAACAGAACTTTTCCAGTCCTGTGGCCACTGCTGAGTTTTCCAAATTTGCTGGCATATTGAGGGCAGCACTTTCACAGCATCATCTTTCAGGATTTGAAATAGCTCAACTGGAATTCCATCACCTCCACTAGCTTTGTTCATAGTGATGCTTCTTAAGGCACTCTTGACTTTGCACTCCAGGATGTCTGGCTCTAGGTGAGTGATCACACCATTGTGTTTATCTGGGTCATGAAGATCTTTTTTTATATAGTTCTTCTGTGTGTTCTTGCCACCTCTTAATATCTTCTGCTTCTGTTAGGTCCATATCATTTCTGTCCTTTATTGTGCCCATCTTTGCATGAAATGTTCCCTTGGTATCTCTAATTTTCTTGAAGAGATCGCTAGTCTTTCCCATTCTATTGTTTTCCTCTATTTCTTTGCATTGATCATTGAGGAGAACTTTCTTATCTCTCCTTGCTATTCTTTGGAACTCTGCATTCATATGGATCTTTCCTTTTATCCTTTGCCTTTAGTTTCTCTTCTTTTCTCAGCCATTTGTAAGCCCTCCTCAGACAACCATTTTGCCTTTTTGCATTTCTTTTTCTTGGGGATGGTCTTAATCCCTGCCTCCTTTACAATGTCATGAACCTCCATCCATATTCATCGGGCACTCTATGAGATCTAATCCCTTGAATCTATTTCTCACTTCCACTGTATAATTGTAAGGGACTTGATTTAGGTCATACCTAAATGGTTTAGTGGTTTTCCCCACTTTCTTCAGTTTCAGTCTGAATTTGGCAATAAGGAGTTCATGATCTGAGCGACAGTCTGCTCCCATTCTTGTTTTTGCTGACTGTATAGAGCTTCTCCATCTTTGACTGCAAAGGATATAATCAATTTGATTTCAGTATTGACTATCTGGTGATGTCCATGTGTAGAGTCTTCTCTTGTATAATTGGAAGAGGGTGTTTGCTATGACCAGTGCTTTCTCTTGGCAAAACTCTATTAACCTTTGCCCTGCTTCATTCTGTACTCCAAAGCATAATTGGCCTGTTACTCCAGGTATCTCTTGACTTCTTACTTTTGCATTCCAGTCCCCTGTAAGGAAAAGGACATCTTTTTTCGGGTGTTAGTTCTAGAAGGTCTTGTAGGTCTTTATAGAACCGTTCAACTTCAGCATCTTCAGCATTCCTGGTCAGGGCACAGGCTTGGATTTCTGTGATATTGAATGGTTTACTTTGGAAACGAACAGAGATCATTCTGTCGTCTATGAGATTGCATTCAAGTACTGCATTTCAGACGTTTGTTGACTATGATGGCTATTCCATTTCTTCTAAGGCATTCTTGCCCACAGTAGTAGATATAATGGTCATCTGAGTTAAATTCACCCATTCCAGTCCATTTTAGTTCATTGATTCCTAAAGTGTCGATGTTCACTCTTGCCATCTCCTATTTGACCACTTCTAATTTTCCTTGATTCATGGACCTAACATTCCAGGTTTCTATGCAATATTGCTCTTTACAGCATCGGATTTTACTTCTATCACCAGTCACATCCACAACTGGGTGTTGTTTTTGCTTTGACTCTGTCTCTTTATTCTTTCTGGAGTTATTTCTCCACTGAGCTCCTGTAACATATTGGGCACCTACTAACCTGGGTAGTTCATTTCTCAGTGTCCTATCTTTTTGCCTTTTCAACTGTTCATGGGATTCTCAAGGCAAGAATACGGAGGTGGCTTGCCATTCCCTTCTCCAGTGGACCACATTCTGTCAGACCTCTCCACCATGACCCATCTATCTTTGGTGGCCATACACAGCATGGCTCACAGTTTCATTGAGTCAGACAAGGCTGTGGTCCATGTGATCAGTTTGGTTAGTTTTCTGTGACTGTGGTTTTCAGTCTGCCTGCCCTCTGATGGAGAAAGATAAGAGGCTCATGGAAGCTTCCTGATGGGAGAGACTGAGGGGGAAATATGGTCTTGTTCTGATGGGTGGGGCCATGCTCAGTAAATCTTTAATCCAATCTTCTGTTGATGAGCAGGGCTGTATTCTCTCCCTGTTGTTTGACCTGAGGCTAAACTACGATGGAAGTAATAAAGATAATGGTGACCTCCTTCAAAAAGTCCCAGCACGCACTGCTGCACTCAATGTTCCCAACCCTGCAGCAGGCCACCGCCAACCCACGCCTCCACCGGAGACTCCGGGGCACTCCCGGGCAAGTCTGAGTCAGTCTCTTATGGGGTCACTGCTCCTTTCTTCTGGGTCCTGGTGTGCAGAAGCTTTTGTCTGTGCCCTCCTAGAGTCTGTTCCCCAGGCCTATGTAAGTTCTGGCAGCTCTTTGGTGGGGTTAATGGCAACCTCCTCCAAGAGGGCTTATGCCATACCCAGGTCTACTTTTATTTATTAGAACAGATAAAAATCCAAAAGTATGACAATGCTCTATTGGCAAGGCTGCGTGGGGAATCAGACCTCTCATGGACGGCTGGTGGGAGAGCGCAATGCCCACAGAGACTAAATTGCCAATATCTATCAAAATTAGATACGCAGTTATTCTCTGGTTCAGGAAATACACCCTATGAAAGTACATAAGCACTTGCACAGTACTTTGTGAGCAACTTTCATCATTGCTACATTGCTCTTAATTGGGTTGGAAATACACCCAAGTGTCCATGCAGATAGGAAGAGTTAGATAAGCAAGGGTACAACTTCAAATGGAATATGATATACCTGCTTAATGAGGGACATTTCCTCTGTTACAATACAGAAAATCTCCAGGATATGGTGGCAAGCAAAAAGAGCAGAGTGGAGGAATATAAATGGTGTGCTACATTTATGTAGGAAAGGGTGGGAATATGAATATGTGTTTGCTAATACTGACATAAACATTTAAAGAAAAGATCAGAAGTTAATTTCAATGCTTGCCTATAAAGAGCAGTGCCGTCAGGGAGGGAAATGTGGTGGGCACAGAGGGGAGAGATCTCTCAATATATAATTTTTCATATTGTTTTGTTTTTTAGCAGTATGAATGTACTTCCCATTTAAAAATTAGCATCATCAAACACATACAAACATTTCTCTCCCTAAGACAAACACCAATTATTAGAGACACTATAGTCTAATCCAGGGATTGGAAAACAGCCTGGCCAAATCTATCCACTGCCTGTTTTTGTACAGCTTGCAAGCAAAGAATGGCTTTTGGTTGAAAAAACATCAAAAGAAGAATAATATTTGTGATACATTAAAATGACATAAAATTTAAATTTTAGTGACAATAAATAGTCTCATTTGGTTTCATTTTGTCCAAAATCCATTTCATGTGGCTGCTTAGATGTTACAACAGCATAGTTGAAGGGCTGCAACAGAGAATGTGTGGCCTTCTGCAGGAGAAGCATGCCAATCCTTCGTCAAATCTGGTGCTTCCCAAACTATCTTTGGTGAAAGACCAGACCTTCTGGTCTTTGATCTGCTCAGATCACTACTTTCACAAAATAAAACACTTACAAAATATAAACCCAAATGTTCTACTATTTGACTCAATGAATATAAAATTCCTCTGTCAAATTGCCAAGACCAGATAGTTTCACAGGTGAATTCTACCAAACATTTATAAAAGAGTTAGTACTTATCCTTCTTAAACTATTTGAAAAAATTGAAGAGGAAGGAATACTTCTGAACGCATTCTAGAGACCATCAGCATCACCCTGATGTCAAAACCCAACAACGATATCACAAAAAGAGAAAATTACAGGCAAATATCACTGATGAACATAGATGCAAAAATCCTGAACAAAATATTGGCAAGCTGAATTCAATAAAACATTTAAAAGATTATACACAGTGATCAAGTGGAATTTATCACAGGGATGCAAAGATAGTTCAATATTTGAAATTCAATTGAGATGATATGCCATATTAACAAATTGAAGAATAAAAATCATATGATCATCTCAATAGATGCATTAAAACCTATTGACAAAATTCAACATTGATGTATGATTAAAAAAAAAAAACTTTCCACAAAGTGGGCATAGAGGGAACATACCTCACCATATTGATGCTTTTGACTGTGAACAATTAATGCTTTTGAACTGTAGTGTTGGAGAAGACTCTTGAGAGTCCATTGGACTGCAAGG
Source organism: Cervus canadensis (assembly GCF_019320065.1). Taxonomy (NCBI): domain Eukaryota; kingdom Metazoa; phylum Chordata; class Mammalia; order Artiodactyla; family Cervidae; genus Cervus; species Cervus canadensis. Next base: position 3,332,102 of record NC_057409.1, on the reverse strand, counting down.
AGATCTAACCAGTCCATCCTGAAGGAAATCAGTCCTGAATATTCATTGGAAGGACTGATGCTGAAACTGAAGCTCCTATTCTTTGGCCACCTGATGCAAAGAAGTAACTCACTAGAAAAGACCCTGATGCTAGGAAAGATTGAAGGCAGGAGGAGAAGGGGATGACAGAGGATGATGAAAGATTGTTGCTGAGCCGTGAAAGACACTGGGATTCTTGGCCTCCGGAGGAGAGGAATTCAATCTGGGGCCAGTGAAAAGGCTTGATCACTCAGAGCTTTTTTTAAAGTATAAAAGAGATAGACAAAGCTCCTGACATATAAACCAGAAGGGGGCAGAAAGAGTGCCCCCTGCTAGTCTTTAGCAGGAAGTTATATACCTACTAGCAGGCTGCTAATTAGAGAAAGGAAATGTCTCAAATCTCAGAGAGTGGCACCAGGCCCCTCACCTACAACATGCATTTTGAGATAACATTGGCAGAAGGTGAGTCATCCCAGGCCATAAAATGATTGACATGAATCTTGAAGAAAGGCAGGTTTCTAAGCAAATACATAGTCTCATTAACATAGCTTAAGAGAATATTTGCAAGAGTAAAACATACTGGTTTGTTGAGTAAAACATATTGATTTGTCAAGTCAGTTCTGAGTCTTAGGCAGAACCAACTTGAAGAAAGACAGAATCTAAGGTAAATGCATAGTTCACTAACATAGCTTAAGAAAAAACATTTTCATAAGAAAAACGTATTGGTTAGCTCAAGGTTTGAGAAAAGTTCAGCTCAGGTGGAACCAAGTGTCGTCATGGCAACACAGAATTTTAAAAGAAACTTCCTTTTAATTTTGTATAGAGCATGGAAAAAAAATCTGACACTTGCAGCCTATTTTCTCCATTTGGGGGCCCCTAGCCTTCCTGCCTGTTACCTTCTCAATGAGATGGTTGGATGGCAACACCGACCCGATGGACATGAGCTTGAGCAAGCTCCAGGAGTTGGTGATGGATGGGAAAGCCTGGTGTACTGCAGTCCATGGGGTCACAAAGAGTCGCACATGCTGAGTGACTGAACTTAACTGAACCTCAGCGTAATAACGGCCAAACCTACAGGGCTTCCCTGGTGGCTCAGAGGTAAAGAATCTGCCCGTTAGTGCAGGAGATGCAAGTTCAAACCCTGGGTGGGGAAGATTCCCCTGGAGAAGGAAATGGCAGCTCACTCCAGTATTCTTGTCTGGGAAATCCCGTGGACGGAGGAGCCTGGCGGGCTAGGGTTCATGGGGTCGCAAACAAGTCAGGCAGGGCTTAGCAACTAAACAAGAACAATGGCAAACCTATAGCTAACATCAGACTCAACAGTGGAAAGCTGAAAGTATTTCCTCTTACATCAAGAATAAGACAAGGATGCTTACTCTCACTACTTTTGTTCAAAACAGTATTGGAAGTTCTAACCACAACAATCAAACAAGAAAAAGAAATAAAAAGAATTCAAATTGGAAGGGAAAAAGTAAAATTGTTACTGTTTGCACATGGCATGATACTATATATAGAAAACGCTTAAGATCCCACAAAAAAAACCACATCAAACTAAGAAATGAATTCAGTGATGTTATGAGATACAAATTAATGTGCAGAAATATGCTGCATTTCTATACACTAACAATGAACTATCAGAAAGAGAAATTATGAAAACCAATCCCATTTACAATTGCATCAAAAGAATAAAATACTTAGGAATAAATCTAACCAATGAGGTAAAAGACCTGTAGTCATAAAACTATAAGATATTGATGAAAGAAATTGAAGATGACACAAAAAAGGGGAAAATATATGGTGCCCACTGGATTGGAAGAATTAATATTACTAAAATGACCATACTACTCAAGGCAACACAGAGAATCAATTCAATTCCTATCAGAACACCAATAGAATTTTTTCACAAAACTAGAACAAATAATTTTAAAATTTATGAAAAACAAAAAGACTCTGAATGGTCAAAACAATCTTTAGAAAGAACAAAGCTAAAGAAATCAGGCTCACTGATTTCAAACTATACTACAAAGCTACAGAGGGTAAACACTGTATGTTTCCAAAATGTCTGATACTGGCACAAACACAGATTCATAATCAGTGGAACAAAACAGAGAGCCTAGGAGTAAACTTATACTTAGATGGGCAATCAGTCTACAGTGGAGATGACAAGATTATATAACGGGGAAAAAGACTCTTCAGTAAATGGTGCTGGGAAAACTGGACAGTTGTGGGCAGAATAATCAAACTGGACTGCTTTCTGATACCATACAGAAAAATAAACTCAAAATGAATGAAAGACTTAAATGTAAGCCCTGAAACCATAAAATTCCTGGAGAGAAACATAGGCAGTATGCTCTTTGACATCAGTCTTAGCAACTTTTTTGGGTCTGTCTCCTCGGGCAAGGAAAACAAAAGCAAAAATAAATACATATCAAATGGAAAAGCTTCTGTGCAGCAAAGCAAACTATCAACAAGATGAAAAGGCAGCCTACTGAATGGAAGAAGATATTTGCAAATGACATATCTGATAGGGAGTTAATATCCAAAATATACAAAGAACCCATAAAACTCAACATTATAAAAACAACCTGATTAAAACATGGGCAGATAACATGAATAGACATTTTTCCAAAGAAAACATACAGACAGCCAACATCACTACTCATCACAGAAATGCAAAGCAAAACCACAATGAGGTATCACTTTACATCTGCAAAATGACTGTTATCAAACAGACAACAAATAGCAGGTGTTGGTGAGAATGTCGTGAAAAGGGAGCAGTTGTACACTGTTGATGGGCATGTACGTTGGTGCAACCACTGTGGAAAATAGTACGGAGGTTCTTCAAATTATTAAAAATAGGACTACCATACAATCCAGCAATTTCACTTCTGGGTATTTTTCTGAAGAAAACAAAATGACTAATTGGAAAAGACATTTGCATCCCTATGTTTATTGCAGCATTGCTTACAATAGCCAAGAGACGGAAGCAACCAAAGTACCCATCAAGAGTTGAGTGAATAAAAAGGATACAGTTTACTTGTACAATGGAATATTATTTGGCCTTTAAAAAGAATCTTCCTATTTCTGACAACATCAATGAACCTATAGGGTATTATGCTAAGTGAAATAATTTTGACAGAGAAAAACAAATACCATGTGATTTCACTTGAAAGTGGAATCTAAAAACAAAACAAGTGAACAAACATAATAAAAGCAGAAACAGACTTATACACAAAGATTGCCAGAGGGCAGGAGTGTGTTTAAATAGGAGATGAGGGAAATAGAACAGGGACTAAGAGGGGCAAACTAAAGTCCAGTTACAAAATAAATGTCATGAGGATGAAATACACAGCATGGAGAATACAGTCAGTAATATTGCAATAACTTTGTAGTGACAGATGGTGAGTACATGTAACATAGTGATGATCTAGTAATGTACAGTAATATCAAGTCAGCAGGCTGTGCCCCTAAAGCTAACAGGGTACTTCAATTAAGAAAAAGAAGAATTTTCCTCTTTGTCTTTGATGGTCTTAATGCTCATTGCAATATGTCTATTTATCAGTTCTCCCTTATCTTTCCTATATGCATTCTTAGGTCCTTTCACCTTTAAGTACAAGAATTTTATATTGCTTCTTTGAATATTTCCTTTCCGCCATTTTTCCTCTTTTCTTCTGAGACTTCTATTATCTGGATATTGACAAATCTATCTTCCACATGTCTTAGATTTTATTTTCTATTTTCAATATTTTCTCTTTACATTTCTTCCTAGGAGGATTTCTCAATCTATAATCCCTGTGTCAGGGATGTCCCTGGCGGTCCAGTGGTTAAGACTTCACTGTTCAATGCAAGGAGTGCAGGTTCAATTCCTGGTTGGTGAGCTAAGATCCCACATGCCTTGTGGCTAAAAACAAAACAAAACATAAAACAGAAACAATATTGTAACAAATTTGATAAACACTTTAAAAGTCAATAAATAAAACCCGTGTCATTTTTCATCTGATTCTCCCATTTCAACCACTCTATTCTTCAATACTAACATTTACACTTAGATTTTGTTTGAATGATTTCTTGTTCTTGACTTACAGGGCTAATATCTTCCCTTATCTACATACGTAGATACATACATGTCTAACATGCTCATTTTACTTTTCTGCTCATCCATCCTGATAATTCTGCTGAGATGGTCTGCGTTGTCAAGAACGTCTCCTCCTTAGTGGGCGTGGCTTGTGTGCGTCGAGGAGAATCTAGGCCAAGAGGAGCGGATGAGTCCTGGTTTTGGTGATTGCCATTTGCCACCACCCAGGCAGGTGCTCTGCCCAGGGTTTCCTCATTAAACACCCGAGAAAGAGCAGCCGTGGCAGGAAGTCACGTCCTGAGGTTGAAATCAACCATTCCTGGGATTGGGGGATGCGGTGGAGGAGGACGTGGTGAAAGATGAGATGAAAGAAGGAATGATGTCTGGTCTGGTCGCTGAGCAGCCTGTATTGTTTTCAACAGTTTCTCACCCCAGCAGGGTTTTCGGACAGCCCTACTCTTACCTCCCTGGGTCGGGAAGATCCCCTGGCGAAGGAAATGCAACCTACTCCAGGACTGTTCCTTGGGAAATCCCATGGCCAGAGGAGCCTGGCGGGCTACAGTCCGTGGGGTCACACAGTTGGACTGAGCAACTGAGCACGCACGCACTATTACCTCCGGAACCTGAGCACCTCATCTCCGGCTTCTGGGGTGAAGGGGCAAAGGAGAGGAAGAGGAGAACTTAGGAACCTACCCAGCCCGTTCCAGAACTAGTCATCCCCTGCTCCAGGGCAGAGCTGGCCTGTTCCACACACCCACGCCGAATAGCCCAGATCAGCTTCATGCCTCCTTGCAGGACCCTGCGTCAGCTCTTCAAATCCACGTTTCTCCCTCAGATCTGTAGTTTTGCCAGACTGGTGCTGGCAAAGGAAGCCAGCAGCCTGTGCCATTTTTCAATCTTGGCAGAAGAAAAGGGGAAATATACAGTGCACTGTCTTATGTATAATTTAAAAGCATACACACAGAGACACTAAATACTTTTCAAGGAACCACAGATCTAAAAAAAAAGAAAATGTATGAAGGATACTTGGTGGTGGAGATGGAAGAAGAAATGGGGAAAAGGAATCAAATAAAACAGAACTGGTGTCTTACACAGAGCGCTATAAGGAGGAACTATGGTCCAACTGGTCAATTATAAATGCATTAATCCTTTGATCAGCAAAACCACTTCTGGAAATCTCCCCTATAAACACACACACACACCTACACACACAGAGAGTATTGCCTGAGCAGCATGTAAGTGACAGGGTGAGAATTCAAGCCCAGAGCTATCTTGACCCAAAGTCTGTTCTGTCCACTGTCCGTGATAATAGAAATCTCTCCTGGGGTGTTGGTGTGAGTGACCGCCAACACACAGGTCAGCTTGTACCCTGCGTCCTAGTTTATATCATCTGGCCAGAATAAATACCCGTTTCTCAAATAGTACTATCTCTTGGCTATATCAACAGAGATTGTACCTCATTCAAAACTCATTCTTCTTTTGATTCTGTCTTCAGTTTGGGGTTTTTTAAATTTATTTATTTTAATTGGAGGCTAATTACTTTACAATATTGTAGTGGTTTTTGCTATACATTGACATGAATCCGCCATGGATGTACATGTGTCCCCCATCCTGAACCCCCCTCCCACCTCCCTCCCTATCCCATCCCTCAGGGTCATCCCAGTGCACCAGCCCTGAGCACCCTGTCTCATGCATCCAACCTGGACTGGAGATCTGTTTCACATATGATAATATACACGTTTCAATGCTATTCTCTCAGATCATCCCACCCTCGCCTTCTCCCACAGAGTCCAAAAGTCTGTTCTTGACATCTGTCTTCAGTTTTAAGATGGAATTAAATGGGCACACCCTGCCGGATAGTAAGTAGAATAAAGTCAGGGTCATGCTGAGTGGCTGAAAAGTGACCATCTGAGATTTAAAATAGTCTCTACATGACGTAACTAGGTGAATAAGTGAGTGAATGGTAATAGAAACCTCCCCTGGTTCACTGTTAGCAAGGGGCCTGGCCTGGATGCAGCAACCGCAGAGGGTCCAGGACACAGGTGGGGCTGCAAGAATCTGGGGAGACACATAAAAGGTGCCGACCACAGTCACCACCGTGGGCCCCTCAGACCCACTTAAGTCCTTCCTCTATACCCAGCTTTCCCACCACAGCATGGGGCCTCTGCTATCTTGTGATAAGAAGATGCCCGCACTTCTACACTGAAAGGGAGGAACAAGGCCAGTGGGTCCGAGTCCTTCAAATGCAGGTCTCCTAAAACATTCTCATTAAGAAGGGTAGCAAAGGGCGTCCCTGGTGATCCAGTGGTTAAGAATCCGCTTGCCGATGCAGGGCACCTGGGTTCCATCACTCACCGCTCTGAGCAGACGCCACATGCTGCAGGGCAACTAAACTCGTGTGCCCCAGCTACAGAAGCCCGAGTGCCCCAGACCCTGCGACCTGAAACAGGAGACGCCGCCACAGTGAGCAGCCAGCGCGCCGCAGCCAGAGAGGAGCGCGCCATCACTGCCGCTGCCGGCCGCCCAGGCGCAGCGACGGAGGCCCACAGAAGCCAGAGACGCAGTAACATGCTCCAAAAGGCCAGTGAAATAGCCACTGCTGCAGCTACTTCTCAGGTCTTAGCTGATACCCATCATGCCCTTCCTCCCACACCCATTTCAGATTTTCCTCATTCTCTTTGGCTTGTTTTTGCTCATGTGGCAAATGCCACCTTTACTCAAAAGGATAACCCTGAGCAAGCAATCCACTGACCCTAGAGGTGACTCAGGGCCATCTGGGCAAGGAAATTCCAAAGTCACGGGCATCCAGATCATCGTCTAGAAGGACGACCATAGGCTCTGCGCAGGCACTTGGCTTGGCCTGCCCAGTCCTCATCCCAAAGAGGGGCGCTTGGTCTACCCAGGTCTGATAATGGGACTGCTACCTGTCTTGGCTCATGAAACTCTGAGAATGGACTCAGAGAAAAGGATTTGCCTCAAAGAAGAGGCTCTTGCAGGAGAGGATGAACATTTAGGGAAAAAATCAGCCCCTTTCCTAGTCACCTTCCCCAAAGCACGACTTGACTTTATTTCCATGGTTTTTGTTTGTTTGTTTGTTTTTGGCCAATGAAGTGGTGACTCTACTGGTCTCTGAAGACCTGGAAAATCAAGTCTAGACTATCTGAGCTTCCCACATTTAGTTCAAGCCTAGCCCAGGAAACTTTTCGAGGGCAAAGCTTCACTCCGTGATGAATCCCATTCCCTAAGGGAAAGAAATCACATCCACCGCATTGGGCGGCCTTGAGGAGAGGAAAGAGCCTGCTGACTGACAGAGGGACTTGCCCACTTTGCAGCTGGGTCACGGCAGGGAAGTAGTTTCCATTCGAATGAGGGCGTGATGAGAAGAAGGGTGCTCAGAAATCAGGATGCTGACGACGCAGTGACAACCGCAGCAAAAACAATGCGTCTCAACAACTCCCACTTCCTGACGTTTACTTTGAGTCACATCCTCGGCCAAGCATTTTAACTGCATTTTCTCATCTGGTCCTCTTAGCAACCTTACAAGGTAGATAATATTGTTATTTCCACTCTCCATCCATTCAGTAAGACATTTATTGAGTGTTCCATGTTCCAGGCATAAAACCAGGCACTAAGGATTTAACACAAACCAATCAGGCTATCATGGCAAGCAGAAGGGGAAAAAGTGAAAACAGTGACATATTTTCTTTCCCTGGGCTCTAAAATCAAAGCAGATGGTGACTGCAGCTATGAAATAAAAAAATGCTTGCTCCTTGGAAGAACAGCTATGACAAACCTAGACAGCGTACTAAAAAGCAGAGATGCCAATAAAGGTGTATAGTCAAAGCTATGGTTTTTCCAGTAGTCATGTGAGAGTTGGACCATAAAGAAGGCTGAGAACCGATAGAATTCATACTTTTGAATTGTGATGAGGAAGACTAAGAGCAAGAGGAGAGAGGGTGACAGACGATGAGATGGTTGGTTGGCATCACTGACTCAATGGACATGACTTTGAACAAACTCCAGGAGACAGTGACGGACAGGGAAGCCTGGTGTGCTGCAGTTCATGGGGTCACAAAGAGTCAGACACAACTTAGCTACTAAATAACAATAACAAAGGAAGGATCAAGACGGCAGAGTAGGAAAACCCTGAGTTCACCTCCTGCCATGAACACATCAAAACTACATCTACTTATAAAGAAACTCTTTCTGAGAACAATCTGAAGACTAGCAGAATGGCTCTTCCACAACCAAGGTTATAAATACAGAACCACGCAGAGTCTTGTAGGGGGGGAGAAGATAATCTAGTCAGGACCTACACGCCTAGTGAGCACCCCGGAACAGGAGGGAGGTGTCAGGGGCTTGGGGACCCTCCCTAAGGACTGCAGGTCTCGAGCCCCGTATTAGACACCCTGGCCCTGGGGTCTGGCCCTGGGAAGATGAACCCTCTTTAGGCTGGTGTGAAAATCGGTGGGGCTTATCCGAGGGTTACAAGAAGCTGAGACCCTGCTCTTAGAGACTGTGCACACAGATCTGCTCGTTCCCAGGCCCGGCACAGAAGCAGCAGACTGGAAATTGTCGGTGCTCCGGCCAGCCTTCCAGGGCCAGGCCAGTGCACTCCCCAGCCCACACCAGCCTCCTACTCCAGCCTGACCTATGCCCGCCCTGCGCCCCATCCAGGCGATAACCATCATCACACACACCAGAGAGACAGAGAGCCAGCCCAGAAGTACAGCTCCAGCCCCCCAAGCTGGTCCTACACCCGCCCTCTCAGCCAAGGCAGGGACTGCCATCCCGTGCCCAGGGAGAAGGCGGTGCAGCTCAGAACTGCTGCTCTAGGCCCTAGGGCCCCGCCCCCACCCCACCTCCAGGCAAAGCAGAAATCTCTGTCTTTCCAGGGAGAAGTTCATCTCCCTGGGGCTCCTCCTCTAGACCCTCAGGGACCAGTCAAACAGGGCAGAGACTGTCTCTGAGCCTGAGAGAATCTCCCGCATCTCTAAAGTTCCACCTTTAGTCTCTCCAGCACCAGCCACACCTCGCACCATGGTGCTGGCCACCAGTGCCCCCCAAGAGAAGACACTGCCCATGCTCACCTGAGACCCCACCAAAGCCAGCGGGCACACAAAGACTGCAGAGAGAGACTCCCACACAAGGACGCTCCTTCAAGACCCAGGCAGTAAACCGGCCCTCCTAAATCCACAGAGACGACAGAGCAATCACACAAAATAAGATGACAGAGGAATATGTTCAAAATGAAAGAACAAAATAAGAAACCTAGAAGAAAAAAAAGCCCTAATGAAATGGAGATAAATATCTATAGTGAAACAGATCACCAGCCCAGGTTGGATGCATGAGACAAGTGCTCTGGGCTGGTGCACTGGGAAGACACAGAGGAATTGGGTGGAGAGGGAGGTGGGAGGGCGGATCAGGATGGGGAACACATGTAACTCCATGGCTGATTCATGTCAATGTATGACAAAACCCACTTCAATACTGTAAAGTAATTAGCCTCCAACTAATAAAAATAAATGGAAAAAAAAAAAAAAAGAAATGGAGATAAATAAACTGAGCAGTGGAGGACCCTGCATGACTCTCAGAGACTCGGAATGCCTTCTCAGGGGACTGAGTGACTGAACCACAGCAAATGTGACTAAGATACCATATGATATTTGTCTTGGTCTGACTTACTTCATTTTATATGATAATAGCCAGGTGTATCTATGTTGCTGCAAATGGCATCATTTCATTCAAATGTATACTATTTTAAGCCACCAGTTCAGTTCAGTCCCTCAGTCATGTCCGACTTTTTGTGACCCCATGGACTGCAGCACAGCAGGCCTCCCTGTCCATCACCAACTCCTGGACTTACTCAAACTCATGTCCGTCGAGTCGGTGATGCCATCCAACCATCTCATCCTCTGTCATTCCGTTCTCTTCCCACCTTCAGTCTTTGCAGCATCAGGGTCTTTTTCAATGAGTCAGTTCTTCACATCCAGTAGCCAAACTATTGGAGTTTCAGCTTCATCATCAGTCCTTCCAATGAATATTCAGGACTGATCTCCTTTAGGATGGACTGGTTGGATCTCCTTGCTGTCCAAGGGACTCTCAAAAGTCTTCTCCAACACCACCATCGATTCTTCAGTGCTCAGCTTTCTTTATGGTCCAACTTTCACATCCATACATGGCTACTGGAAAAATCATAGCTTTGACTAGATGGACCTTTGTTAGCAAAGTAACATCTCTGCTTTGTAATATGCTATCTAAGTTGGTCATACCTTTTCTTCCAAGAAGCAAACATCTTTTAATTTCAAGCCTGCAGTCACCATCTGCAATAATTTTGGAGCCCAAAAACAAAGTCTCTCACTGTTTCCATTGTTGCCCCATCTATTTGCCATGAAGTGATGGGACCGGATACCATGATCTTGGTTTTCTGAATGTTGAGCTTTAAGCTTTTTTCATTCTCCTCTGTTACTTTCATCAAGAGGCTCTTTAGTTCTTCTTCACTTTCTGCCCTAAGGGTGGTGTCCTCTGCATATCTGAGGTTATTGATATTTCTCCCACCAATCTTGATTCCAGCTTGTGCTTCATCCAGCCTGGCATTTCACACGATGTACTGTGCATATAAGTTAAATAAGCAGGGTGACAATATAGAGCCTTGACGTACTCCTTTCTTAATTTGGAACCAGTCTATTGTTCCCTGTCCAGTTCTAACTGTTGCTTCTTGACCTGCATACACATTTCTCAGCAGGCAGGTCAGATGGTCTGGTATTCCCATCTTTTTCAGAATTTTCCACAGTTTGTTGTGACCCACACAGTCAAAGGCTTTGGCATAGTCAATAAAGCAGAAGCAGATGTTTTTCTGGAACTCTCTTGCTTTTTGATGATCCAACTGATGCTGCCAATTTGATCTCTGGTTCCTCTGCCTTTTCTCAATCCAGCTTGAACATCTGGACATTCACGGTTCATGTACTGTTGAAGCCTGGCTTGAAGAATTTTGAGCATTACTTTGCTATCATGTGAGAGGAAAGCAATTAGGCAGTAGTTTGAGCATTCTTTGGCATTGCCTTTCTTTGGGATTGGAATGAAAACAGAACTTTTCCAGTCCTGTGCCCACTGCTGAGTTTTCCAAATTTGCTGGCATATTGAGTGCAGAACTTTCATAGCATCATCTTTTAGAATTTGAAACAGCTCAACTGGAATTCCATCACCTCCACTAGCTTTGTTCATAGTGATGCTTCCTAAGGTCCGCTTGACTTCACATTCCAGGATGTCTGGCTCTAGGTGAGTGATCACACCATCGTGATTATCTGGGTCATGAAGATTTTTTTTGTATAGTTCTCCTGTGTATTCTTGCCACCTCTTCTTAATATCTTCTGCTTCTGTTAGGTCCATACCATTTCTGTCCTTTATTGTGCCCATCTTTGCATGAAATGTTCCCTTGGTATCTCTATTTTCTTGAAGAGATCGCTAGTCTTTCCCATTCTATTGTTTTCCTCTATTTCTTCGCATTGATCACTGAGGAAGGCTTTCGTATCTCTCCTTGCTGTTCTTTGAAACTCTGCATTCAAATGGGTACATGTTTCCTTTTCTCCTTTGCCGTTTGTATCTTTTCTTTTCACAGCTATTTGTAAGGCCTCCTCAAACAACCATTTTGCCTTTTTGCATTTCTTTTTCTTGGGGATGGTCTTGATCCCTGCCTCCTGTACAGTGTCACGAACCTCCGTCCATAGTTCTTCAGGCACTCTGTCTATCAGATCTAATCCCTTGAATCTATTTCTCACTTTCACTGTATAATCATAAGGGATTTGATTTAGGTCATACCTGAATGATCTAGTGGTTTTCCATACTTTGTTCAATTTAAGTCTGAATTTGGCAATAAGGAATTCATGATCTGAGCCACAGTCAGCTCCCCATCTTGCTTTTACTGGCTGTATAGAACTTCTCCATCTTTGGCTGCAAAGAATATAATTGATCTGATTTCAGTGTTGACCCTCTGGTGATGTCCACGTGTAGAGTCTTCTCCTGTGTTGTTGGAATAGGGTGTTTGCTATGACCAGTGTGTTCTCTTGGCAAAGCTCTGTTAGCCTTTGACCTGCTTCGTTTTGTACTCCAAGGCCAAATTTGCCTGTTACTCCAGGTATCTCTTGACTTCCTACTTTTGCATTCCAGTCCCCTATAAAGAAAAGGACAATTTTTTCGGGTGTTAGTTCTAGAAGGTCCTGTAGGTCTTCACAGAACCATTCAATTTCAGCTTCTTCAGGATTACTGGTTGGGGCACAGATTTGGACTACTGTTATGTTGAATGGTTTACCTTGGAAATGAACAGAGATCATTCTGTTGTTTTTGAAATTCATCGAGGTACTGCATTTCGGACTCTTGTTGACTATGATGGCTACTCCATTTCTTCTAAGGCATTCTTGCCCACAGTAGTAGATATAATGGTCATCTCAGTTAAATTCACCTATTCCAGTCCATTTTAGTTTACTGATCCCTAAAGTGTTGATGTTCACTCTTGCCATCTCCTGTTTGACCACTTCCAATTTTCCTTGATTCATGGATCTAACATCCCAGGTTCCTATGCAACATTGCTCTTTACAGCATTGGACCCTGCTTCTATCACCAGTCACATCCACTGGGTGATTATTTTCACTTTGACTCCATCTCTTCATTCTTCCTGGAGTTATTTCTCCACTGATCTCCAATAGCATATTGGGCACCTACTGACCTGGGGAGTTTACCTTTCAGTGTCCTATCTTTTTGCCTTTTCATGATGTTCTTGGGGTTCTCAAGGCAAGAATACTGAAGTGGTTTGCTATTCCCTTCTCCAGTGGACCATGTTTTGTCAGAACTCTTCACCATGACCTGTCCATCTTTGGTGGCCCTTCACAGCACGGCTCATAGTTTCATTGAGTTAGACAAGGCTGTGGTTCATGTGATCAGATTGGTTAGTTTTCTGTGATTGTGGTTTTCAGTATGTCTGCCCTCTGATGGAGAAGGATAAGAGGCTCATGGAAGCTTCCTGATGGGAAAGACTGACAGAGGGGGAAACTGGGTCTTGTTCTGATGGGTGGGGCCATGCTCAGTAAATCTTTAATCCAATTTTCTATTGATGGGTGGGGCTGTGTTCCCTCCCTGTTGTTTGATTTGAAGCCAAACTATGGAGGAGGTGATGGAGATAATGGTGACCTCCTTCAGAAGGTCCCATGCACTCAGTACCCCCGACCCAGCAGCAGGCCACCGTCAACCCACGCCTCTGCCCCAAGTCTGGGTCAGTCTCCTGTGGGGTTGCCGTTCCTTTCTCCTGGGTCCTAGTGCACACAAGTTTCTGCTGTGCCCTCCAAGAGTCTGCTTCCCAGTCCTGTGTAAGTTCTGGCAGCTCTATGGCAGGATTAATGGCGACCTCCTCCAAGAGGGCCTTTGCCATACCCAGGTCTGCTGCAGCCAGAGCCCCTGCCCCTGCAGCAGGCCACTGCTGACCCACACCTCCTCAGGAGATGCCCAAACACGGTTCTGGCTCAGTCTCTGTGGGGTCTCTGGTTCCTGGTGTACACAAGTTTGTTTGATCCCTCTGAGCATCTCTGGCGGGTAAGGGGTTTGGTTTTAAATGCTATCTCGCCCCTCCTACCGTCTTGCTGGGGCTTCTCCTCTGCCCTGGGACGTGGGGTGTCTTTTTTGGTGGGATCCAACATTCTCCAGTGGACGGTTGTTCAGCAGTGAGTTGTGGTTTTAGAGTTCTCGCAGGAGAAACGAGCGCACGTCCTTCTCGTCCACCATCTTATGCCACAAAAAGTGGTGTCTTCAAGCCACCAAGTTTGTGGTAATCTTCAAGCAGGCATAGGAAACTGAAAGCAAACACAGAGACTGATAAACAGAGGTGGATAACAGAGAGCTCCTGGGGAGGAGAAGGAGATGGGAGGTCCCTGTGCTTGACTGGCAGCTGGGGTTAGGGCAGGCCTTGGACGGTTGAACAGAAGGCCAATTCCCAGTGGTTCAGAGCCTGCTGAGTGCCACCCAGAATAGCAGGCATGAGGGGAGGTGGCTGGCACCTGGGCAGCTTCCTGGATGGGCAGTCCAGAGACTGGGCCTTGCAGAGAACTGGGGAAACAGCATCACCATGGCTGGTGGTCGACTGACCAATCCTCTTGCCACCGTTCAAAGTCCACCCGGACGCTGACCCACCCCTGCTCTGCTTCCTCTTCCTCTGACACCGTTGGCTTCGATCTGGTCTTGGACATGGGCTCAAACTCTGGATCCTCTGCCTTAAGGGCTGAGGAAGGACTTCCTGACTCCCAGGACTGCTAAGCAGATTCCCCAACCATTCCGCAAGGTTGGCGGTGGTGAATTTCACTGGGTTCTGCACCCTAGGTGTTACACCTCCTCCCCACCACACAGACCAGCTCATTCATCTCCATGGCTCGGCCAAAGAACTAAGGAGAGCCTACCCAGTCCCAAGACAGAAACAACCAGGGCTGGGCAGCAGGCAAACTCCCAGCCAGGCTCGAGAGGACCCCTACCTGCCCCCTGACTCAAGGACGAGGAGGCAGGGGTGGGCGGATGGATCCCATCTGGTGGCGAGGGAGAGGCAACGCCCACAGTAGAAGCCCAGGGGCATCTGCTCAGTTGCCCTGGGAATCGGGAAGTTGCCCTGCCCTCTCTCAGACCCTAAGGAGAAGACTTCAAACCTGAGCCCTTGTTTAAGACCAGAATGAGACTGATGCCGACCATGGAAGGAACGGCAAAGCGGGGCACGGGTTTGCTGTTCAATGTGGAGAAGCCACGCACAGCTTCTCACAATGGGAAATCCTCCCAGCGTTGCAGCTGAGCCCTGAGACGCTGGACAGCCTCATCTCAGCGGCTCAGCCGTGGTTCAGCGGTGGCTGGTCTGTGGGCAAATTGTACCCACCCCCCAGCCCTAGGAACAGGGAAGGAAAGGTGTACCTGTCGCTGCTCCATCCGTGGTTATTTCTTCTTCACACTTCTGATTTTGTACATTTGTTCTGTCCCGCTTTGTCTTCCCCTCTGGCTTCCCTGGTGGCTCAGTGGTAAAGTATCCGCCTGCAATGCAGGAGACCTCGGTTCAGTCCCTGGGTCAGGAAGATCCCCTGGAGAAGGGAATGGAAACCCACTCCAGTTCTTGCTTGGAGAATCCCATGGACAAAGGAGCCTGGTGGGCTACAGTCCATAGAGTCGCAAAGAGTCAGACACGACTAAGGGACTAAGCCCGCACACCCTTTGTCTTTATTAAATGCACAGATTTTATTATTAGATATTTTCCCCTCTTAAATCAGCTCTTTGACTTATCAGTTGTACTATTTTTCTTTTTTACTTATTACAGTCTGCTATCTCTATTGTGTCCTTCCTACATTTCTTTCTATTTTGTCTTTTTCTAACTTCTTGCCCAGAATGCTTATTCATTTCATTCTTCCTCACTTATAAATGCATTTAAGGCTATCAATTTTCTCTGTACAGTTTAATCTGTAACTTGTAGTTGTGAAATGTTGTTTTCATTATTATTTCCAGTATTCTGCAATATTAAGAATATCTTCATATATATGAGAGCTATTTAGAAGAATTCCCTTTTCCAGTGAATGGAAGCTTTTCTTTCTTCTTTTGTTAGTTATTACTGCTTCCTATTGTGTTGTAGACCAAGTCTAGACTATTTCTACTTTTTTAAAAAAATGATTGATTTTTTTAATTTTGTTTGTTCATTTATTTATAGCTGGGCTGGGTCTCCATTGCTTTGCAAGGGCTTTCTCTAGTTGGCAAGCAGGGACTACTTGCTGCGGTGCACGGGCTTCTCACTGTAGTGACGTCTCTTGTTGTGGAGCACGGGCTCTAGGCCCACGGGCTTCAGAACTTACAGCGCAGGTGGGCTCAGGAGTTGGGGCACACAGGCTTAGTTGCTCCACAGCATTTGGAATCTTCTCGGACCAGACATCAAACCCATGTCCCCTGCACTGGCAGGTGGATTCTTATCCACTGCACCACCAGGGAAGTCCCTAATTGATGCTTTCTTTGGCACCTAACATATGATCAGTTTTTGTTTGCGTCCCACACATCCTGGACCAGGAAGAATAACCTCTGTTTATTGGGCATAAAATTAGATATATGAGATTCTTGATACAGTCATTCAGGGAACATTTCTTAAGCATTTGCTATGTTCCAGCACTGTTCACGTGCTCAGCTCACACCAGATAAAACAGATGTCTGGCCAAGCTTCCTGCTCTGGGATGAGGGGATGGGTAGGAGGGAGGAGACAGTGAATGAATAAATATAATTAAAAGTAAATTATATAGAAGGAAGAGAAGATGGAAAAGATGCTGATGATAAATAAAAGCTATGCAACTTGAAAATTTTAAGCACTAATATGCAGATGACACCACCCTTATGGCAGAAAGTGAAGAGGAACTAAAGAGCCTCTTGATGAAAGTGAAAGAGGAGAGTGAAAAAGCTGGCTTAAAATTCAACATTCAAAAAACTAAGATCATGGCATCCGGTCCCATCACTCCATGGCAAATAGATGTGAAAACAATGGAAACAGTGACAGACTTTATTTTCTTGGGCTCCAAAATCACTGCAGATGGTGACTACAACCATGAAATTAAAAGATGCTTCTCCTTGGAAGAAAAGCTATGACCAACCTAGATAGCATGTTAAAAAGCAGAGACATTACTTTACCAACAAAGGTCCATATAGTCAAAACTATGGTTTTTCCAGTAGTCATTTGATTTTGAAGCCCAAGTAAACAAAATCTGTCACTGTTTCCACTGTTTCCCCATCTATTTGCAGGAAGTGATGGAACTGAATGCCATGATCTTCATTTTTAAATGTTGAGTTTTAAGCCAGCTTTTTCACTCTTCTCTTTCACCTTCATCAAGAGGCTGTTTAGTTCTTTTCTTTCTCCCAAAAGGATGGTGTCACCTGCATATCTGAGGTTACTGATATTTCTCCTGGCAATCTTGATTCCAGCTTGTGCTTACGGTGTATCTGAATTGCCTTAAATCCAGGTGCATTTAAATGAAGGGGGAAATGTGCATTTTAGAATAAATTAAGAATTAGGTAGTTTTCAGATTTTACTTTCTTCTTGGTAATTTGATCATGGGAGAGGATTTATATTCAAATGAGGAGCATCTCATGGTTGGAATTTGTTATTGGAGTATCTTTCTGATGTCATTTGAGCTCACTTCAGAACCTCCCATATTCTATGCTAGAGAATGAGGCTGAACATGAAATGGGAAGCAGAATGTGAAATGGATTTTCGGCTTTGGTTTTGGAGTAACGTATCAGAATTAGGTTCAGCTGTGGAATAATGGTGTCTTAAACAAGATGGAAGTTTATTTCTCTCTCACAGAAAAGAAGCTCAGAAGCAGGCAGAGTCCTCAGTGTAAACGTGAGGCCACAGTCACGGAGCATGAGCATCCTATGTCTCGCTGCTCTGGTATTCTAACTGTAGTATCTCATGGTTAAATATGGTTGCTTGAGTGCCAGCCATTGTGTCTAAGTTCCATGTACAGAACCTTAGACCAAGCCTGGGGGAACTCATCAAGTCAAGGGGGAGGCCTGTAATGGATATGGAAGAGTGGCCAGTGAGATGAGGAAAAACCAGGACACTGCGGTTCAAAAGAGAGGAAAGAGTTTCAAGAAAGAGGATAAGAATCTGATTCTGTTTAGGGCTACCGTGTCCTCTTGTTGCCTGATTTGCTTTCTGTTCTCAAAAAACATTCTGTTGAAAGATTCACTCTACAGAAACATGTAACATTTCTCATGACTTCATCACTTTTAATTTTAAAAAGTCTCTTTCATTTATTTATTTTTTATGGTACCAATAGCCTTTATTGTTTGCAACAGAAAGTGGAAGAGGGGATACGGCAGATGTGGTTCTTGGGGCAACTCCACAAACTTGGTCGCTGTCCTAGAAAAGCTCTTCCCTTTCATTTAAATCATAGTGTATTCTTTCTCTTCACAGCTATTGAAAATATCAGGCACAAGGGAATTTAAAATGCTGGGAAAACACAAACACAGCAGACCTTATTCCCTCAAAACTGCTCCGTCCTGGAAATTTTCTGTTTGCCCTTCCAGCCCTGTCCCCTGTCTTGCCTGCATCCTGGGAGGCTGACCTCTACGGCTGCATCAATAGATCCCCTTGCTTCCTGTTGGATTTGGCCCCGGGGAGGACCAGCAGGAGAATCGGAGGAGGGAGAGAGTGAGGTCAAGGTGTTTACTCTCCTGGGGCCCTCTCTGTGGGCTGGACGTGTCCCTCCACTGAAGCCCACACCCCCGGCTCCTCCCCTCACCCTCCTGTTGGCCCAGTAACTCTGACTTTGACTTTTCAGATGCAGCCTTGGTAACAACTACCCCACCATAACAACTTTCTTGGTATTTCCCTACACCTGCCCACATCTCTGCCAGAAGTCCCTTTATTAAAGTCTCCTTGAGTCACAATTTGATGGGGCCACCTCTTTTCCACTAGGACTTTGATATACATTCCAATCAGCCAGCCTCACTCCCATGGACTTCACAACACGGCTCTTCCTAAGGTCACCAGCGATGACCATGTTGCTGGTCCAATGGTGAATCCCCAAGGCTCGTTTTAGGGGGCCTGTCACAGCATTTCACACGCTACCCCTTAGCCTCCTCGGCCTGCTTTCTTTACTTGGCTTCTACCACTCTCCTGGTTTCCCTCCCAGCAACTCCTTGTCATCTTCCTCCTAGCCTCTTCTGCAGCTGCCCCAGGGTGTCTTTGATCTCTTCCCACCTCCATACTCACTCCGGTGATGCCATCAACTCCCACAGTTTTTCAGTATCATCTGTTGCCTAACGACTCTCAAGTTCATACCTGCATTTCTATAAATGGAGATGCCTTTATTCAGCTGCCTACTCAGCACGTGGATGTCTAGTAGGCATTTCAAAGTCAACACAGCCAAGAGTGAACTTCTGACCTGCCCCCAGAGAGCTGCTTCACTCCGTCTTCCTATCTCAGTTCAGTTCAGTTCAGTCGCTCAGTCATGTCTTACTCTTTGCGACCCCATGAACTGCAGCATGCCAGGCCTCCCTGTCCATCACCAACTCCTGAAGTTCACCAAAACTCATGTCCATTGAGTTGGTGATGCCACCCAACCATCTCATCCTCTGACGTCCCCTTCTCCTTCTGCCCTCAATCATTCCCAGCTTCACGGTCTTTTCTAATGAGTCAGTTCTTCGCATCAGGTGGCCAACGGATTGGAGTTTCAGCTTCAACATCAGTCCTGCCCATGAACACCCAGGACTGATCTCCTTTCTATCTCAGTCAACAGCAATTTCCACTTCTACGGGTTCAGGCTAAAAGCCCTGGAGTCATCCTTGGCTCCTCATATCCTTCATCTGATTGTTTCTCCTTTCAAATTATGTTCAGAAACTGCCCACTGCTCACTGCCTCCGTGGTTCCTGCTTGTCCGAACCACCGCCATCCCTCACCTGTGTGGCGCCCTCACCTGCATGACTGCGTCTGTCTTTGCTTCCTACAATCTCTTCTCAGCACTTTGGTTGGAGCGACCACTTCATGTGCGAGTCACATCATCTCTCTTTGCCTCGGAATAAAAGACAAAGTCTCACTGTGGGCGACGGGGTCCCACACGGTCCCCGTGCTATGCACTCTTGCTCGGTCTGCTCCGGACACCCTGCTCTCCTGGCTGGTCTTCCAACGTGCCAGGCACCCCCCGGCCCTGGGGCACTGGCCCTGGCTGTTCCCTCTGTCTGCTGGGCTCTGGCCCCAGATGTCCGTGTGGTTGATGCCCTCACGTCCTTCAACTTGTCTCAAATGTCGCTTTCTCAGTGAGCCCCCCTCCAAACCTATTTACAATTACAGTGCCTCCCCCCATCCCATTCCTCTTAACCCGCAGTATGCTTTTTCTATTTTCATAGCGTTTGTCGCGTCCTAACATACTATATAATTTATTTTTTAAAAATCTTCTAGATATTTTTTCAGTCAGCTCAGTCGGTCAGTTGTGTCCGACTCTTTGCGACCCCATGGACTGAACAACAATAACAAGATACATCTTAAAATCAGTATCATTTTACAATCGTCTGACACGTAGGATCCTTGACCTAGTTGTGTAAAACTTCCCATTGACCACTCAGATAAGAAGAACCAGCATCAAAGCATATTAGATTAAACAGAAGACTCTTTTACCTTGCAAGCTAAAAGCTAAGGGGATTATGGCTATTATTTTTCACTGGCTCAGTCTCAGCTAGAGGATTCCAGATCTCATTTTTCCTTTTATGTTTCTAGGCCATCTCCCAAGATCTCAGTCTTTCTCTCAAAGCAGTGGTTCTGCAACCGCAGTGAGCATCACAATTACCTGCAGAGCTTGTAAAAACAAGTTCCAGAGCCCGGACCCTAGGGTTTCTGGTTTAGAAGGCCTGCAGTGGGGTCTGGGAATTTGCCTTTCTAACAACTTCCCGGATGTTGCCGATGCTGCTGGTATCTCGTTTTTGCTTTTTGCTCTTTTCCGGTTTATCTGTCTGCTTATTTAGAGGCTGTGCTGGGCCTTTGCTGCTGCGCCTGGGCTTTCTCTGTAGTTGCGGCAAGTCGGGGCTACTCTTCATTGCGGTACGTGGGCCTCTCGCTGCCCCGGCTTCTTGTTGGGTGGAGCGTGGGCTCTAGAGCGCCGGCTCGGGAGCTGAGGTGCATGGGCTTTGCTCCGAGACACGTGCCATCTTCCCAGACCAGGCATTGGCAGGCGGGTTCTTAACCACTGGACCACCAGCGATGTCCAAGAGACCACATTTTTTTTTACGTTACTTATTTTAATTGAAGGATAATTGCTTTACAATGCTGTGTTTGCTTCTGCCATGCATCAACATGAATCAGCCACGGATATCCACACGTCCCCTCCCTCCGTCCCGCGCCTCTGGGTGGCCACAGAGCACCAGTCTGAGCCCCCTGAGTCATCAGGCAAATCCCCACGGCCCCCTCTTTCACGTAGGATGGTGTACACGTTCCCGTGCGACTCTCTCCATTCGCCCCACCCTCCCCCACTGTGTCCACAAGAGAGACCACAGTTTGAGAATCCCTATTCTCAGGAAATCTCTCCCCCAGACTCACCTGCCTGACTTCCTTGTTTCTGTTTCCCTTCATCCACTGCTCTTGTTCACACTGAAAACAAAAAACAAGCCAACAAAAACCCTGAGGCATACTCCGCAAATCATTCTGGCTCCTGTTTTAATTTCTCAAGCAACTGGACCCCTAGAGACAGAGGGTCACAAAAATGCAGGCCACCTTAATTGCCTTAGCCCTCAAGTTGAAAATAATTTAATTGCATCGTTTCCATGCCTTACTACAGGCAGATGGCATGTTATGTTTAGTAAAATTGTCCATTCCTTTTTATTTTTTCTCCATTATAAAATCTACCACCTTTTCATGGTGGATCTAGAATCGGACCATGGCCTGACTTCTGACACTGATAAACCCAGAGCTAACTTGAGACTTTATGCAGGATTGACCACACTAGACAAGACCTCCAAATTCAGGGCTGATCCCTTCACAGCAGGGTTTTCAACCCCAACACTACTGACATTTGGGACTGGATGCTTCTCGGTTGCGGGGGCTGTCCTGGGTAGTGTAGGATGCTTAGCAGTGTCCCTGACCCGCACCCCCTGGATTCCAGTAGCATCCCCCAGTTGCCAACCAAATACCCCTGCAGACCCCAAATACACCTCCAGGTGTCCCCTGGAGGACGCTGAGAACAGTCCTCTACAGTTTGGTGCCTTGGCTCTGAGGCCATTCAAAACAACATAAAGGGAACGGGATTTTGATGACCCATCTACACTGACCACTTCAGCCTTTAGAGCTAAAAGACAAAGCCTTCGTGCTGTAGAGAGGCACTGCTCACAACGTACCGTGTGTGAAAACCTCCCAGGGAATCTGCTTAAAATGCAGATTCTGGTTTCTGGTCTCACATTTAGGGCCACTATGGAAAATAGTATGGAGGCTCCTCAAAAAAGTAAAAATGGAACTACCATATGATCTAGCAATCCCCAAACTGAGTATAAATCTGCAGAAAACAAGAATAATTAAAAAAGATACCTACACCCCAGAGTTCGTAGCAACACTGTTTATAATAGCCAAGATACGGAAACAGTCTAGGTGTATAACAACAGAGGAATGACAAAGATGTGAGACATATACACAGACAATGGAGCTAGACACACACAATGGTATACCGCTAACCATGAAAAAGAATGAAAAGCTTGCCGTTTGCAGCAACGCGGATGGACTTGGAGGGTGTTAGGTTTATGAAACACGTCAGACAAAAACAAATACTGTATGATTTCCCTTACATGTGGAATCTAGAAAATAAAACAAACCAGTGACTGTAACAAAAAAGAAACAGACACAGATATAGAACAAACTCAAGGTAACTAGTCAGCGGAGGAAAGAGGGAAAGACAGGAGTGGGGGATTAAGAGCTACAAACCACTATGCATAAAATAAATAAGCTACAAGCACATATTGTACAGCACAGAGAATATAGCTAATTTTTTTTAACTTTAAATGGAATATGATCTATAAAAAATATTGAATCACTATGTGTACATCTGAAACTCACATAGTTTATAAATCAACTATATTTCAATTTCAAAACTAATTTTTTTAAATGCAGATCCTGATTCTGGAGTGGAACCTACCTGCGTACTTGAAGTCCAGCCCAACTCAGTGAATCGGAATCTGCCTTTTAAGAAAATCCCCAGAGGATTCATATGCATGTTATGTTTGAGAAGGACTACCTGTAAAAACACATTCAAATTCAGCTGAAGCTTAAGTGCTGGTCTGCAGGGCTGGCTGAAGAAACACAGGAAATGCAGCAAGTCCTACCCCTAGGGTCTGTAGGACGTGCCTATGGAAGACTCATTCCCCCACCGTGAATCATCATGAATCCTTGTTTCAGTTGTGAATACAGCCTGAAGATCCCACAGCTCTCCAGCACCTGCTAAAGACCTCTGCTATCCCACGTGCCTGTGCTAAGGCTGGCTCCAAGTTCAAGGTCAAGGTAAGTTATGTGGTTCACGCTTTTGCTAAGTCCCTCCTCATATACTTGCCCACGTCTGCTAAGAGTGTCACCTGAAGCTCCGCCTGAAACGCAACAGGAGCTTGCCTCAAATGCCGTCTGTATTTTGCTTCCTAGTTCTATTCTTTATTTATTTATGTTCCTAATGAAGATCAGATATGGGTTTCAGAGGAAGGTCATTAAACAGTATTTTTCCCTTCCCTTGTGGGTGGTGTTTGTAGTGAACTTTAAATTCTATCTCTTATTAACCCAGATCCAGACGAACATCTTATTTCACCTGACTCATTCTTTTTTTAACATTTTGAAACATTTTAACACAAATATTGTAGAATTTTACCTCTAAATTTACGGTTCCTATGCCACATATTACTTTCTACTGGGTCAAAGATATTTCTGCACCTAATTATCTCCTCTTTGGGATGACAGACCTGCAGGATAGACTACAGACCTGATTTGTTCTTCATCTGGCTATAACCTTGCACGTAAGAGATGTGCAATAAACATTTCTCTAATGAATGATCATGACTGTTGTGCCCCCTTAGTCTGTTTTTTATGAGTTAAGTAATTATTCAGCTCCTTCTGGTCGTGACATAGAGCCTGCTTCTATGGGGTACCCTACCCTGATCAGACCCTCTCCCACATACAGAACTCTGAAACTATGTCTGGCAGATCTTATGTCATGTGGTCTAATTCACTGACAGATTTTTCCTTGTCGAGTTCTGGCCTTTTGTTACTATTTGAGTACTCTTATCTTATTTGCTTTCATCTGTTCTTAGATCACCTTTGTTCTGTTATCTCAGCAGTTAAGGAGTTTATGGACAAATTATTTCAGATCTCAATCTGACGATGTTTTGTGTCTAACATCAAAGTGTAACAAGGTGACCGTGGGTAGGAAAAGACTTGAAGATATTTTAACCCTTAGTGAGGAAAAACGAGAAACGGATGCGCCTGAGCTTGGCTGTTGGTGTTTCACACATGGAGTCATTTAACACGAAGCAGCATACACTTGGGAGGTGTGATGATAGGGATGGTAAAGATGGATGATGACGATGATAAAGATAAGGAGGAAGGGGGCGGGTCATTAATATGATCTTTCTTACGGCGCTCAAGTCCATATTGCTTTAACTTTCCAAATCAGACCCATGTGGCTCACCTGACCCAGGCTGGTGGGCAATTTAAGTCACGTTTTGGAGGAATCTCTTCCCCCTCCCTTGGATTTGTCCCGTAGTCCTCAGGATTTATTCAGGCCAGGGCATCTGGGAAAGAATCTTGGTACACCATGGCTGTGCTTCCTAGCGGCCACTTGGCCCATATGAAGAGCTGAGGCTTTTCTCTCTCCAAGCCATGGTTGAGCCCACAGACCTTTCTTGAGGTTTCTAACCTCTGCACCTGGTGTTCACCCTCACCTCCATGTTCCACCCAGATACTCATCCTAGTGTCTCCCGAGTACAGGTAGGACCAGATATCTGCTACCCATGGAAACTTTCTGGGTTAGTCTAGATGCTTCTCAGTTTCAAACGACAGAACCTGAAGTCAAAGTAGCGTAAGTCTTAAAGAGAATTGGTTGACTCACATAATTTGAAGGTTCAGAGTGGAAATCAAAGACTGTTGGATGCAAGAATCTCAGCACAACTCTCTCTGTCTCTCTCTGTCTCTCTCAATCGCTCTCTCTCTGTCTCTGTCTCTCCCCACTTCCTCCACCAGCCACCATCAAGCATACTGGCTTAATTCTACACATACCTTCTCCCATGTAGTCAAGGAACATGGTCACTGCCTGGTCTTTATAGCTCAAGGTCCCAGAGAAAGGGGAAACCCATAAATCAAATCTAAGGAAAGATTCTGATTGGTCCAGTTTGGGTGCCTATTCCTGGAAATATCCCTGTGTTTGGACATCTTGGGTCATAAGTCCACTCTAGTGGTATAAAATGCAGAACACCATGACAAACAATTGTACAGGGTCATTTGGAATGGAGGGGAGACGGCTTTTCAAAGCAAAAAGTGTTTATTGCAAAGTGGAGAGATGTTAACACAAACCCTCCCCCACTACACCCTGCTCAATTCAGTCGCTCAGTCGTGTCCGACTCTTTGTGACCCCATGAACCGCAGCACGCCAGGCCTCCCTGTCCATCGCCAACTCCCGGAGTCTACTCAGACTCATGTCTGTTGAGTTAGTGATGCCTTCCAACCATGTCGTCCCCTTCTCATCCTGCCGTCAATCTTTCCCAGCATCAGAGTCTTTTCCTATGAGTCGGTTCTTCGCATCAGGTGGCCAAAGTATTATAAATACACACACCCAGTCATGTAAACACACACACACAAGACGCCTGGTAAGGTAGCAAGACCTCATGAATGGTCTCTATAGGACACTAAGGACGGCATGGCTCCGCTCCATCAGCTGTAAGCCAGTGCACTCTTCCGCGGAAGATACAGCGTCTCAGGAGAGGGTCTGATTGGCTGGCTTGTGTCACGCGCTTGCCTTTGGGGGTGGAGCCTCATTGTGATTGACAGTTCCACCAGGCGCGTGTTGAATGAGAGAAAGAAAAAGGAGAGGAGAGGGGGACTCTGAGCAGAGAAAAGCAAAGATGTCCACAGGACTTCCGAGCCTCTGGGCCTCTGTACCCACAGCTCCTACCGTATTTCCCTCCTCGGGGCTCTCCCAGCAGAGCCCTGCTCACTCTTTGAGGCCCCAGCTCAGCGGCCAGCCCCTCTCTGCAGCTCTCCTTAAAGGCCAGGCTGGCAGAATGAATTGTTCCGTCTTCTGTGACTCTCTCTGCTCCATCCACAGTCTGTTACAGCCGCTCACACATTTGCTTATCTGTCCCCTGGGATCAGCAGGACTCTTTTCATCATGGCAATCAACAGTGTTAGAACCTAAACGTTTGCTAAACTGAATGTGTTGGATTCCTTCTCTCTCTTCGTGAGGACTTGGGAACCATTCATTTGCACCTATGTTGAGTATCTCCAGGCAACACGGGGAGTGTTCTGCTGCCCTGGCAGCTTCTCTCTGACTTCTGGCAGCATCTTCATCCGGGTTTTAAGACCTGCTGAGCACAGCGGAGCCGCTCTGCTTTGTCTCTGAGATGTGCTCTTTGTTCCTGCGTCTTACCTTTCCAGTTCTTCTTCCTAAGGTTGTCATTTCTCTTTGTCTAAGGGCGTCGAATTGCTCTGTCTTCTGGCTAACAGGGAGGCACCTGGCCGATCCTTAGGATGCTGACTTCCTGGATATAACTTGTGCATCTTCCCAACAAATTAGAACAGCAAAATTTATATCTTTACATTAAGACTCTAGGGCTTAGGGCAGAAATCTCCAGAATTACCCAAATCCAGTTGAGGTTCTTCTGGATTTTTCTCTGGGAGTAGTTTCAGCTCCACAATTTTATTGAATCAGTTTGGATTTAGTATTTTCCCCCAACCACACGATAATGCACCCTTCTCTCTACCCACTTCCAATTAAATAGGATTTCTGAATTTACTCTATGTGGTTCTAGAAATACCCATGGAAACATAGTACTGAAAGCAGCCGGCTGTGTGTTTCTGCAGCATCCATTTAACTTCTTGGCAGCGGTCGTTTAGTCGCTAAGTCATGTCGGACTCTTGAGACCCCATGGACTGTAGCCGCCAGGCTCCTCTGTCCATAGGATTCTCCAGGCAAGAATGCTGGAGTGGGCTGCCATTTCATCCTTCAGGGGATCTTCCCAACCCAGGAATTGAACCTGCATCTCCTGTGTCCCCTGCACTGCAGGCAGATTCTTTACTTGCTTAGCCATCTGGGAAGCTCAATCAATTGTTACAAAATAGCTACAAATGATCAGGTCACCCCATATAGAAACTGCTTGCAGTGCAGGAGACCTGGGTTCAATCCCTGGGTTGGGAAGATCCTCTGGAGAAGGGAATGGCAACCCAATCTGAAGTTCTTGCCTGGAGAATCCCATGAACCAAAGAGCCTGGTGGGTTACGGTCCATGGGGACATAAAGGGTCAGACACAACGGAGCGACTCACATTTTCACACTTTCCCTGTCTTCCCCCCGTCCTGGGGCATAGGCTCCTTGGTAATGTGACTGCTGGTCCTCCCACTCAGAGGTGGAATCTGTGTCTCCACTCCTTGCATCTAGACTGGCTCTGGGACTTGCATCGACCGGTAGAATGTGGCAGAAGGGCTGCCATGGGTGGGTTTCAGGACAGGATCCTCAAGAGGGAGACCAGCTTCTGCCTTTGCCCCCTGGGAACACCAAGACTCCCGCGGAAGGAAGCCGGTCAAGCCAAGTGAAGGATGAGTTGCCGCATCTCTCATCCCGATGCAGAAAGAGAGTCGAGGTGTCCCAGCTGATGGCCGGTACCAACTACCAGATCTGGGGTGAGGCCATCTTAGACCTCCCCACCCAGAGGACCCTCCAGCTGATAACAGCCCCATGAGCAGGTCCAGGAGAAACCAGCAGAGGAACCACAGAATCAATCCCCAGAAATATGAGAAAGAGGAAATCGCTGTTGCTTTACACCACGGTGTTTTGGGATGGCTAGTCACCAGCAATAGACAACTGGAAACTGATATCTTTCACATCCGGGATTTTCCTTGCTAAGAGTCCCACCAGGTCCAGGACCATGGCAGGGCACAGGTGTGGTTTAGAACTGCAAGAAAATGGAACAAACTAGGGATTCCCTGGAGGTCCAATGGTTAGGACTCAGTGCTTTCACACCGTGGGCCTGGGTTCAACCACTGGCCAGGGAACTAAGATCCTGTGAGCACTGAGGTGTGGCCAGAAAGAAACCAAAAATAGATAAAAAATTAGAATACATGGAATCTCAGGAAGAGCGGTGGGTTGGTGGCAGAACCCAAAGTCTCGTTTCTCACCTCCCTACCTGGGATTCTTCCCTCCAGCCTGTGATTCAGCTTCTTAAGGTCCGAAGGAGTAGCATTCCTGAGCGCCAGGGCAGTGGTGACATCCAGTGACGGATTCCAGGAGTGAGGAAGTTTGCAGAGTTCCAGGCCCTCCAGATCACAAACCAAGAAGCCCCCAGTGTTGGATTTTGGGTACCTGGGTACCTCCCAGGGGGGCCGAGCAGCAGACTCTGGAAGATCAAAGCACAAAGGGTCAGAGGAGGCGGCTGAGGTCAGCTTCAGTGCATCCACTCCCACCGACTCACGAGACCCTGAGCCTGGGGGCAACTGAGTGAGCAAGGGACGTCAGCCCTGTCCCTGAACTCACCATGGGGAGGCAGCATGGAGCAACAGTGTCAGAGCTGCCTGTGAATGGGGTAGCCTTGGCTGATGACTACCTTGCCAGGATACTGAGTGTAAGTTCCCTGTCTGTGAAACAGAAAGACTGAGACCCACGCCACAGGGCTGTGGCGAAGGTCAGAGGTAAAGCCCCTGGAACGACATAGGAGGTGCTGACCTGAGATGGCTTCACCATCGGCCCTGGCTACCCGGACAGGCAGGCCAAGGAGGCCCTGCCCAGGGCCCCACGCTCTAGAGGACTCCACGTGTCACACACACACACATAATCACATGCACATAAACTCATGTACACAAACAGACACACAGAGAGACACGTAGACACACACGGACACGTGCATACATGCGTGCATGCCCACTGGCAGAGGAACACACAGACACACACACTAAATGTGTGGAAGGCCCAGGAGTGTCTCTGCACCCTGGCAAGCACCCAGCCCTGGGGCAGGACATTCCCAGCCCTCAGCATCCTCCTCACATCCAGCGTCATTCAGGCCCCAGCGAGCATCCTCTGCCTGTGGGCAGTGCGGTAGCCAGGTCATCAGTGGACGCTTCTTCCCAGGGAGGCCACGACCTCATCAGACTCTCCTCTCAGAGGGGATGGAAGCACTAGTTCTTCATTTTTTTTTTTTTGTCAATTTTTGGCTGCACTGGGTCTTCGTTGCTGCCCATGGGCTTTCTCTAGTTGTAGCGACCAGGGGCTGCTCTTCATTGCAGAGCATGGGCTCTAGGCATGCAGGCTTAGTTGCCCCGCAGCATGTGGGATCCTCCCGGACAAGGGATCGAATCCACACCCCCTGTGTTGGAAGCACAGAATCTTAACCACTGGACCACCAGGGAAGTTCTTGCCTAACAAAGTACCACCTCCCATGAGTTCCAAATACCCTTTGCCTGTGTCTGTTCATTTTCAAACCACAGGTCTGGAGGTGCTCGTGAACTAGTAAACTATCCTCCAAGGACCATTTGATGAGATCAAACAATACACATTACTTGTACATTTATAAAAATGGAGGTGATTGTTGGGTAACATCACTGACTCAATGGACATGAGTCTGAGCAAACTCCAAGAGACAGTGAAGTGGACAGGGAAGCCTGGCTTACTGCAGTCCATGGGGTCGCAAAGAGTCGGACACAGCTGAACAACAGGACGTATCACTGTGTCATGAGAGCCACTTCTTATATCAGCAGCTGAATGACATTGAACATTAGAATTGGGAATGGTATTATTCTTATTAAAATATTTGGCACGTGTGACTAAATTTTCACCAAAAACTTTCACAAAGTCAACTTATTCAAATAATTTCATTTAAAATTTTGTAGATCATGTGCTATCATTGATATTTTGCATTTTAAATTTCATAGAGAATTTAGAGTACTTTGGAGGAAAAGCCTTTTTAAAAAGTTGTTGTTGTTCAGTTGCTAAGTCATGTCTGACTCTTTGTGACCCCAAGGACTGCAGCATGCCAGGCTCCTCTGTCCTTCACCATCTCCCAGAGTTTACTCAAATTCATATCCATTGAGTCGGTGATGCTGTCCCACCATCTCATCCTCTGCTGCTCGCTTCTCCTTCTGCCCTCAATCTTTCCCAGAATCAGGGTCTTTTCCAATGAGTCGTCTCTTCCCATCAGGTGGCCAAAGTATTGGACTTCAGCTTCATTATCAGTCCTTCCAATGAACACCCAGGACTGATCTCCTTCAGGATGGACTGGTTGGATCTCCTTGCAGTCCAAGGGACTCTCAAGAGTCTTCTCCAACACCACAGTTCAAAAGCATCAGTTCTTCGGTGCTCAGCCTTCTTTATGGTCCAACTCTCACATCCATACATGACCACTGGAAAAACCATAGCTTCGACTATACAGATCTTTGGCAGCAATGTCTCTGCATTTTAATATGCTGTCTGAGTTTGTCATAGCTTTTCTTCCAAGGAGCAAGTGTCTTTTTTAGTTCCATGGCTGTAGTCACCATCTGCAGTGATTTTGGAGCCCAAGAAAATAAAATCTGTCACTATTTCCATTGTTTCCCCATCTATTTGCCATGAAGTGCTGGGACCAGACCCACTCCAGGTCTCTTGCCTGGAGAATCCCATGGACAGAGGATCCTGGTGGGCTGCGGTCCATGGGGTCGCTAAGAGTTGGACACGACTGAGTGACTTCACTTTCACTTTTCACTTTCAGGCATTGGAGAAGGAAATGGCAACCCACTCCAGTGTTCTTGCCTGGAGAATCCCAGGGACGGGGGAGCCTGATGGGCTGCTGTCTATGGGGTCGCACAGAGTCGGACACGACTGAAGAGACTTAGCAGCAGCAGCAGCAGATGGGACCAGATGCCAAGATCTTAGTTTTCTGAATGTTGAGTTTTAAGCCAGGCTTTCACTCTCCTCTTTCACCTTCATTAAGAGGCTCTTTAGTTCCTCTTCACTTTCTGCCATAAGGGTGATATCACCTGCATATCTGATATTTTTTTTGTCTTTAGATTTACTTTTTTAGGAAATGTAGTTAGATTTCATACACTTTGAATATAATTACATCTTTAAAAATTTTTTTAGATCATTACTGTCAGAGGAACACAAATTAGAGAACATTTTGAGTATAGCATAGTTGATTTTGCTGAAATGAAAGCAAGAGAAACATATTTTATGGAATAAATATGTAATAATTTGTGAAGTGTGTCTGTCTTTATAAGTCATTCAAACATCACCAGCCCATCAACAGAGCACATGAGAATAACCAAACTCAATTGATTTGAACATATTTCTGATTTTCAGTTTTATAAAAACTGTGGCCTTCCATATTTTCTTCAATTTATTGCTGGGAAAGTATATCTAGATGGAAAGGTAGAACGTGCTTTATTTCCCAGTCTGTTGGCTTGATGGATAACTTTTAAATATTTAGGCACACAGTATGAGGACTCATCAGCCCCGAAAAATGTTAAAGTTTTAGGAGTAAGACTGACCACTACCAACCAGGACAGGGTTTTGGGGCCTCAAGGAAAGAAGGGGAGTCCAGGCAGGAAGGGGCTTTGCCAGGGAGGCCCCCAAATCTGTGTTCACGAGTATTCCTGCTGCTAACAGCAACAATATTCGTGCTGTACCTGCAGGCTCCTCTTCCAAGCACTTGGCAGGCTTGTGTTTGTTTTTCTTGGCTGTGCTGGGTCTCAGTCACTGCGCAGGCTTTCTCCGGTTGCAGCAAGCGGGGCTACTCTCCACGCGGGGTGAGGGCTTCTCGTTTCGATGGCTTTGCGCATGCGGCTTCAGCATTTGCAGCACGTGGGCTCAGGAGTTGGGACTCCCGGGCTTAGTGGGATCTTCCCGGACCACAGATCGAACCTGTGATCCTTGCATTGCTGGGCGGATTCTTAACCACTGGGCCACCAGGGAAGCCCCTGCGGGTACTATTTCATTAACTCTCCTAACAATGCTATGAGACGGATGCTACTGATGTCCCTACTGTGCGGATGAGGAAACAGAATGTGGGAAGTGAGGTCATTTGCCCGAGAATACCCAGTTAGTAACACCAGGCGGCCTGACCACGAAGCCCGCAGCATCATCTGACCCGGACGCTATGGTACCTGCAGCAAAGGGGCCCCTCCCAGTGGGCAGGCTTGCATGTCCCCACCCGCCCCCCACCACCAAGCACAGGCACTTACAGACATGCCCCCCGACCGGTGCCAGCATCACCCAGGAGCTTATGCAGCGCCCCGGCCCGTACCTGTGGGGGCGTCCCTGCTCCCCCTCTCCCTTGGACCAGCGGGGGCACTGAAGCTGTCTGGGGCGGAGACTCTCGGCTTCCTCTCCCTCCCGTGACCCTGCACCTGTCCAGCAACGGGTGGTGCCCGGCGCATTCATCACCCTCCCTCCTCCGCTCTGCCACCCACCTGCGCTGTCCCAGGTGTCCTGCCCCCACCCCATCCCCTGAAGCGGGGCCCGCCCTGGAGTCCACGGTACCCCGCTCTCCTGCCTGCTTCTCTTCCTTGCTGCTGTCTCTCCCATTCATTCACCTCTCAGCAGCCAGAGTCATCTTGTCCAAACATAGGAGCAAGTCATTTGTTTCAAACCCTTCAAACCTGGCACTCCACCGTTCCCTGGACAGAGCTCAGCAAGGCTCAGCAGAGCCGCTTTACAAGGATCCTGGCGACCTTATAGACAACAGGCCCAGGCCAAGGATTCTTGTTCTTTACCCGCCATCATAAATGGGAGGACCCAACTCTGTGATGGCAGTTGTACAAAGCCTGTTCCCACTGGAGGGCGGCTCCTCGTTGGGATGAAAATATCACCGAGTCTTTCAGAAAGAAAGTGAAGTTGCTCAGTCGTGTCCCACTCTTTGCGACCTCATGGATTGTAGCCCAGCAGGCTCCTCCGTCCATGGGGTTTTCCAGGCTGAGGTCTTGCAGAGAGGGGCCTTATTCTCATGGGGGACCGCAGGCCCTCTCCTGAATCAGGCAAGCTCTAGGCCACTTTTCCAGCAGACTCAAGTCAAAGGCTGGCTGTGAGGTGAACGGGAGGTCATGGTCCCGGGATCAGCTCCCCAGTGAATCATGCCCTTCAAGACCCACGCACCACCAGCCCAACTCCCCAGGCTTCTTTCAGCCCCTCCCAGGCACCAAGCCCTTCAGACCACAGGACTTTTGCACAGACTATCCTTCCATTTAAACTCTCCCCACTTCCTTATTAACATCTTGAGATTCCTGCTAAATCATTTCTTCCACAGGGAAGCCCTGCCCAGATCAGACATCCCCACTAAATGCTCTCATAAACCCAAGGAACATTTGATCAGACTACTTATTCCTATTTGAAAGTTTCCATTCAGTACACAACGACTAATGTCGGTCTCCCTGCTGGACCGCCAGCTCCATGGGGGCAGAGACTGGGTCTGGCTTTGCTCTCCCGTGGAGCCCCAGCACCTAGAAGATCCTCAGTCTAGTTTATTGACCGAAGAGCAATGAATTCTTTCAGATGAAGGGGATCGCACTTCGCTGGGAGAGGCTGTAGGATGATTCAGGCTCCGGGGTAAGCCTGGAAGTCATGAGATTGAACAGATGACGAGCTCTCCGCAAAGTGCTTGCAACTCTGTAGGAACTTAATAAACGGTGGTTGTTTTGCCTTTTTTTATCGTGATGAGGGTGACGATGATGATGTTGAGAAGGAGGAGGATGGTGACTTCTCACTACAGGGACAGCTTTACGCCAAGAGGAAGACACCATTGCCAAGAGACGGGGCTCTGTTTCCTGTTTCTCCATCATGTAAGTTAGAATCTGGCAAGTGGGGGCAATAACCGCACTGAAATGCAGACAGACCCGACCCAGCTGCGCGCTGGCCTCCAGCAGGGAGGAGGGCTTTGAGCTCCTGGGCCAGCAGCTGCCTCCTCTGTGAGCAGGTTAAGGAGGGACCCAGTGTTTGTGAATTCCTCCCATGGGCATGGCACCCTGCAAAGAGCTTTCCACATTTCATTTCCTTTTCATCTGGTCCCAAACTCTGAAAAGTAGGCCTAATTATCCCCCATTAGAGATGATGCAGCAGAAGACGGGATGGTTAGATAGTATCACTGACTCAGTGGACATGAAAACTCTGAGCAAACCCCGGAAGATAGTGAAAAACAGAGGAGCCTGGCGTGCTGCAGTCCGTGGGGTCATGAAAGAGTTGGACACGACTTGGTGACTGAACAACACAGATGAGGAAACTGAGCTTAGCTGGTGATGGAACTGGCCAAGGTCACACAGTCTGTAAGTGGTGGAGCTTAGGTGGACACTCAAGCCCCTGTCTTGGTGAGGCAGAGATCCAGAGCTTTCAACCACATTGTGCTACAGGTGAGAAAACCATAAAACCAACCACATTTCCTGAATCCCTAGAATTCTCCTCCCAAACGTCCCTACTTCAAACCTCGGCTGGGGACACCTCCTCCTGGAAGCCTGCCTGGACTTCCCTGCCTGACTCTGGCCCCACAGTCCTCAGGTTTCTGCCACAGGTGCACCCTGGCAGAGCTCACAGGGGCCCCATCCTGGCCAGGCCAGGACTCAAAATGGCTCAATAAAGGGACTGTCTCAGAAACCCGGCCCTTCCTTCCTGGGAAACACCCTTGACGCTGCTGGAGGAAGGGCTGTGGGTCAACCCTTCCCCAGGAATCAAAGCTAATTTTCAGTTATTTAGGAGGTAGCTCCCCTGTGAGTCACTGTTTGGGATATAATGACCCAGGCCAGGAGCCCGGGGCTGCCAGGAGTGCCCTCGTTAAAATCAGAAGGCAAAAGTGAGAAGGGGACGCCCCCTCCCCCCGGAGACGGTGACTCGGCACGGCTGGGTGACCCTGGCCAAGGGGACCCGCCCCTCTGGCTCCTTTCCCCCCAAGTCTTCTCCCAGTGGGTGAGCACAGCCCGGCGTGGAAAGGGTTCCAGGAGTCCTGAGCAGGAAACGGGAGGGGCCGGAAGCAGGGCCAAGCAGAATGTATGTCAGAGTTTACCCAGCTTTACTGTCCAGGGTCAGAAAACCTTTAATCCCAAATCACTGCCTGAGATCCCTGCCACCAGCCTGCCCCACCCCGCCCCAAGGTGACACCTCCCCAGGGACTCTATCCCTGACGGGATAGGGAATACTGAGTTGGGCCAGGAAATTTGAGTTGGAAGTCCTCCCCATCTGCAGGCTAGGCCCAGCCTCCTCCCCTGGAAAGGATGCTGAAGCCAGACCCCCAGTCAGCTCCCGAAGGGGAGGCCCTACAGCCAGTGGCTCAGCTCGAGGCTACAGGATGATTTTTACTGTGGACCCTTGGCCACTCTCCCTGTCATGGACCCTCTCCTCATTTAAAAAAAAAAAAAATTGGAAAGCAAATGCTGTGACTACAACGGTATGAAGCTAAATATAACCCAAGCTAGATTATAGTCACTCTGACTTTAAAGGATGGAGAAGATTTTGAGGGCCTCTTTCCCTGGTGGTTCAGATGGTAAAGAATCTGCCTGCAATGCAGGAGAGCCGGCTTCAGTCCCTGGGTGGGGAAGAGCCCCTGGAGAAGGAAATGGCAATGCGTTCTATTATTCTTGCCTGGAGAATCCCGTAGACAGAGGGGGCTAGCGGGCTGCAGTCCATGGGGCCACGAAGGAGTTGGACAGGACTGAGCAATTAACACTTTCACTTTTTTCAAAGATATCACGGGTGCCCGGCAGCCTGCCTACTGTTGGTATTGCCTCCTGTAAGCCCTTTGAACTGTCTGGGCCCCCGTTCTGGCTCACCAGCTCCTTAGGCGTGTGTCTCAGTTTGCTCCTCTGTAAAATGGGAATGATCACCGTGACTGAGTTATGAGGCTGTTTGAAGGTTCCTGGAGATCCCGCTGGAGAAGAGCTTGGCATGGTCCTGCCGCAGAGTAAAGACACGGGTGCGGGGACTGCTGAGCTGGCTGTGAGCGTTCCTTCTTTCCCATGAAGGAGATGGCTTCTTTCCCCATAATAGGGACAGGAAAACCGAGATTCCACACAAGGAAATGTAACAAATGGTGGAATCAGGACTCCAGGGGCACAGACCAAGCAGCTCCCAGGCCCTGGACGTTGACGGAAATAGCTGAGCTGGTTATCCCAGCAGACCAGGAACACGGAAGGCAGGGGGAAGTCGCAGGCCAGGTCCCAGCATCTTGCATCCAGTTCCGCCTGAGTGGACTCCAGCCAGCAAACGAGGCCATGGTGAGTTGGGGGTCGGTGGGACCCCGACATTTCTGATCACAGCAGAGCCGGGTCCCCTCCTCTGTCCTGCTGACCTCCAGCCACGCCCTGAAGCCCAGCCTCCATGGGCTGTCCTGACTCCAGCGACAGCAGCCTCTCTCGGAGCCCAGCCAGAGTAGGAAGCTGCTGTCTCCCCCATGCGGGCCCTAAGATGACATCAAAAGGATGGAAGCTTCCAGTCCCTGCTGGAATGTGGGTTTTCCAGCTGACTCAGACCGAGCCTGTTTCTACGGGAGCCACACTACACCACCGCTCAAGGGTTTTGGGGAGACAGAGTTCACAACCGGGAGGATTTTTGCTGCCCGTCAAACAAGCAGGAGCACGCCTAAGAAAGAACAACAAGGATAAACCCCCAAGCCCAGCTGGCTCAGCTCCCAGCCTTCGGACTCTAGGTTCTTGGACTCAGGGCCCCCAGGTGCCCAGAGCCTTGTCATTTAGCCAAGCTGCCCTCACGGTCTGGGTCCCATGGGGGCTGGTTGAGGGGCAGGGCGGGGAGTCAGAGCCAAGCTGAAGTAGCCAGCGGTGTGGACACGGGACAGGCTCGCCCTTGGGGCTCCCAGGACATCTGAGTTCAGCCTCTCTGAGCCTCGGGAGCGGCGTCGGTAAAATGAGGGTGAGAAAAACACCCCATGAAGGAAAAGCCCCTGGCACGGCCCAGGCTCCCAGCTCCGTGGTGGGGGCGAGCTCAGGGATTCTGGGGAAGAGGGTGGTGATGGGAAGGGCGGGGAGGAGAAGGCCCAGAGGCTGGCCCCACCGCCTGGCTCTGGAAGCAGAGCCGCGGGCCCCAGCCTGGCCCCTCCCCTGGGGACTTGGCCAGAGTGTCAGAGCTGGAAGCATCGTTGCATCACTGGGTGCTCAGGGGTTAATGATGGGGAGTGGACAGGACCCGGGTATTTAACTAATCGGGGAGGTGCCTGGAGATCAGAGGGCCCCTGCTGGCTTCAATCTCTCCCGAAGTCCAGCTTCTCTGCCCCCTGCTCCCCTCCCCACCCCCAGGATGAAGTGGCCCCCTCTTCTGACCTTCCTGTGCCTCCTGGGTAAGTGACCTTCCTGCCAGCACTCCCGCTCTGCCCCGGCTGGGAACACTCCTGGGGGCTCCGGAGCCAGGCCCCAGGGAGGGTGTCATCGGTCACCCTGAGGCCGGTGCTGGCCCAGGAAGAACTGGCCAGTGGAGAGGGGGCCAGGGGGCACGGCTGCAGCCTGGATGGCCTGGGGGGGGAGCAGGGGAGAAGGGCTGGCAGGGGCCCCAGACAGCTCCTGCTGCCGCGCTCCACCCCTCACCCGAGTTTCCCTTTTTGCCTTTAAACTGCCTGGGTGGGCGGGCCCCCACGGCTGCAGCAGCGGGACCCAGAGGAACTGGGGAAGTCTGGGTGGTCAGGAAGCTTATCCAGCGACATCTGATGGGACTTGATGGGGACAGAGTGCTCCTGAGGGGCGGGGGTGGGGGCTGACACCTGGGGAGAGGATCAGGAAACCGGGATGGGAGCCTAGAGGGTGAGTGGGGGGGTTGCTGGGAGACGGTGGAAGGAAAGCGGGGGTGGGAGGTCAGGTGGGGACACGATGTGGGTGAGGACCAGGAGATCAAGGTGCAAAGACGTCACAGGGACATCGCTACTGATTAGCGCTGTCGATCAGTCGCTCGTCGTGTCCGACTCTTTGCGATCCTGTGGACTGCGGCACACCAGGCCTCCCTGCTCATCACCAACTCCTGGAGTTTGCTCAGTTGAGTTTGTCCATTGAGTCTGTGATGCCATCCAACCACCTCATCCTCTGTCGTCCCTGTCATATTACTGATGAGCACTGTCCTCATCGGGAGTGAGGTGCTTGGGGAGGTGGCGGTTCCCGAGACGATCAGAGAGATGCCTGCACTCAGATGTGTGGGGACTGCAGCTGGCCGCAGAGGGTGGGGCCCCGAGGGAGCTGATGCCCTCCCCGCTCCGTCCCCGCAGCGGCCCTGGCTGGCGGGAACCTGGTCCAGTTCGGGGTGATGATCGAGAGGGTGACCGGGAGGCCCGCACTGCAGTACAATGACTACGGCTGCTATTGCGGCGTCGGCGGCTCCGGCTGGCCGGTGGACAAGACAGACTGGTGAGCAGGCGGCCCAGCCGGTGGGGAGCATCCTGGGCAGAGCTGGGGGCGCCTAGGGAGCTGAGACTTGACCCCCCTCCCTTCTGAGCCCCACTGGGCCCTGAGCCCCCCAGGCGGCCCCCGGCCCAGCCCAGCTGGGCTCACAGGCCCCTTCAGGCCGAGCACGACCTTCCCAGGTGCTGCTACGCCCAT
Organism: Cervus canadensis; assembly: GCF_019320065.1. Taxonomy (NCBI): domain Eukaryota; kingdom Metazoa; phylum Chordata; class Mammalia; order Artiodactyla; family Cervidae; genus Cervus; species Cervus canadensis. The sequence continues at coordinate 3,293,758 of NC_057409.1, read as the reverse complement.
GACTGCTGCTACGGACGCCTGGAGAAGCTGGGCTGCGAACCCAAAATGGAGAGGTACCTCTTCTCTGCCACCAGGCTCAGCATCTTCTGCGGTGAGTCAGCAGACCTGGGGGTCCCCCAGGCCCCGGGGGAGGGGAGGGACTCCACCAGGAACCCCTCTCCTGATGGAGACCCTTGAGCCTGACCTGGGCAGGAGAAGCGGGTCTTCCATCGCCACAGCGTTAGGGAGAGGCGTGTCCCTGCGCCCAGACGCTCCCGTGGCACCCAGGCTGGAGAGCCCGGGACCCATCAGCTGCTGCCCTGGAACCCCAGGAACATCTCCCCATTCAGAGGTGACCCCCCAGCTCCAGCCTCTGAGGGGAGGAGCAGAGGGACAGCGCTGAGCCCGCCCCAGAGGAGCTGCACCCAGACAGCCCTCCCCCAGGTCTGGGAGGCCGCTAGGGGCAGGTCCCCAGGACAGGGCCTCGAGGGCAGAGCCCCAGGCGCAGAGGCTGGAGCTCGGACGTGGGACCGCAGACCCCACTCCCAAAGGCTGACCCACTGCACCGAGGCGCCTCTTTGCCAGGCCCCACGCCCACTTGGACCAGTTAGCGTTCTCCTCTGCTCCCGGCCTGGAGAAAGAGCCGGACCCGAATCAGAGTGTAGCGAAGGGCTCCACGCAGCCCAGCCCCATGGAGGGAACTCACACCGGAGAGCCAAACCTTCTTCCTGCTGCAAAGCCAGGAGCAGCCTGGAAGGCGGGGGGCAGGCCCAGGGCGGTGGGGCACAGCTCAGCGGGGGTGGGAGGGTCAAAGAAGACTCAGATCTCTGGGGCCTGTCTGGGGGTGGGGCGGGACGAAACCAGAGCCATGGAGGCAGGCTGGGCTCCGAGTTTCCTGTTCCCACCGCCACCCACTCAGCAAAGCGGCTTTGTCAGGTAATGAGCTCCCCGTCACTGGGAGTTCATACGAGGCTGGGAAGCCGCCTGTCAGGGACAGCATTGGAGGGTGAGTGAAGGGAGGGGTCAGATGAACAGGGACACAGGTTCTGGGAGTCCCCTCCCCACCGTGCGACTCTGGGCAAGGGACAGAAACCCTCAAAAGCTTCTGCTTCTTCATCTGTAAAAGGGAGACCTACCTCCCCCTGGCCCAGCCTAGCCCAGCTCCTGGTAAGAAGCCCCAGGGGAGCTGACATAGCTCTTAAGCCCTCGACAAATCTGAGTTCTGCTGAACGAGCAGCTGAGAGCAGAACCTGGAGGGGAAATGTGGCTGACCTTTGCGAGGGACCCTGAGGAAGCCGGACATGTCTGAGCGGGGGGACATCTTCGCGGGGACAAAAAGCAGCCGGAGCGCCTAAGGGCAGACAGAGGCAGTGGAGGCAAGAGGAGGCTTTGAGGCCCCTGGAGCCCACCGAGCTGGTGTCAGCCCCACTCCCCAGGCTGGGTGTGGGCCCTGAGATAAATGCTGGAAAAAGGGGCTCCAGCCCCGCTGAGGGAGGCAAGTGCAGGCCCCAGCTCCAGGCCCTCTGGGGCACGCCCAGGCCACCCGGGACGAGCTGTTGCCTTTCACTAGTTTTCTCTCTGGCTGATGGCTGGCGGCACCATCCATTGCGTGGGAGAAGGGGTCGCCCAGAAACACAGCCCGCCCTGGGCTGGGGCAAGGAACAGCGAACCAGGTGGCCTCCCCGTGGGGAAGGGGCTTGGGGCAGTGCAGTGGGTTTGGGAGAGGGAGGAACAGCAAGGACAAATCTCCAGGCTTCCAGCGTCCCTGGCCCCAGCGGGGCCTCGGCACCCTGCCCGTTCTCTCACCCAACCCTGGAGCATGCCCCCGGTGAGCATGGGCTTCCGGGTGGAGAACGTGGACCCCAGCGCGCTCCCCTGCACATGGCTGGGAGTGGCGGGCCCAAGGTTCCCGGGCCCTGACTGCCCTCGTCCCATCCAGCCGGCAGAACCAGCTGCCAGCGACGGACCTGTGAGTGTGACAAGAAGGCCGCGCTCTGCTTTCGCCGCAACCTGGGCACCTACGACCGCAAATACGCCCATTACCCCAACAGGCTGTGTACCGGGCCCACCCCGCCCTGCTAAGGGCGCGCTCTGCCTCCCGCCCAAGGCCTCCGGAGGGTTAGCACCAAAGGCTCTCCCGCCGGAAAACTCCTTTCCCAGAAGCCCATCCTTCCCTGAGAGGCCCCAGACTCAGCCCTGGACCGTCCCTGGCCTCCCTGGCCACAGCGCCCTCAAGAAGAGCCACACCGGGGGCGGGGCCTGGGACACCCAGAAGATTCTACAACCCATCCCCTGGGCTATCAGGCCCTCTTCTGAATATGTGAATAACGTTTGCCCAGGATTCTGACACCGGCCCTCGGATTTGTCCTAGGGCTTCATCAGTCTCCGGTTCCACTCACTCCTCTGTGTCTTGAGCACCCAGCAGCGTGCTAAGCACGGGACGCGGCGCGGGTCTGGCTCGGGCGGCCCCTGCATGCAGTTCCAACACCCTGTCCTTGCAATTTTCCGTTACAGTGAGTTTTTGTGATTCTCTTTTTTTCTAACGTCTTACCGTCTTATCCAAGATAATAATGGCAGTCTCTAGCAGGAATATTTCTGGCCATATGGCATAATGTGAAAAGCATGCAAAATACCAACCTAAAAATATTGTCCCCACCATGTCATCAGGCTTCAAATCCCTCCCATTAGAATTCTGGCTTAGAGTGAAAAGGGGCTCTCAAATAATCTTATCCAAAGCCCTCCCTCGGCAGAGGGGCACCAGGAGGTCAGAGAGGGAAGAGGGGTGTCCTCACCCCCAAGCCAGTGGGCCTTCTTCTTCATGAGTCGATACCAGTCACTGCCCCTCTGACTGTCATCACGGACAACCCAGAGTGCCCAGGGAAGGTCAGCTGTGCGGATACCCACGCCAGGCCCGGCTCCTGATACGGGGAGGGGAAGAGGCAAGATGTCTACATCCTACATCCAGCATCCTGAGGCTGACTTTGGAGCGAATTTAATGCACCAAAGGATTCCCATCAAACTGGAATGCAGCCTACCTGGCAAGAAATAGGCTTCAGCAGATTCTACTCCTAAATACAGACATGACACTCCACTGTCTGTAATATGCTGAGAAAATCTCCCAGGGTTGGGATGAGCCTATTCAGCGAGATAAAGCACGTGGAGACGCACCGCAGAGGCGCAGCTCACGGTGCTCAGGGAATCAACGCACACTCCCTCTCTCCATTTCTTGGCCTGTGTACAACGTCCAGGGCTCTGAGGGCAGGAAAGAGCCTGATGCCATCGAAAGGATGATCATCATAAATTTTAAAAGGTGAAGAAGTTCTCTGCCGGCCACACAAACAAGAGAGGGGCAGATGCGTGATTTGCTGCTATGACTGACTCAAATCCTGGGTGAAAAATCACCAGGAGATGAGGTCTTCAAGTGCCACGGGGACAGGTGGGGAAGAGAGGACCGCGTTTGTTAGGAAGCGTGGTCCGGAGGTGCCCTCTGGTGCCCATTTCATTCAGGCTGCCGGGAGGAAACAAATTTGGTTTAAACCTGGATTTCCCTTTGTCAGGGGGGCAAAGGGTGTTTCAGGGCTAGTGAAATCAGTCCTCTCATATCTTCAATAATAAACAAGCTGAGAAATAACAAGTCCTTAAAGACATCTCAGAATGATGGTGCCGTTGCACACACGAGAAACACAGGAAGAAGGATCTGACTCGGGAGAGATGAAGACAAGGTGGTGTTCTGGGCGTGAGGCATGGCTGCAAGGACCTGGGGACGCGACAGTTGTTTAACCATCGGACAGGGTGAAAATTAAAGCTTGAGAGCAAGCCTTGGTGCAGCCTGTCTTCCCAGGAATCAATAAACGTTTGGTGAATGAGTCAGTGATTCCGTCTAACTCCTGTTTGTGCGTCTCTATAGTCCACACACTCGATTTCCAGCTGTAGACTTGGTGGAGAGGACTGAACAGAGGAAAGCAGAACCCTGAATTTGATGTTGTTGCAGGTTCCAGGTAGAGCCTTCTGCCCTGCCAGGGAGCAGCAGCGTGTCACTCAAGACCTCACTGCGCAGGAAGCGTGTGAGAAATGCAGAATCGTGGACCTGGTCCCAGACCTGCTGGTTCACAAGACCCCCAGGTGGTGCATATGCACCCTGAAATCAAAAAGCACTGATAGACGGCCACTTCCCCGGCTTCCACACTTGTCAAATGGAACAGTGACACGTCCCAGGCAGGCTGGTTATAGCAAGGTTTTAATAAATCACCATGTATGAATGTACACAAAATAATGCCTAGCACCTTATAAAGAATCCCGTAAGTGAATGACAGTCATAGTAACAATTCCAAACATTTATCAAGCACTTGGCATTCACCAGGCACTGTTATAAAAAAAAAAAAAATGCTGTTTCTCAGTTCATTGAATGAGTGAATGAATGAATGAGGCATGGGACTAAATCAAGGCTGAAAGCTCTGTTACCTCAATGTTTCATAGCTTGCCTCTCCAATTTTGATGATAGGACTTGGGTGAGTTTTGCTTTTGTTCCTACCTAGCCCCTAGCATAAGCTATGAACCAAGTGTTCAATTAAATAACTTGCTGAATAAGTGGTTAGAAGTCAAATCACATTGGAATTTCCAAGTTAAAAGTCCAATTATGATTTCATGGACATTTGTCTGCTTCCTTAGGGTTCTTTGTAGTCTTTGGAGAGACTGCTGGAGAACTGAATACTGTATTAAATTTCATCCTTTCCCTCAATACACTTTCATACAAACGATGCTCCTGGCCCCTCGCTGAATGCTGGAGACAGACAAGTCTGGTGTGGCCAACCGCCAGACAGATACCACCAGCCATGCTACCCTAGTTGAGTGTTGTAATGGAGCCAAAAGCGGGCTCTCAGAACCAAATGTTCCTCAGCCCTTCATTCTCCATCGTCCACCAACACCAGCTTCGTTTCCCAGAGTTTGATTTCCATCCCATCACTCTCCTGCCCTGAACCATCTATGGCTCCCCATTGTCCACTGACCCCTGGCATTCAAGCTTGGTTTCATGAGCTTTTCCAGGCCTTTATCCCGCCACATGTATTTCTCTATGCTCCTCACCACTGCCAGGCCAGGCCCACCTCCCTTTGCAGTTCTGCAATAGCTTCCTTCAACCTAGAAGCCTCCCTCTTCACAGACTCATCGGCACGTTCACATCCACGTGCTGAGAGGCACATCTCAGATGCTACCTCTTCCATGATGTTTTTCCACTTGGAGGAGATCTCGCCCTCCTCTGAAGGACCAAGCAATGTGTTCTTACCTTTCCTAGGGATACTTACCCCAGTTACTTGGGCTCTCATTTTGGGTTCCTACATGGTGCAGACTGCCCTGAATTCAAATCTGTGATCTTGGACCCATCATTTATCCCCTCCTGTGTAAGATGGGGATGGGACCATCAGCCTCACTGGGTGGTTTTAGGGTTTAAATGAGACAACTTACTCAAAGTGCCTGGAGCCTCAGAGAGCTCCATCTGCGCTAGGTCACTTTGCATTTTTGTCCCCCCTACTGAATCCATCTGTTCCACTGAATCCACAGATACATGATCATGGTGATTTTACAGACGTGGCATCATACACATGATAAATACTGTACTGATTTACTTGAAGAGCCCCATGGCTCACTACTCGGAGACTCGTTTATCTTCAATGGACATGTGTTTGGAAATCGTTAACCTTTTGTGCCCTGAACGTATGTCCTATAGAGGCAATGAGGCAACTGGCAATTGGCTAGAGATGGCGTGCAGCGTTTCCCTGGAGGGCTGCTACCTGTGATGTGCGCCAAGGTCGTAAGTGTACACGGAAGCAGACTTGGAACACTGTAAATGTGGTCAGGAGGGATCAGGAATGCCTGATGTTTGGAATTCATTCAGCAAGTGCAGCAATAGTCTTCTGGTGGCAAACGACATGTGACAAGCATTTGAAGAAAGGAGTCCCCAGTCTGTCTCCAAATGAACCGTCCATCCTTAGTAAACTCTGTCCCTAACACATGGGAAATCCCACTCTCTCACTCGAGGGGTTTGATTATGCTGGCCCTTCGGTCCCAAAAACCTCACTCCCCATTTACACCTATTTCCCTTTTCATGCCTCATCTAAATGACACTTCCTCCACGGAGCCTTCCTTGGTTTCCCTTCTGAACTCACAGCCTCTTCCTATCAGTACTTCCTGTTAAGGCCTGTCTTCTCTTGGGTCATAGTTATGTGTCCAATTTCACTGCTGGGCTGAAAGGTTTTCGAGGACAAGGTCCATGTCTGATTCAATGCCCAGAAGTAAAGATTCCAATACAGCACAGGTTCAGTAAGTGATAAATTCCTGGATGCTTTGATTGGTGAATAAATTGAATGAAAGCTGAGTATCTTGATATAGCTAGGTCCCTCTACCTAGGGAATTTCAGACAAGTTTCTCCAAGATGGAAAAGTTTTTCTGCTGCCAAACCAGAATCCACCAATCAGCAGGACTGGCCTAGATCCTATTTAACACAGAAAGTTCTAAATCACTGCGTCACTGCGGTCTGAGGGCGCACTCTGTCCAGCAGTCCAGCTAAACCCATACTGAAGCAGAGCATTTACGACAAATTTTGGTTCTACCTCAAGGGGGACACGCACTTTCTGCCCATCTGGGGAAAGGTAACTTTAATCCTGGGTTTTTCAACCCTGCTTTCTCCTAGACAACCATGACCAGTTACCAAGAGGGGATACGGGAACAGCCACTTTCCCCTTATGGCATCTCAGTCTGGGACCATAAATTATCACTCACCCAGAGTAAGCAAGGTTGTAGCCTGGAGGAAAACCTAAACAACATACCATATTCCTTTAATTGTCCCCTCTGAGGCCTGAGGACACTTCCGCCCTTGCAGACTCACCCGACCTCACAGGTCACCAAGACCCAGGCAGGCAGCCCCAGGACCACCATGCAGCCCAGCAGGCGGCCCACGGCCCCAGCAGAACCACTGAGGAACAGTACCAAGGAGGCCATAGACGTTCTCCACCTGGGAGAGGGGACAGACCCTGCACCATGGCAGCATTCCGGTCCTGGTGGATCTTTCAGAGATTCTCAGCTGAGTGAACAGGGTCCGGAGTCTGGGCCTCACAGGCTCAGGAACTGGATAGCATCTGTGCACCCCAAGGTCTCCAGGTCACGGAATGAGGCAAACATCACACGGGGAGGACAGTGACCGGGAGGGAGGGAAGGGATGGCCTCGCCAGCGGCTGGAGAAGTCCCCATCCACCCAGGGTGGGACCGGACCCCTTTCGGCATCAAGGTACCGTGGGGCCCATTCACAGGCTGCTTGACGAGCACACAGAACAAGATCAGGCGGGAACCTAGAGGCCAAAACCACGAGGCCGCAGTGCGGCTGGCGAGACGGCGGCAACCTCGACCTCAGGACTGGCCCCGACAGTCTCGCCTAGGGGCCCGGCCCTCCGGTGCTCTGCGGCCGCAGCCCCCTCCCCTTCCCGAGCACCCCTTCCAGGTAAGCCTGTGCGGTCATACCACCCACGTGTGTCTGGGGGAAGGCGATCCCTCCTGGAACGGGGTCAAACCCAGCCCCAGAGTCCTGCAGAAACCCTCGGGGCAGCCAAAACACAGCTGCTCTGTATTTAGACAACGGCTAACTACGAGAGACGTTCTCAGACACCCAGCAGTAAGCGGAGGAGGGCCCGGCCAGTGTGTGCGGCCACACTCACCCGGGCGGAAGCTGCAATCAGCTGCTTGAGATCAGTGAGATCCTGAACAACTGTCCGCGTGTGGAACAGGCCCAGCTTCCTGTAAAGTCTCCAAGAAGGACCGGCAGGCTCTCCGCCTCGTGCAAACGGCAGTCAGACAGTGACAAAGACAACTGGAAGCTCTGTCTTTAAACCAGAATTTATTGGTATACAAAACCCCATCTCATAGATAAAGTGGCACATCTCCGCAGCTTCTATTGCACCAAGTATTGAAGATTAAAAACAGACAAAAAAGAAAACATTTGGTTCTGGAGACACTGCGAATAGCCAAGTACAGTACTTTGGTAAATAAAAACCAAAACGGTTCAGAGTAACACAACGCGAGGAAAGAAGGAAGAAATGAACTACGGACATCAGACAATGGTCACGTTTCCCTGTCGAGCTCCACGGATAAGGCGAGACTTGCTCAGTCTCTGGGTCATGACCCCACAGAGGTCTTGGGTATCTCCGGCCTGCAGCGAGAGCAAGTGTAGTGCAATCAGGAGAAAAAGAGAAGGTGGCTGAGCCACAGGGGCTCCAGTGTTCACAGACCCGCCTGCCCTCCCTCATAAAGGGGACTCACGCCCAGCAGCGCTTCCCCGTCAGCTCGAGGAGCACAGAGGTTTGCAGTCAGTCTCCTGGCTCTACCCTTCTCCTGACTGAGCTCAGCATGGCTGGAGGCTGGAAGGGTCGCTCCGGGGAGGCCAAGGGCCGTTTCCCCCACGAAGATGAACCATGGGAGGAACCCGCAGCCGCACTCCTCCGCTGTGGCCGAGGGACCTGTCGGGGATCGGAGCGCAGGCCGAGGTCTGGGGCCGCACTCACACCCCCATCACGGACGGCTGGCAACGGTGTCCCAGTGGATGCCGAGATGGGAAGGGGAGGGCGGGCTGCTGAGCTTTCACCAGCGGTCACGACCGCCCAGCGCTGCGGCTCAGTGAGCACAAGCTGCTCTGGACCGGGGGACGCCCTGCTTACACCGAGGTCACCACAGACGTTCATGCCTTCACAGAAGTCATTCCTCACTGGAATCAGCTCCTTCTCAAGTACCTTTGCAAGGATGCTAAACATTTTAATCGAGTTACAAAGTAGTCTGAACTACGAGAGCAGGACTCTAGAAGGTGATCCCTCAGAGGAAATGGGTAAGAGCCTGAGGTTTTCACAGGGCATGTTACCCTGGACACATGGGGACAGGCAGTGACCAGGCCCAGCTCCTGCCCGGGCCTGGGTTCTGGGGGCGCCTTCTGAGTTCAGTACTGTGCACGCACTCCATGACCGCTGCTCAGCGTCTCTGCTGCAGACCAACTGCCCATCCCCTCTCTCGTAGGAGATGGCAGAAGATCTGCTATCATTTACAATCGAGATCTTCAACTTAACAACATCAGTGGAAACATACAATTTGTTTTAGAGTCAGAAAGACACGCCTTGTAGAAAGTGCCATCATCAAATCACCTCAGAACCACCGTCGGAAGGCCCCGAGTTTGAGCAACGCTTGTTCTGAAAGCTGAGATGAACCAAACAGTGAATGATGAAAATGTCAAAACAAACAAACAAACAAAAACAAAAAAACTGCATCAGACTCTGAGTGTAAAGGTTTGCCATAGATAGACAGAGCCTTGAGGTAAAAAGGTGAAGAGCTACGTGCCTACCCCAGGTGGGGGTCAGAGAGGGCCACGGCCACGGCCCCAAAACCAACAAGCGCCGCTGTCACCCCGCCCACACCGAGCCTCCTGGCCAGGGAGAGCGTGAGTCAGCCCCAACCAGGAATCCGACTTTCCTTCAGCCGACTGCACGCTCTGAGCTGAACGTCTCACAGAGGTAAACCGACAGCGTTCCATGTGGACCCAGTAAAACCCAGGCAGTCTAGAGAGTTTCTCAGAATGAGAGAAACTGCACACTCGCGACAGGGACTCCCTGCGAGGCAAGCGCAGCCCTGTGCCAAGCCCACCTGACCCCCGCCTCTCGGCATCTCCCACCGGCAGAGCTCCCCGGGTGAGGAGGCGGCGCGTCAGAAACCACCCCCGCGAAGCCCGGCCCCAGGTGCCCCACAGCGGAGCTCCCAGAGCCCTCGGAATCACACGGGGTGTGGAAGTGCGTCCAGAGCTTATAGGGGGAACTACAGACAAGCTCGACCCTTCAGACTCTTCTTTCTGCCACAACTCTTCGACCAGACTTCACTCCTAAAAGCATATGCTATTACTGAAAAATTAAATATACATACACAACTTCTAACATCTCCTGGTGGCAACTATATTAATTTAGAAGTTATGGTTCTATGCTGTTTTAATACATCTACCTCTAGTACAAAGCTGTTGCCACTAAAATTTTATTTTGACCTTTAAAAAAATCTTTTTTTAAAAAAATTCATAAAACTTTTATGTACAGCTTATAAGACAAGTAAGCAGCTATGGACCACCACCCCATCCCCTTTCTCCTGACCAAAGCTACCAAGATAACCCCACAGAACAAACATCTAACAGCCACAGAGGTTAAGAAAACTTCACTTCTCACAATGCAGTGCACCTGAGTAACCGCACCAGGTAACCACCACTGACCAGTCATCCTAGGACTAATAAACACGCCAAGCCCCTACTTGGCTGCCAATAATGTGGTTCTCCAGAGCCTATCGAGGCAGCCAACTATCACATGGATTCCATCTACCTCATACTTTGGTGGGACAGAGGCAGGGAAGTTTAAATTTAAACCCTTAGCTAGAAGATATCACCAAAGTTGGATACATGTACCCCATCCCAAATAATTAACATACTCAACACAGGCCAATTATAACTGGAAAACTGTGAAATAGTAATGTAAGTAAACTACTGAAGCCACTAGATTAGTTTTTAAAACCATTTACCCAAGAAAAGGTGAAGCCTATCCTCAGAATTCGGTAATTCATAAATAAATGCGCCCAATATTCTATAGTAACTCTTTAGCAACTTCTAAAACCCAATAGAGCCCAAGGCCAGCTTCTTTAACCATGTAAATAAAGCAATCCTACTACTTCTGACGATAGGTCTCCCTCCGCTATTTCTGACTCCTAATTCTGCTGGATTCCTGGTAACACAATCTTCACTGTGTGAGAGGATCTGGTCTCCTGAATCCTCACAATACAAACATTCAAGAAACAGTGCTCACTCACTCAGAAATGCTCAGCCACAGTGGAAACCCAGGAGAACAGAGCCTAAAGCACTGGACCGCACTCCCTTGGAGTCGGCGAGGCAACAGAGATGGCTGACTTCCTTGTACTGAGCGCCAGAAGCTCTAACTCAGGACTCTGCAGTGTGCAAAGAAAAAATGCTATGCCGTTTCTAAGCCTGCTACATGTTATGAAGTACTGTACCAGGATGTCCTGGGAGCACCTCCAAGAGACTACTGAGGCTCCAACCACAAAAAGTTACCAAAGTCCAACAAACAAAAAATTAAAATACATTATCAAAACCAAAGAAAGCAAATTACTTGCTGATAAAGACAACCTGCTAAAGCCAAGGGCCGCCCACACAATGCTATGTCTACACATGTCAAACCTTCTTATCAGCTTCCCTTTGCCTTGGAACTCTTGTCATTTTGAAATCTCAGATGGAGGAGAAAACCAGTAGCTTACGTTTCAGTTCAGCAAATATTATTTCTCCAAATATTAGGTCTTCAAAAGGCAAAAACGGTCCAAGATTGGCCACTTCAAGGGTTAAAGTTCACATCCATCTAACTGTTTGAGGGATGATGCCTCCCACTGCCCAAACCTGACTATTTCAGCACCGTGGAGCCACTGCAGGGCCTCAGCCCAAGTGCTTTCTCAGCCCAGCTGGTCTACGCTAAGTCCCTGATGACTTCCAGAGGGTGCTGGAGAGTTTTTCCAAGAGCAAAATCCCAAACGGGGCTTAACTAGAAGAAGAAAGTGCAGCATTTTATGGGACTTAGTTTCACAATACTAAGAAACTAAAAAACAGCTCAAGTTACTTTTCCTCTGAAGGAATCTCTCTAAATCTAGGATAGCAAGGAAGAAAAGACAGTCAACTCACTTAAAATGTGAACATGAAAAACCTTAGCAGGTCTTCCAGACACTCTCTCCGTACAAAACAAAAAGAACTCTTCAGACTGCTCCTGTGCAAAACCTCAGACTCTGGCGATCTTTCCCTTCACAACTACAGATTCTGGACTGCATGCTTTCAGAATCCCAGACCTGTATCGTAAGCAGTCATACAGCATCTTCTTACCGTCAAGAAACAAGTATCAAACACTCAGCCACACTACCAATTTTCCAGCAAGGCCCAGGCCTAACTAACAGTCAGGCCTATTTATCATATGGCTTGAGTACAAATGAACCAGCAGTACCTGCAAACCCATCTGAACATCATGATCAGGAAGAGAAATGTGGTTGTTTAATTGCCAACCTGCATACAGGCCACAACCTCCCTATCACATTACTTTGGAAAAACACTTCCTGAATTATTCTCTGATTAACCTGGAGTAGAAGAAAGTTAATTCTAAACATGTACCTGAGTTGGAGATCATTTATAAACTATCCTGCAAATTAATGTCTGTTTGAAAATGAAACAGAAACAAAGGAAACTTGTCCTCTGAATTTCTAGCAATTAATCTAAACTACTTCATGAACAATTACAGCAAACTCACCCCAAGTGTTAAGGAAAGATCCCAGGGTCACCAAACTCTAAATCTTCAGGGCAAATAAAACCACACTTAAAAGTTTTTCTGTTTTGTTTTTTTTTTTAACCTAACTATCCACCCCTAAAACTCGATATTTTAATCACAGAACATGAATGGCTTCACTGTACTTTCATTAAATAAAACACATCACTGGACAAAACTCTGAACAAAAAAGAGGCAGCTTGAAGGAGACTAACTCGGTGAGTGATTCTGTGGGTTGAGTTTTGTTCTGTAAAAGGACGGCCTCACTGGAAAGCCTGGCACACAGCCCTCCACTTTCCATTCGCTCCTGACAACTCCCAGGAGGCCAGTCAGATGCTGAGAGCCGCGAAGGTCTTCACCAAGGTGACCTGGGCGCCGGCGTCCGCCTCGCTCCTGCCGCTGTCCCTGCGGCTGCCCCTGCCCTCCAGGGCCCTGTGGCGCTGCCTCTCCTCCCGTCGCTTCTTCCTCTCCAGTCGCTGCTGCTCCCGCCTCTGTTTGTTCGTGACCTGAAAGAGGAGACTGCCACGTGAGTATACCCCCGTGCTAGGCTCGCAAATAAAGTCAATTCCATTCTCCTCCTGAAGTAATTCAAAACGACCTAAAGAAACATTAACCCTAGGCCAGATGGAGACAATGCTCAAAAATGCCACAGGAGGCCTTTCTGTGCGTAATGCCCCAGGGAATCCTAAGAGAATCCTTCCAAGCTTACTGCATCTTAGCCTCTGCCTGTGACTTTTTACATTACCTTACATTCTGAGCTCAGAATTTCCTGGTAAAAATCTTAACAAGAAGTCCCAAATTCAGTAAATGTCACGGTGTCATATACCAGTGCTGGGCTGGGAAGGGAGAAGTACAACCTTTCTTAGAAGCATCTGACAACTTACCAGAAGATCTTAAAAAGATGCACTTATCTATGCCCTTTAACCTGTTAATTCTTCTTCTGGGACTCTAGCCAAGCAAATCATGCAAATACAAAGATTTACACACAAGGTATTCACTGAAGGTGGTGGCATTTACAACAAATGGGATGCAAGCACATGATCAGCCAAGAAAGCCACCCACACGCTGTGACAGGCAGGAGAAGGAGCCGATCTGTGTACAGAGCAGGAACTCAGAGCATACCTCCTTCCATGCGTCACTGGAAAGTCCAAACAGGACAAGTGGGGTCTTCATTTCGCGTCATGATATACCCCCATGCACTCCCCGTATCTCCTACAATAACCACTTTATAAAATCAAAATAAAATCACATAGGAACACGAGCTCCAAGTTCCTGCCAAATCAGAGGCCCGACTGGGCGACCTGACTCACCCGCTCCCTCCCTCCCTCACCACTTACCCTGGCCGCCCCGTCAGGCCTACCTTCGGGAGCTGGTTTTTGTTCGCGTTGTTTTCCTCAGCAGGGCCGGCCTGCACCCTCCTGTCCTCAGTCCCGCCTTCACCCACACCCTGAGTCCCGAAGGGTCTGCCGCCACTGCCTCCCTCTGCCCATGAGGGAGCACGCTGCGTCAGCACGCCGCCACTGGACTCAGGGTCCTCCTCTGCATCTTCCAAAGAAACACCGTTTGTTAAACTGAAAGCCTAAGACAGCTACACAGCGTGACAAGTGTTAAAGACTCAAAGTACCTGGCTCCCTACATCACTGTCATTCAGAGAGCAAGTTTCCTTGAGGCAAAATTCCAGTATCAAGTCAATACAGTGGGGAACATAAGGAAAAAATTATTGGTAAAATCTGGAAGATAAATTTTAAAATAACCCGTTGACCAGTCTTCTCATCAGGTTCCTACCAGCTGAGTGCTTTATCAGATTAAACCACTTTTCAACATGAATTTTTAGGGGGAAATCTTTCATTTGTACCCCTAAAACAGAAAGGAAATAAGCTCTAAAGCTGTGCTCTCCAATACAGTGGCTACTAGCCACATGTGGTTGTTTAAATTAAAAATAAAGTTAAATAAAATTTTAGATTTAGTTCCTCAGTCTCACTTAGCCACCTGTCAAGTATATACCATAGGCAATAGCACAGACTCTACATAGCGCTGCTTTAAAATCACACGGATCAGCTTTCTAAGAAGGTACAACAAACATATAAGGAGGATAATAAAATGCCCAATCAGAAAGCTACTAATGTAACGCCAGGAACAGCATCTGGCGTAAAATGTCTGGCAATGAGTACTGAAGCCATTCAAAATAAATAACTTGGAAAAACAGATGTTAACATTTCTTTTCCTTCCTCTGAATCACAGAATTAAACTCAGTTTAAGCAAAGAAAAATTCTGAATTATCACCAGTTCATTGACACTAGTAATGTAAGTATTTCCATTAGAAAGGTAATTTTTCTCTCCATTCCATTTCAGTTATCACTTTGGTATTATACTGGAATCTTCTTTCTAAAAGGATAAGTCTTCCTTGACACTGTCCACTCCTCCAAAACTGGCTAGGTGGCCTTCCCGTGCACCCCTAGCCCCCTGTACCCCAACGTCATCACTCACGATTATGCCAGTTTACTCACCGTGCCCTCCCCACCAGACCACACACTCCCTGAGGCAGAGCTAGCACCAGTGAAAACCACCCGCATACACATGGTGCTCAATAAACAACTGCGATATGAATAAATGACAAGAGTTAACTGCCTGCCACTTGATTAAAAATGAAAATTTGATACCATCTATTAATGCACATACGTGGAATCTAGAAAAATGGCACTGATGAAGCTATTTACAGGGTAGGAACAGAGACACAGACCTAGAGAAGGACTTGTGGAAAGGAGCGGGCGGGACACATGGAGATAACAGGGACGCACAGACGCCGCCCTGCGTGGAGGGGACGGCCAGCGCGGAGCTGCCGTGGGGCGCAGCGAGCCCGGCAGCGGTCTAGGGTGACCTATGACCTAGAGGGCTGGGACTGGGGGGAGGCCCCACAAGGGAAGGATGTATGGGTACTTAATAGTTTATGCACGCTGTTCTGCAGCAGAAACAAGTCCAACATTATAAGGCAATTATTCTCCAATTATTAATAAAATTATTAAAATTAAATATTTGAAAAATCACCAACATAATCATCTTGAAAGCTTAAGAATATCAATCACAGACTTACTATTTCTTCTCCCCTGGTTCATCTGCAGCATGGCAATTATCGCAGATTCAATATTGTAATTTTCAGCTTCCAGGTTCTGAACAATCAAATTAAAATCCTATGAAAGAAACAAAGGAACACATCAGAATCTGGGTGTACTTTCTTGTCCATCTCTACATCAACAATTTGACACACAAAACGATGTAATTGAGGCAAGGTTTCAAGACTTTCCATCTAGAAAATGTCTTAATATTCTCAGCAAGGTGAACACCTGAAATAACAGTTTAATAAAGTGAATTCGTACAAAACTGCACTAGTCAGAAAATAATAAATAGACATACTTTCTTCGGATTTTGAACAATACTGGGTAAAGTGGAGAAAACAAGACAGAAATGAATAAACAGCTCTCAGTAAGTTACACGACATAACTAAATCAAACTACATATATCATGGGCCTACTTTGGTTCATCGGTGTTGGCATGCTAGAGTGGGCCACAAAACAGTGTGGCAGTTTCTCAAAAAGTTAAACCTGTACAGACGGGTTTTCAACAATGCCTGTCTATAAACCTGGGGTCCCCAACCTCCAGGCCACGGACTGGTCCCTCTTATCAGATCGGCGGTGGCCTTAGATTAGAAATAAAGTGCACAATAAATGTAATGAACTTGAATCATCCCCAAACCACCACCCCCCAGGCCCCCGCGATCTGTGGAAAAACTGTCTTCCATGAAACCACTTCCTGGTGCCATAAAGGCTGGGGGCCGCCGCTGAGCCGCGGCCGCCGCGCGACGAGCACTCACGGAGCAGCCGGTTGCGCCGCAAACTTTCTGGACAGCATCTTCCACTGCATCTCGAAGGCCATCTTCAAAGTCCATGCCCTGTGCCTTGCTTTTCTCTCTTTTATTTGATTCGTCTTGATGAAGCATCTGAAACTAAAAGACACAGAAAGAGTGATAATCATGGAACTCTAGCAAACTATGTTCAGAATCCTGAACACAGGAAAACACTCTATCATCTCAAAACATTCAAATATATGAAAAAACATTCAGAAACAATCCTAAAGGAACAGCAAGCACTAAGCTAAATTTCATTCACACACTGAGATTCCAGGCCACAACTTGAAATACTAAGAAGAAAGGCCCAGGAATTTCCCTATTGGTCCTGGGGCTAAGACCCCGTAATCTAAATGCAGCAGGCCCAGGTCTGACCCCTGGTCAGGGAACTAGATCCCACATGCCACAGCTCAAGAGTTCACAGCCACAACTGAAGATCCTGCAAGGCGCAGTGAAAATCAAACATCCCACATGCCACAACGAAGACCTGGCGCAAATAAATTTTTTTTTTTAAAAGAAGGCCCAAGATATGGGATAAACTGTTCAGTAAAAATGGCATTAGAGACCAACATTTTGGCAATGACTGTTGACTTGGACAGCACACACCTGTCTCAGCTGGATTCTAGAGCTGTGAACCTAGTAACAGAATCAATCTTCTACACGAGCACTCAATGAGCTTTTTCAGCAGAACAGCTCACCGTGAAGAGACACACAGATGACTCCCACCTGGCTCCCTAGGCCCTATCGTCTCACCAGCAAGCTGTGGTGTGCTGGAGCCCCTGTCCACACCAGACCATCACAGGTGAGCATGACTCCGCCAACTTCCCGTGCTACCACCACACTCACGGGAACCTGTGGTCCCAATTTCAAAGCCACCAAGAGCCGCTCACTTGGTGTCCACTGGACTTTATTATGACCTAAGCCCACTTCAGAAAAGCTAAAGTCATCCGTCCATGGCTTCCAATCACTTTCTCCCTCTGCTTGCTATTAATGCAGCAAGTGGAACATAAGCAAGGACACTTTTGCTTTCTGCCTATAAAAGGGCAAGTAGAAGCCAGCAATGTGCAGTATATTCCCTAGAATGTGTAATAAAAAGTAAAACCTATTCTAAAATTTTACCCTAATAGTTTGGCTATGTGTATCAGGATTCTTTGAAATTTATCCAAAGGAAATAATGTCACGGATAGAAAGGATTTATGTAAAAGTGCTCATCCCACTGCCACGAAGGGTGGTGAATAACTGGAAACAACTACAGGTTTCTTAGTGTGGGTGTAGTTAAATTACCCACAAACGGAGTTTCATTCCCACTCAAGTAAGGAACACAACAAGGATTTTCACTACCACCATGATTATTTAACAGTGTCTTGGAGAACAGCAGTGCAATTAGCCCCCCAATAAAGAAAAACTACAAGTATAAAACTGAAAAGGAAGAAGAAAAGTTATCATTATTTGCAGATAATTCTACACCTTAAAAAGAGAGAGAGAACAAAGAAATACTACTTCAAACAAAAAGAATCCTGGAAAGTCATACAAGAATCTAGTGCCCAGAATATATAAAGAGCTTCTTAGAACTCAACAACCAAATCACAAAAAGTTCAATTAAAACCGGTGCAAAGGACCTGAATAGACATCTCTTCAAAGATAAACAAATGGCAAACAAGCACATGAAAAGATGCCAAACATCATTAATCATTACAGGATGAAAATCAAAACTACAAGATGCCACTTCACATCTTGTAGGTTGGCCGTAATTTTAAAAAGAAAGAAGGAAAAATAACAAGTGCTCGTGAGGATGGAGAGAAAGTGAAGCCCTCAATACACCGCTGGTGGGAAAGTAAAATGGTACAGCTACACGCTGCGGAAAACAGTGTGGTAGTTTCTCAAAAAGTTACAGACAGAATTACCACATAACCCAGCAATTTCACTCCTATATACAGTTGACAGATCTGAACTTCACAGGCCCACTTATACAGATGTTTCCAGTAGTAAATACTGTAGTACTACATAATTCACGATTGGTCAAACCTAAGGATGCAGAACTATAGATACAGAAGCTCAGATTTGCAAGTGAACTATAAATTACACTCAGATTTTCAGCTGTGCATCACTGGTACCCCAACCCCTTGTTCACAGGTCAACTGTACACCCAAAACGTTGAGAACAAGTACTCAAACAAATACTATACCCAAATAATCAGAGCAGCACTATTCACAACAGCCAAAGAACAGAAACACCCAATGACCCTCAACAGATAAAAGGATAAACAAAATGTGGTATATCAATAAAATAGAGTACTATTCAACCCTGAAAAGGAACTAAGTAATATGTGCTATGACATGGATGAACCTAAAAAACATCACGCTAAGGAAAGCCAGACATAAAAAGCCACACAGTGTGTGATTCCATTTATAAAAAATGTCCTGAAAAAGTAAATCCACAGAGACAGAAAGTAGACTGGTACTGGCTGGGGCTGAAAAGGAACGGGCAGTAACTGCTTAATGGGCTCCAGGCTTTCTTTTGGGGTGCTGAAAATTATCTGGAACTGGATAGAGGAAGTGTTTACTCAGCTTTGTGGGTGTATTCAGTGCCACTGAATTGTACACTTGAAAATGGTGAATTTTACATTATGTGAACTTTACCTCAATTAAAAAGAAAGAAAACTCTGTAGGATAGCTGGGTATATACATAACTAAAATTCTGTTACCAAATTTCATAAATACAAATGTAAAGGGAACAAAAGGCCCTTTCCTTACAAGAGGAACAGTAAACATAAAACATCTAACAATAAAGTCAGCAAAAAATGGGAAAGAGCCATATAAAAAAAAAAACGCTCCTGCAGATAACCAAAAAAAGTCAATGAAACAAATAAAAAGCTTATCAGGTTCCCAGCTAAGAAGATTCAACATCATACATATGTCAATTTCTGCTTGTTTATTAATTTAATGAGATTACAATAAAAGGAAATATTACCAGGACTTTTTAGCTAGACAAACTTATTCTAACATTCATATGTAAAACAAAAAAGCAAAAATATACAGGCAACCATAAAAAAAGAAAGTAATGATGGGTGGAAAATTCTACTAGATTTTAAAATATACTTTCTTAATTATGAACACATGAACATATGAACAGAAAAAAACAGTGGAACAGAATCGATGTCTAGAAATAGACCCAACTACATATGGGAATTTAGTATATGAAAAAAGCAGCAAGCTAAATCAATGGAGAAAAAGATGTATAATTATAAAAATAAACAGTTTGCGTTCAAGTAAGTAACCACAAAGAAAAATATAGTTGAATCCATACATTCACATCTGTATATCAATATAAGTACCAACTAGAGACATGACCTAATTTTCTTTCAAAAAATGAACATTCAGAA
Organism: Cervus canadensis; assembly: GCF_019320065.1. Classification (NCBI taxonomy): domain Eukaryota; kingdom Metazoa; phylum Chordata; class Mammalia; order Artiodactyla; family Cervidae; genus Cervus; species Cervus canadensis. The sequence goes on along the minus strand of NC_057409.1, from coordinate 3,274,128 downwards.
GTACTAAAATAAACTATGCGAGAATTCTTTTTAAACTCAGAATGGGAAAGAACTTCCTAATAATGACCCAAAACCCAGAAGACATTTACCCGATGTCTTGAAAATGAGATAAATTTAACCACATAAAAATCTAAAATTCCTTCATAGCAAAGACAATATGAGAGAATAAAAAGACAGATAACAGACTGAAAAAAATTCTGCAACTCACACCACAAAGAGAGGCTAATTTTCCTAGTATATAGAGGATTTCCCAAAAATCACTAAGAAGACTGATCAGAAAAAAAAATAAAAAACATGCATACAGTTCACACACAACGAAGGACAAACAGGTTTTAAACACAAGAAAAGATGTATAAGCTCATTAATAAAAAAATAGAAATTAAAACTATGTTAAGATTTCTTTTCCCCTAAGTGACACAGATTTAAAAACTTGATAACACACTGCACTGGCAAAGGTACAGAAGAGACACATTGCAAGTGGGAGTGTAAACTGGTAAGACTTCTACAGAGAACAACTTGGCAATACCGACCAAGTTATAAATGCACACATCCTCTGATGTAGTAAGAATCTTCTAGGAATTTATTCCACAAATACACCCGCGCATGTGTGATAAGACATGCATATAAGGCACTGTATGTTGTTTGTAAAAACCAAGTTTGAAAGCCATCTAAAAGTCCATCGAAGGGCCTATTTAAGCACCTTATAATGCATGCACACACTACACAGCTATGGAGCCGTAGGTTTCTTATGTCCTGCTGTGAATTACTCTGAGACACGTTCCATTTGAAACGTGCAGAGTCCAGAACAGTACGCAGAGGACGCTACAACTGTGGGTGAGGAGAACGTGTCCCGGCAAAGGCAGGATGCGCCACACACACCCACACCCACCCACACACACCCACACCCACCCACCCACACACACACACACACACACACACACACACACACCCCCACACACACACACACACCCACACACACACACCCACACACACCCACACACACCCACACCCACACCCCCACACCCACCTACACCCACCCACACACACCCACACCCCCACACACCCACACCCACACACACCCACACCCCCACACACCCACACCCACACACACCCACACCCACCCACACCCACACACACCCACACACCACATGACTGACTGGTAATGTGCGTCTCTAGGGAATGTCATGGCACGCAGGACGCGCCACCCACACCCACCCACACCCACCCCATGACTGACCGGCACCTGCGCATCTCCAGGTCATTTTATGGCACGCTGACACTGGCTGCACCACTGCTTACCAGAGGGGCACACAGGGGTGACAGAGTGACTTTCACTTTATTTTTTTAATTACAAAGAAAGTGTCTAATCATGTGAGGAGAGACATATGAAATAACGGGGAAAAGCTATACAAATACGAAAAAAGTAACAAAACTGTTGATTCTGTGTATGTTTTATTTTCTTCTTTACTTTTTCTATAGTTTCCAAATTTTAGATATGAAGCATGAATTAATTTTAAAACATGGAAGTAATTTTAACTGTTTATATAAATTATATTCATGCAATCACAGCCATCACTGTGAGGGAAAGCAGAAGAATGACAATTTCATCCACTGCCCTCACCCAAATGAACAGTTTAAAAAAAAAAACAAGCCCACAGATTCTTAAAGGCAACTTTCTCTTAAAATGCGACTGGTGCTGGGCTCCAGGGCATGGAGCTCCCGACCGGCCCCTGCAGGGCCGAGTGCACAGAGGCCGGCGGCCTGGCTCACCTCCGTCTGCAGGCGTGCCGGCGCCTCAGAGTTGTCGTTGATCCTGCGCACGCTGTCGTAGTGCTCGCCATACCGGTAGGCGATGTGCAGCTCCCGCCCGTTGCTTTTATCCGTACCGCGGATCTGCAGGCAGAGGGAGAGGAGATGCCAGCGAGGATCTGCACAGTGTCCACGTCGGAAGAGAAAGGCCACCTGCCTCCCCAGGACGCCCGGTCAACAGGCTCTCTATAAAAGCAACTGGGAGTATCACTGTGATACTCCTAAGCAATTTTTTAATTATCTTTCTCCCACTCATGTGTGTATGATTCCATGTACTTAATATGCAACTAAATGGAAATAAAGCCATTTGAAAAGGCATGTCCAAAAACCAGGGGCAAATTTACCATGAAGTTAAGTAAGTGTAAGTTTCAGGAGCATCAGGACACCTCAGCCCCTCAAATGCTCAGGTTCCTTTCAGAAGGCAGGCCCAGAGGCAGATGCAGATTTGAGAGCCTTGCATCTCAGACAACTAGGGGCTCTCTTTGAGGAAAAAAAAATATAAAATTAAAAATATAAAATTGCTATCACCCCTCCCAAGACCTTGGAAGGGGGCCATAAAATTGAAGGAACTGATACTTAGGCTTCACAGAAAATCCACCCTGTCCTTAAAACAAAAACAGCATTTTTCATCAAACACACATTGAGAAACACACAAATGTCCCATCTGTATCAATTTCAAAACAAAACTATGTACAGCCGAGCAGCACCACTGCACTGCACACCCAGAAGTGCTGCTCATGAGGTGGTCCGTGTGAATGTGCCCCTGGAGCACAACCCGACCAGAAGAGTGCTCCTGGGAGTCATGCAACACACACGCCCTGAAATGGAGCCTGGGCAACGCCCCCAAACCACCACCTCCACAGAAACTCTGCGGTAATCCCCACGCTGTCCTTTAGAAAGCAGAGACTGTCTGTTAAATCCCCCAAATATCAGTACCTCCTTATTTTTGCGCAAAGTCATAGGCAGTTAAGAAATTATTATTAAATAGCATCTGTGGTCTAAAAACATAGCAAAACCTTGGAACAAACAGGAACCACACAGGTCTAGAAGTCAGAATCACAGAAGTTTTCCCAGGTAGAGTATCTAGGTCTCAAAGTGCAGAGAGTCTGGTTTTGACACATACAAAATAGAGCACTGCTCATCTCCCAGGAAGACTACTGGAGAGGAAATTAGCCAATCAGAATCTGTGAGTGACATCATTCCTACAGCACTTACATATTTAAATAATAACAACACACTATGTATGCATTATCCAAAGGAAAAAATAACTTGAGCACCAGTCGCCAAATTGTTAACTGTGCTGCTCAAGGCGACGGAGATCACAGAGGACTTTCACTTTCTACCTTACACATGTCTATATGGTTTACATAAGTATATATTCCATCTGCAGCCAAAAAAAAAAAAAAAATAGTAGGCTCTCAGTATAAACCACCTCATTATTAAGAGCTCCTACTCTTGACAGTAGCAATCAATTCAGTTTTAACTCTCAAATTTTATAAGATGCTTCACTGGGGTAAGGGGTGATGGGGGAAACCTAGTGGATAGTTCCAGTATACAGAAAATGTATTTAGTTTGAAAACACATACTTTGAATATTAAGCAATTCATAAAAGGGGACACTAGAGAAATAACTGGATTTGAGAAAAAAAAAAGTCTAACTATGAAGAATATCTTCCACAACTACCTAGAAAATTAAGAAACTTTAAAAAAGTTATTAATGGAGGAATAGGCAAGCTATAGTTACTAAGTTGGCACAGAGTATACTGCTTCAAGAACAGGATCATTATGCTGTATATTCAAATGATTTTGATGACTTCTGCTAAGCAGTAAAGATTTAAGGACAAAAAACTGGGACAATGAAGGAGGTAACCAGTCTTCCTGCCTCAAAGACATCCTGAGGAAGAGAGCGCCTCAGTAAACATATGATAGCTCTCCTCGGAGGACACGTGATGACACTACCCCAGAGAACAAACAGCACACGCAGATATTGTTTCCTCCGGCTCACCGTGTCCCTGTAAAGAGTCCTCACCTGTCTAGGGAATAGCTAATCTACCCTGCTGTAGTGCAGCTGTTAGAAGGACGTTACGCCAGACACAAAAGGTGACATATTTCCGTTTATGTGACATTCTGAAAAGGCAAAACTGTGCTGTGCAACACCACGGACTACAGCCCACCAGGTTCCTCTCTCCTGGGGATTCTCCAGGCAAGAATACTGGAGTGGGCTGCCATGCCCTCCTCCAGCGGATCTTCCCAACCCAGGGACCAAGCCCAGGACGCCTGCATTGCAGGTGGATTCTTTACTGTCCAAGCCACCGGGGAAGCCCAAGAAAACTGGAGTGGGTAGCCTATCCCTTCTCCAGGGGATCTTCCAGACCCAGGAATCAAACCAGGGTCTCCTGAATTACAGGCGGATTCCTTACCAGCTGAGCTACCAGGGAAAACCCAAAGGCAAAACTACAAGAGACAAATGAGATTAGTGGTTACAAGAATCTGGGGAAGAGGAGATGGGACTAGTGACTACAAAGAGGCACGAGGTAACTTTTTGGGGTAGTGGAAATAGTCTACATGTAGGTAGCCAGACATCCTGGAATGTGAAGTCAAGTGGGCCTTAGGAAGCATCACTACAAACAGAGCTAGTGGAGGTGATGGAATTCCAGTTGAGCTATTTCAAATCCTAAAAGATGATGCTATAGAAGTGCTGCACTCACTATGTCAGCAAATTTGGCCACTCAGCAGTGGCCACAGGACTGGAAAAGGTCAGTTTTCATTCCAATACCAAAGAAAGGCAATGCCAAAGAATGCCCGAACTACCACACAATTGCACTCATCTCACATGCTAGTAAAGTAATGCTCAAAATTCTCCAAGTCAGGCTTCAGTAATATGTGAACCGTGAACTTCCCGTATGTTCAGGCTGATTTTAGAAAAGGCAGAGGAACCAAAGACAAAATTGCCAACATCCACTGGATCATCGAAAAAGCAAGAGACTTCCAGAAACACATCTATCTCTGCTTTATTGACTATGCCAAAGCCTTTGACTGTGTGGATCACAATAAACTGTGGAAAATTCTTCAAGAGATGGGAGTACCAGACCACCTGACCTGCCTCTTGAGAAACCTGTATGCAGGTCAGGAAGCAACAGTTAGAACTGGACATGGAATAACAGACTGGTTCCAAACAGGAAAAGGAGTAAGTCAAGGCTGTATATTGTCACCCTGCTTATTAACTTATATGCAGAGTACATCATGAGAAACGCTGGGCTGGAAGAAGTATAAGCTGGAATCAAGATTGCCGGGAGAAATATTAATGACCTCAGATATGCAGATGACACCACCCTTAAGGCAGAAAGTGACGAAGAACTAAAGAGCCTCTTGATGAAAGTGAAAGAGAAGAGTGAAAAAATTGGCTTAAAGCTCAGTGTTCAGAAAACTAAGATCACGGCATCTGGTCCCATCACTCCATGGCAAATAGATGGGGAAACAGTGTCAGACTTTATTTTGGGGGGCTTCAAAATCACTGCAAATGGTGATTGCAGCCATGAAATTAAAAGACGCTTACTCCTTGGAAGGAAAATTATGACCAACCTAGACAGCATACTAAAAAGCAGAGATGTTACTTTGTCAACAAAGGTATGACTAGTCAAAGCTATGGTTTTTCCAGTAGTCATGTATGGATGTGAGAGTTGAACTATAAAGAAATCTGAGAGCAGAAGAATTGATGCTTTTGAACTGTGGTGTTGGAGAAGACTCTTGAGAGTCCCTTGGACTGCAAGGAGATCCAACCAGTCCACCCTAGAGGAGATCAGTTCTGGGTGTTCATTGGAAGGACTGATGTTGAAGCTCAAACTCCAATATTTTGGCCACCTGATGCAAAGATCTGACCCATCTGAAAAGACCCTGATGCTGGGAAAGACTGAGGGCAGAAGGAGAAGGGGACGACACAGGAGGAGATGGTTGGATGGCATCACCGACTCAATGGACATGAGTTCGGGTGAACTCCAGGAGTTGGTGATTGACAGGGAGGCCTGGCGTGCTGCAGTCCATGGGGTCGCAAAGAGTCGGACACGACTGAGCGACTGACCTGAACTGCACTGCACTGAGGTAGCGGCAGCATTTACATGACTATGTCCAAACACAAACTATACACCAAAGAAGGGTGAATTTTGATATATGTAAATTATATCTCTGTAACTGACTTTACTTTAAAAAGCAAAAGCTAAGCAAAGGATTGAGCAATTTACAAAGGAATATATATGCAGATGGTACAGGAAAATGGGGTTCCCTGGTGGCTCAGACAAAAAACAATTTGCCTGCAATGCAGGAGACACCAGTTTGATCCCTGGGTTGGGAAGTGCCCTTGGAGAGGGAAACGGCAACCCACTCCACTATTCTTGCCTGGAGAATCCCTTGGACAGAGGAGCCTGATGGGCTACAATCCATGGGGTCCCAAAGAGTCAGCCATGACTGAGCAATTAAAACTTTCACTGTTCACAGGAAAACAATGAGGAAAAAAAGGTCATGTTACCTCTGTAATGATACGATATATGGGGATATAGTGTGCGTAGGCATGCACATACGGATGCATCTATGTGTGTTTGCATGCTCAGTCGCTCAGTCGTGTCTGACTCTTTCCAACTCCATGGACTGCAGCCATCAGGCTCCTCTGTCCATGGGATCTCCCAGGCAAGAGTACTGGAGTGTGCTGCCATTTCCTCCTCCAGCGGATCTTCCCGAACGAGGGATAGAACCAGAGTCTCCTGCAGCTCCCTCGTTGCAGGCATATTCTTTACCACTGAACCAGTTCTTAAAATGTGACACTGGGATATGTCTCTTCCCAGTTACATACAAATGTTTTTATATTTAAGAGTGTGTGTGAATAACACGGATACATGCTACAATTTTAACAGCAATTATCTCTAGGGAGTGTGACTAGGTGATTTTTATTTGCCTTTCTGGGCTTTTCTGAATTTTCAAATTATTCTGTAATCATTATGTTTTACTTTATAATTTAAAAAAAGCTAGAAATGGGGAAGTAGTAGAGAAGGGGAGTGAGGAGGTCTGATAGGAACCACACGTCCAGTGTCTGGGAGCTGAGCCACAAGATGAAAAGTGCAAGGAGGGCAAGCAAGGGGTGGTCTGTGGACATTTTCATCCCAACCTTTGACCTTCCATGCTACAGAATGTTTGGTTTGATGGACTGTTTGGGAGATCAGGTTAATTTAGAACACCAAAGGTAACTTAGAATAACAAAGGTAAGGGCAAAGGGGTATGAGGAGGGGAAGGGAGGACTAAGCAGCTCAACATCGTGCTCTGCCATCCCACAGCATAAACTGAACACCTGTTGTGAAATCTTACTTGCTGCAGAAACATCATCAGAATGCTAGGGATAGCTGGGGAGAGCACAGACATAGAGCTTGACGCCCTAGGCCATGAAATTTTGTTGTTCAAAAGTTCTTTTTTAGCAACAGTTTATTATAGTCAATTTGGTCTTTGTTTCTCTCCATCTAAAAAACAAAAACATACACATGGAACAGGTATATTCAAACTAGAATCTGTATGCAAATCCTGTGAATTCTCATTTAGAGATTTTTACAAAATTATCTTTGCTATTTCCACATTAGGCTCTCTGCCCCAAATCACCCAAGTAACTAACTGTTGACATTTTAAGTCTCTGAATCCTACTTCAGACTCCATTTGTAATGCAGGGTTTAATTCCAAGCCACGACAAGCTTGCTGAGGTTCACAGTCCAAGTTACCCTGCATAGTTCAATATCATCAGTCAAGCTCCATTATCTTAGGATATCCCCAAAGCTAATTTTTAAATAAAGGCTTAACATAAATTCCTCAACAGATGACCTACCTGCCACAAAGGGGCATTAAGTTGATGAATCACCACATTCAACTGATGATTTCTTGCAAAGGCTACAATTGCATCATTGCCAGCAAATGTTCCAGGCTTTGCCAAACTGGCCACTGTGTGGAAGGAAATAGCAGAGAAAGAAAAACAAAGTCTTTATAATGGAAAAACCCAAATGCAAACATGCTTTGGTATTTATTTAGTTCCAAAAATGAGAAATCAGGGTATATGCCTGGAAAAGTCCAATAGCTTTGTCAGAGTCTAGCAGTCTGTACATGTCCATAGTTCGTTCTCTATCTCATAGATCACTTTTAACCCTCAAAATAGCCCTCTGAAAGAAGTGAAAGAGGTACTATCATGCACACCATCTTGCAGACGAGGAAACTAAAGCACAGGGCAGTCTGTAACTGTGTCCAAGGTCACAAGTCAGTACACAACAGAGCTGAGTTTTATCCCAGGCATCCTGACTCCAAGATCTTGGCTCCTGGCCACTCCATTATACAGCCTGCCACAATTTGCCCTCAAGGAGTTTACAACCAGCGGGGGACAAACAACAAGAAAACAGACACTGCTGATATGCAGGTGCTTCAGGAAAGAAACGCACACGCGTAGTAAAGCATCTGGCCTTACACAAAGAGAAGTCTGACCTTTGCTCCTGGGAAAGAACCTCTAAAACCCTGGCATTTCCCAAGTGATAGGGGTGTCTCTGTTGTTCACAGTGGCCCCTCTGACTGACCACATCTGACTGTTTATGCTAAGTCTATGCACGAGGTGACTTTTGGTGGACCTCTCTGGTCAAGTCACACTAGAAAGACCTCAGGGACTAGAGAATGACTTCAACCACTTAGGCAATCAATCAACAAAATCTACATGAAGAAAGCCTAATAAAAAGTCTGGACACTGATGTTTGGGTGCGGTTCCCTGGTTGACAATACTGTGTACTGTGTAACCTTTTAAGATTCTCAGTTCACTCACTCAGTCGTGTCCAACTCTCTCCCATGAACCGCAGCACGCAGGCCTCCCTGTCCATCACCAACTCCCGGAGTTCACCCAAACTCATGTCCATCGAGTCGGTGATGCCATCCAACCATCACATCCTCTGTCGTCCCCTTCTCCTCCTGCCCTCAATCCCTCCCAGCATCAGGGTCTTTTCCAATGAGTCAGCTCTTCGCATCAGGTGGCCAAAGTATTGGAGTCTCAGCTTCAACATCAGTCCTTCTAATGAACACCCAGAACTGATCTCCTCTAGGGTGGACTGGTTGGATCTCCTTGCAGTCCAAGGGACTCTCAAGAGTCTTCTCCAATGATTCTACCCTTTGGTTAATTTGACCTGGATCCTTTCCTATATAACTGTGAGTATAACAGACTTCAGTGAGCTCTGTGAGTCCTTCTAGCAAATTATCAAACCTGAGAATGGTTCTGAGAAACCACAAATTTTCAGCTGGTGTCAGAAGTCAGGGGAGTCTTAAGTAAGACTGTGTCCTCAAACCTTGCAGCTTGGCTAACTCCAGGTGGGGAACATAAGCCAGTCTGAACAGTGGGGAGGGGAGGGGAGGTATACCAGATAAGCTTCTCAGCTGAGACAACTACACTGCTTCCCAAAGGGCAGGTAAAAGACAAACAGAAGAGGAATGGATGATGTTCCAAGCAGAAGCGAGAAAGAGAACACGATGAGTTTACAGACTGCACAGTACTGGCAGGAACTTAGAATGCTGAGATGGCAGGGTTGGGGAGCACAAAAATATACTGGGAAATGGCAAGAGGGCAGGGAAACAAGAAAATCACAGATCATAAAGGCTAAAGAGTCGGAACATTCTTGAGGTCAATGGGGAGCTGCCTACCAGTGTTAGACAGGGGAAGACCTATTTGATATATGTTTGGATCACCTCTCTGGCTTCCACATGGAAAGCAAAGTGAAGGGGTCAGGAGGCAATGAGACCAATTCAAAGAGTACTGGAGAAATCCAGGCAAATGGTCAAAGAGGCCTGACTCTCTGAGGTAGAAGTGAGGAAAAATACATTGAAGGAAAAGTGACAAGACTTCACAAGTGAGTAGTATGAGAAAGCATGAAGAACATTCAGGCTTCTGGTGGGTATCTGTTTAGTTAGGGAAAAGATGATGCTGATTCTCCAAAGCCACAGACCAAAGGAAAGACATGACCAGACACAAGGATAACCAGGTCCTAAAGAGTTAAGTGAGCCATTCAATTATTCCATCAACAAACATGAGTGTCGACTATGTGCCAGCCACTGCCACAGTGGGGAACAGACACAGTCCCGGCCCTCAAGAATCTCACAGTGTAACAAGGTAGACATTAAAAACACACAGCTATAAGAGCAGGAAATATAACAAGGCTAGGCTTCCACTGACACACAAGGAGAATGTACAGACTTCCAGGTTTCTTTTTCTTTCTGCTGTGGCAACCAGAGCCACTGTCCACATGATACTCAAACCATGGCGCAGCACCTGTACATCTAAGGCCCTGCCACACCCCACATCTACCACAAGGTCTTCACTGAAGAGGCTCAAAGCGGAATTTCAAGTCACAAACTAAAGATTCTCTTCACATACAATGTTTATTGAATCAATGACCCAACTCATTTTATATATCATTAAATAACAAAACTTGCTCCATATATCCATATTTAATCTATAAACCGGTGACATCTAATTAATTGGTGCCTGCCAGACAAAAAATGATCCAGGAAGAGGACCGTGAGAACTCAATGACTAGAATAAACCACTCAATGGAGTTTCGCTGCTGGGTCTCTCTTGCTGCTTTCCCAGTGATGAATGAGAAAAGCTTCTGGCTCAAATGTGTTCCTCCTGCTGCCTTTTAATTTATTAAAGCACAGCTACCCTAGCCATTCCCCAAGCAGAACTTCAAAATCACCTTTGTCTCTACCACCACCAGCCCCGCCCCCGCCCCCTCCAATGAGGCCTATCAATTACACTACCAAGCTGGGGGCTGGTCTGGACCCACTCATCATCCCCAGGACAGCCCTGGTGGAAAGGTGCTCATCCCTTCATCTACCAACGTGCAGAGCCCTCCACCTCGGCCTCTTCTCAGTCTCTCCCCCCACCCACTCTGGACTGGTTCCCAGAGTCAGTGCTCCAAAACACAGAATGATTCTCTTTCCTGAGACAGGTAAGACTGTGAGCCCTGTGATGAAAATGCTATTCGTAAAACATAAATATATTAGCACCTAGCACAGCAGACTCAGTAAATAATTGTCAGAATCAAAGCTTAAAACTCATAAATATTTTCTTACTAGATTTGAGCCTATTAAGGTACTAATATAAATCCCTGACTGCCTCAAAGAAATCAGATTGTGTTTGGGTTTGGGGGAGAAATTAAAACGACCTTACTGGTTTTTCTGATTATAAAAGTAATTCATGATCACTTAAAAATCAGAAAATCTACAGAAGGTAATTTGAATACTCATAGTCCCAGGATCCCAAGATGGCTGGCACTTACTAAAAACTTATTTTAATTGTATAATCTAATTTACTCTTTACCAAAACCCCCTATAAATTAGGTACTATTATCTCCTCTTAATAGAAGCTATCAAAAGACAGTGAGTGGTTTCTGAAAAATAACTGGAGCCAAGAGTTATAAACATAACTAACAACCATAAACTGTTAGAATCTTTCCAGACTTGCAGATGATATCACTCTAATGGCAGAAAGCAAACAGGAACTAAAGAGCCTCTTGATGAGGGTGAAAGAGGAGAGTGAAAAACGAAGCTTAAAACTCAACATTCAAAAACCTAAGATCATGGCAACCGGTCCCATCATTTTGAGGCAAACAGAAGTGGGGGAAGGGGACTCCTAGACTTCAAAATCACTGCAGATGGTGACTGCAGCCATGAAATTCAAAGACACCTGCTTCCTAGAAGAAAACCTATGACAAATGTGGATAGCATATTAAAAAGCAGAGACATCCCTTTGCCAACAAAGGTCCATAAAGTCAAAGCTATGGTTTTTCCAGTAGTCATGTATGGATGTGAGAGTTGGACCATGAAGAAGGCTGAGCACCAAAGAATTGAGGCTTTCAAACTGTGGTATTTGAGAAGACTCTTCAGAGTCCCTTGGACTACAAAATCAAATCAGTCAAACCTAAAGGAAATCAACCCCAAGTATACATTGGAAGGACTGATACTGACGCTCCAATACTTTGGCCACCTGATACGAAGAGCCAACTCACTGGAAAAGACCCTGATGCTGAGACAGACTGAAAGCAGAAGGAGAAGGGGATGACAGATGGCTGGATGGCATCACCAACTCAATGGACATGAGTCTGAGTAAGCTCGGGGAAAAGACAGGGAAGCCTGGCGTACTGCACTCCACGATGTCGCAAAGAGTCGGACATGACTTAGCGACTGACCAACAACAACAGACTTTTCCTAATTTGTTTTGTATACATACACCTTTTAAAAACAGGGTCAATTTGGACTGCACGGGTGGCGCAGCAGATGGGAATCCACCTGCCAATGCAGGGGACAGAGGTTCAACTCCCACTCTGGGAAGATTCCACACACAGCAGGGCAATGAAGCCCATGCACCACAACTACCAAGCCTGCAATCCAGAGCCCTCGAGTCGCAACCACCGAGCCTGCGACCACTGAGGCCTGTGCGTCCAGAGCCCATGCTCCTCGACAAGAGAAGCCCCTGCAATGAGAAAGCCACGCACTGCAGGGAAGAGTGGCCCCCTCACTGAAACCAAAGAAAGCCCGTGTGCAGCAGTGAAGATAAGGCACAGCCAAAAATAAATAAAATTTTTTTAAAAAATAGGATCAATCTTAAACACAGTGTTTTATAACCTGCTTCCCCCCTTCTCCCATCCCCTCCACCCCAAATAAAAAGTCACTTTTCGAGTTAATTAACATCATCATTTTTATTAATGGCACCCACATCTAAACCTACTGATTCCTAACTGCCTAGGCATGCTGCCTGTTACAGAGCAGACAAACAAGTATTTTTTGAATAAAACATGCCATACTTTATGTAATTCAGCCCTAGCTGGGGGGGTCAGGGATGCTGCCAGACCTAACTGCCCGCTGCATCACTCCTGGAGGCTCCGGCACCCACGGGAGCCTACCGTGCTTCTCAAAGGGAACGTCGTCCTCCACAAAGGGCTCAAAGTCCTCCCGCTGCTTCACCATGTACTCCACCGTCTCCTGTCGGTGCCGGAGATGGTTCCGCGAGTGTCCTTCCAACTGGTCCCCAAGGGCTCTGAACAGGCAATTGCTGTCAAAACAAAATGCTGGTCAAGACCTTTTAGAAATGAACTTAGTTCATCCAAAACAGTGATGCTTCATGGCAGGCCATCCAAGGAAACCTTTCACACAGAAAAGAGATAAAGCTTCAACTCTCTTGACTGTCCAGGATTCTTCCCAGATACCGGGGGCAGGAGAGCACTAGGGAAGATATTCAACCACATTACCTTTTTGAGAGGCAACAGACAAGAATCCTATTCCGCATTTATGAGCTGGCTGACTCAGGAAAGATACTGAACTTCTCTGAGCCTCCACTGCTTCAACAAGTGGAGTTGGTGATTTACTAACCACGTGAAGACAGGGTCCAGACACAATGGGCCACTCCACACCCAAGGGCAATCTATGACACCCAGACCTCCTTCCAAAATGCTAAATCGTATCTACGACCTCTTTTCTGAAAGCCCTTCCACTATGGCTTCCCAGCTAACTAACCATTCACCTAACAAGTATCAAAAACATAGCAATGTGCCAAGCTCCCAATAGAAGCGACCAAACTTCACATCCTGTTTCGAGTCCTGAGGACGCGGTTGAGAAAGGCGTGGGAAGGAAAGCGCTGGGACAGCCCACAGGGACACTCTCCCTCCTCAGCACCTCTCCTCACACTCAAGGAGCCACAATGCTGCTTCCACTTCTGCCAAATGAAAATTCTCCTAGTTTTCCTTTTGTTTTCTTCCTAAAGTGCTGGTAATAAATTTTAAGAGTTTACTTTCACACCCCTTAACGGCTTCTAAAATTCCAAACTACATCACAAACACAGAGCCCTGATCCACAGAGACTGAAACACAATCTGGTATCCTCAAAACTAAGGCAAGGATGTTCTGAAGCCAAACAGCTGCCCACTTTCACATCAAGCTGTTTACTCTTCCAAATGAAAATCTATGACATTCTAATTCCAAAATATAAACTCATCACTTCTCAAAGGACTTTAGACCTAAGTGCTTGGTGACAGAGTTTTTTTTTATTTTCAACTTAGAAAAGTGAGTTTTCAACAGAAAGTTGGAGAGGCAGGAATCTCTTCAAACGTATAAGGATTTGGGGGGGGTGGGCGGGAGGGCAGGGAAGAAGGGAGATTTAAAAGGCAACAGATTCTATAAACAAAAGAATCCAAGAAACTGCATCTATCTGGGGCAACATTCTAGAAGGGACTGGAACATAACAGTTCTTTCTACACACTAGAATGAGAGGTGTGTTGCTAAAATCTAACAATGGTGGTCTTTTTCAACCACGGGGGAAAAAAGGAAGCCAGTGGATAAGATGTTCTCAATTTTAAAGCTTCTCTCTCAAACTTTTCTTAAACCTTTACCAACTGCTACCACTAGTTTACTCCTAAATTCCATTTAAGAGGTACGATTTGGCAAAAAATTACATACGAAGTTATTTTACATGTGATATCTCAAAATTCATGGTGTTCTACAGAAAGTAACATGTTTTCTAAGAACTTTCAGTAACAGGGGCAAATATTCCACACACAAGTCAAAAAAGTAGGTATAAAGCTGTGTACACTGCATAAGCTCAACCATGTTCATCTGCATACTATGTACACAGATGCAGAAACACATACAAATGTATGCAGGGAAAAGCACTGAAACCATCACTTAAGCAGCTCTGACAACGTGCCGGGGCTGTTCCAAACACTTTACGTGTGTCAAAAGCATTTAGTCCTTACAGTTAGCTCTATGAGACAGGCACAGTGACTATTCCCCTACGGTAAGGTGCCGAAGGTCACAAAATCAGTAGGTGGTGCATCCAGGATTCAATGCCAGGCACCAAAATGTTAGTGACGTTATCCCTGGGTAGTGGAGTTAGGAGTAAGTGTCAAACTTACTTAAAATATTAAATATACTTTTCTATATTTAAAAAAATTTCCTTGAGCTCACTAAAAATAGTCAAAATGAAAAATCAAGATAGATGAATCACTTCCTTTTCTAACAGTTTCAAGGCAATGACACAGGAAATGTGAACAAACACTACAAATGACCTGGGTTCTCTTAGGGAACCCAGGAAGAGCACTCACCATCCTCATGAGAACAGGGCGGCCACTGGCCGAAGGGCCTTCAGGAGACCCCAGCTGTTTTCTGGGCCCACGCCCTCACCTACTACACTAGAGCAGTGCTGCTCCGCCCTCACACTGCTGATTTTCTGGACAAGCCTTTGCCCCACACTCTGGAAGATGCTCAGCAGCACCTCTGACCTCTAACGACTAGATGCCGGTGCACCACTACCACGGCTCTCCACGCCAGTTGTGACAGCCAAAAATATTTCCGGCCGTTGTCCTCCCCACTTCAGAACCACGTCGCTATCCCTACAGATACACATACAAAAGTCATCAATTATAGAAGTAGCATCCAAGGGCTTTGGATGCTCAATAATTTAGCATGAGACAATATTACAACATAGACATGAAAATAATTAATGGGCTCTTAGGGTGCAGTTGGGCTTCCCAAGTGGCACTAGTGGTGAAGAACCCGTCTGCCAACACAGGAGACATAAGAGACATGGGTTCCATTCCTGAGTTGTGAAGAGCCCCTGGAGGAGGAAATGGCAACCCACTCCAGTATTCTTGCCTGGAGAATCCCATGGACAGGAGAGCCTGGTGGGCTACAGTCTATAGGTTCGAAGAGTTAGACATGACTGAAGCGACTTAACACACAAAAAGGGTGCAGTAATAGTACAATATACAGAAAAATGGGCGGCGGGTCAGGTTTTGTTCCCTTGTAGCTCAGCTGGTAAAGAATCCACCTCCAATGCCAGAAACCCTGGTCCGACTCCTGGGTCAGGAAGATCCGCTGGAGAAGGGATAGTCTACCCACCCCAGTATTCTTGGGCTTCCGTGGTGGCTCAGCTGGTAAAGAATCCGCCTGCAATGCGGGAGACCTGGGTTCCAACGTGGGAGACCTGGGTTCGATCCCTGGGTTGGGAAGGTGCCTTGGAAAACGGAATGGCTACCCACTTCAGTATTCTGACCTGAAGAATTTCATGGACTGTATAGTCCATGGGGGTCGCAAAAAGTTCGACACAACTGAGTGACTTTCACTTTTGAGGTCAGACCACTGCTAGAGTACTAGATATAATTCTGATCAGTACATTTTAAGGTATGTTCAAGTGAGGTGATGTGGCTTTAAACCTAGTGACCTTCAGCCTGAAGAAGGCTCCAGGGGACATGACAGCGGCCTCCAACAGTCCATCATGGTGAAAGGGATGTTATCCTTGTACAATAAAACTAAAACCAAAACAAGGAAGCTACAGAGACAAAGACAAACAGAAGGCAACTTTGTGTTAGTTTTATACAGACAGACTGCACAGACTAAGGATTCTGTACATTTCGATTGTCAAGCCTCAGGAACTGTCCACTTACGTGCTATACAATATGGTTGCCACTATCCACAGGTGGTTACTAAGCACTTGAAATGTGGTTAATCCAAATGCGTGTGTGCTGTAAGTGTAGAATACTGGATTTTGAACAGTATTTTTAAAATGTAAAGTATCTCATTAAAATTTGTTACACTTACTATATGTTGAAATGATCTTTTAGGTAGAGTAACTTGCCATATGTACTAAAATTAATTTCATCCATTTCATTTTACTTTTTTAATATGGCTACTGAAAAATTTTCAAATTATACATGTGGTTCTGATTTCAATCAGGCAGCGATGGGCTCAATCACTGGTTCTCAAAGTGTGATCTCTGACTAGCAACTTGAGCACCGCCTGAGAACTTGTTCAAATGAAAATCCCGAGCCCTCCACCCCAGGCCTGCTGAGTCAAACTCTCTGGGGTTGGGACCCAGCAATCTAGTCTCTCCAAGGATTTAATTAGCCCTCCAGGTGATTCTGTTTTATGCTAAAGTTTGAGCAACACTAGGATCTAGACTCTAAATCAGCAGTTCACAATTAAACTGCACTTTACAATCACATGTGGACTTTTTTCCCCCCAATTATCCACAACCAGACCCCACTGCCTGAAATTCTGGCGTGGCTGATCTGGGGCAGAGTCCATTCACTGTATTTTTTCCAAAGTTCCCCAAGTGATTCTGTTGTGCCACCAAGGTGGAAACCACTGAGCAAGACCCAAAAGATGAGGCTGTTGTACAGGTGATGCAGGAACTAACGGATATTGTGGATACCCTTCTGTCCCTAAAATCCTACAATTTAAAAAACCAGGTAAAACTTTAAAAATAAAACAACTTGTCCAAGACAGAAATAAGTAGCTAAAATTAATGATTCTTTAATGCTTTAATATTAAACATTACTAGTTAGTCCTGTAATTTGAGGCTACATTTAGGAAGATACAACCAGATATAGTTCAGAGAAATGTTAGTATTGTACTGCCTAGTCCAATTAGAGATTCTATTTATGCTACATTCAATCATGTTTTTAAGGACCACATCAAGGTTAAAATATTTCCTGTTTTGAAACTGAATCCAATTTATGTGGGTCCACCCTCCGGACAACACAATAAATATGAAGGTGGCCCATGAAGCATTACACCACCCCATAAGCAGCTCCCTGATTAACCCATGCTACACTGATCCAGCTCACATGAAGGCTACATTGCGGAATACCAGCTGGTTTATGCCCAAGCACTCAAAGGTTCCAGTATGCTACAAATGCCACACTGCCAACAATGAATACACTTATATAGCGAGATACTATCTCAGGCTATTCAATATTCTTATCAGACCAGGATGGAAAGTCAGAAGAGTGGAGACTTGATTATTTTTTCATTACCTAACTTCATATTTCACCAAGAGTACTCAAGAAATATCAACACACAAAATAATCCATTGATATCTGCTAACCCGTAACATACACAGGAAGCACTATCCACTGCACAGTGATAAGCCTGTCTTCACCATATCCAAAAGTGATAAAATACTAAAGAGGACTAAACAGCCCACTGCATGGCATCCATGGGAAGAACTTGTGAGTGAAAAGGGGTTCACTTCATGGAGCCCACAGAGGAGGAATTACCATTATCATTTTACCTAACACTGCCCAAAGAACAGGGACGTCAGAAGGGACAGACATGAGCACTGCAGTCAAGCTGGCCCCCAGCCTTGTCATACTCAACAATTTGCAGATCTCTCAAAAATAAAGTGCTCCTGTGCCTTTACACATGTTACTCCTCAGTCTGGGATGCTCTCTTGGCATATTTTTATTGGCCCTTCATGACCCAGTCTGAGAATGACCTTCTCTGAGGCATCTAACACAGAGTAGGTTTCGATGAACATGTGTTGAATGAACGCAGTTTCCCTGGCCACTTCAGGGAGTGTAGGCCACTTCCTTCTCAATAGTACGCTATAATCAGTCACTGTAAAGAATATATTAACTTGTATTTTAATTATTTATACCATTCATTCTTAAAGTATGGCCCAGTTGGGGAAGGGAGGATGTCTCTGAGACCTTTTCAGAGTTCAGACTCCAAAACTAATATGTTAGTTATCCTTTTCACTCTTAATTCTCTCACAAGTGTACAGTGGAGTTTTCTAGAGGCTACTTGATATATGATATCTGATGTTATCACTCTGAAAGCTAATATACTGTGTTTTTGTAGCATGTTTTTACTTTACTTTCTCATATAGTAAATATTGAGCCAAAGCTCTTTGGAGTCCTCATTCATTTTTAAGAGTATAAAGGGATCCTAAGACCAGAATGTTTGAGACCTGCTGTCCTGTTTCTCTCTTACTAGGCAATGTACTCCCAGCATCTTCTTCAACCAATGTTTGCCGAATTAACTACAGAAATATGCTCTCTTCAGGGGCAGGGGAGCAGAAGTAGTACCCCCCACGTCTCCCATAGCACTATGAAAACTCCTCAAGATTTTACAACTCCCTGTGCTGCAACTCCTGCTCATAAGCAAGCTTCTGCTGAGGATGTCGGCGTCCTGGACCCGCTGACAGTGGGAATACCATCCCCAGCATAGCGGACACAAGCAATCCAACCATTCATAAGGAAGAGTCAGACTCCAGCTCGGTCCCACCAAATTCAACTGGTACTTCAGTTTATATACCAATGTCTTGTGCTTATGAGTGCCTAGTGTCCACTCATTTAATTTCTTTAATAGTTTATCTAATAAACTATATTTGACAAAAATCAAGGTATTAGGCTAAAAGCAAGACCCAGCAAAGCAACCTTTTAACTGTAGCGACTCCAGTAATAAAACACCTCTTTGAGGGGACCTGCTAAGGGCCTAGGTGGCCTTCCTCTATGATACTCTTATCATCATTTATTCAACAAAAACGCACTGAATGCCTTTAATGTACCAGGCACTGTGTTAGGGGGTGGCGAATAAATTGCAATCAAGCTCTAAATCCAATCTGCCTAAAACACTGCACATATGTAGGAAAACTGGGAAAGGTAACTTAAGGCCAGGTCATAAACAGTCTTGATTAATAAGGTGAGACATAATGTAATCCAAAAAACATTTTCCTGCCCCTCTTCCACGCTTAAGGCTAAGGCAATTCTGTATGGTCTTTAGCTTCATCTTATTCTTGCCTCTTGGCCTAGCTGAGCCCCCAAATGAAGGAAGAAACAATAGCCAGGCTGTTATTAATACTGCCTCTTACACAGTGCCACACTCCAGCAACCAGACTCCCTTTTACCTACCCCCACAATGCGGATGCTAACTGATCTCCTCCCCTCTCCCTACCCTTTTTCTTCTTTCCTCCACACTCCTGGATCCATATCCCTCTTACTGGGGTCATTTTTCCTTCCCATCATCCATTCTCTCCCTCCTACTACCCCGTTTACCCCAAGTTCTTTTTAAAAAGCTGGACCTACAAAGTTGGACTTAGATTCCTGTCTAAACCCCTCAAGCAACCCTGGGTAAGCGCCACTGCTTACAGAGGAGAAACTGAAGTCCATGCAAGGAAGAATTAAGAAAAGCTGCCTTCAACTTAGCAAACAACAGGCCCTCGCAGACCTAATTTGCCGAGTGTGGCAGGAGGGCAATACCCAACAGTAACGGCTCAAAGGATTCCCAGCGTCCTGTCAAGTGGGGCTTACACCTGCTTGCGTCTGTCTGACCGTCATTGTGACAGCTCTTCGCACGGCCCTGCTCTCTGACTGGCGGGCTCCATCTCATTCCCTCAGGTCTCGGCCTAAAAGTCACCTTTTTTTTTGGCGGGGGGGGGGGGGGGTGACTGGCTCCCATCTCATTCCTCCAGGTCTTGGCTTAAAAGTCACCTTTTGGGGGTGGGGGATGACTGGCTCCATCTCATTCCTCCAGGTCTCGGCTTAAGAGTCACCTTTTTTTGGCGGGGCGTGGGGGGGGGGAGGGCTTCCCGGGCACCGATCTAAGGAAGACCTGCTCCACTATTCTCTGTCAGGACCCCATACAGTTCGCCACAACGAGGACCACTGGGGACGCCTCGAGCTTCTCGAGAGAAGGCGCCTGGCGGGCTCGCGCTCATCCCGCGCTCCGCCGACGCACGGAGACGGTCGCCAAGCCCCGGCGCGACCCGCGGCGCCGCCCCCCGACCCCGCGCTCCCGGGCCCGCCTCACCCGTCCCCCGGCACCTCCCGCAGCTTCAGCCCCAGGGCCTGCAGCTGGTTGGCGAAGCTGACGAACTCCTCCTCGCAGCCCCCGCCGCCGCCGGACTCCGGCCGGTTCCGCCGCTCCTTGGCCAGGGCCCGGCGCGCCGCCCGCTCGTCCCGCTTGCGCTCGGCCTCGGCTTTGCGGCTGCCGCTGCCCGGCCGGCCCTTGGAGGCCTGCTTCCGGGACATGGCCTCGGCCCCCGCGGCCCGCAGCCGCAGGAGAAAGAGCCGCAGGACCGCTGGGGCGGCCGCCTCAGGGGCCAAAGCAGGCGAAGCGGCGCGGGCTACGGAGCCCGGCGACGGCGACGCGACCACCGCGCCTGCGCGGGCTTGAGGGAGGGGGGCGGGGCGGGGAGGGAGAGGCACCTCGGTCACGTGACGGGACCCCGCCCCCTCGGCCTGACCGGGCTGACAAGCGCCATAGAGAGCTCGCTGGGGAGAGCTAGAGGGGCACCCATGTCTGTTGGCGCCGCTCCGCCGCCTAGCGGTGAGCGGTCCTCCAAGTGCGGCGCCGCTGGAACCGGAGAGAACAGAATGGGGGAAGGTCAGAGCGAGCCTTGGTTCCAAAGCCCATAAGGAACAATAAATAATTAAGTCGCTCAGTCGTGTCCGACTCTGCGACTCCACGGACTGTAGTCTACCCGGCTCCTCCGTCCATGAGATTCTCCAGGCAAGAGTACTGGAGTGGGTTGCCATTCCCTTCTCCAGGGGGATCTTCCCAACCCAGGGAGGGAACCTGGGTCTCCCACATAGCAGGCAGATTCTTTACTATCTTAAAGCTGAGCGCCGAATAATTGATGCTTTTGAACTGTGGTGTTGGAGAAGACTCTTGAGAGTCCCTTGGACTGCAAGGAGATCCAACCAGTCCATCCTAAAGGAGATCAGTCCTGAGTGTTCATTGGAAGGACTGATGCTGAAGCTGAAACTCCAATACTTTGGCCACCTGATGGGAGAAACTGACTCATTGGAAAAGACCCTGATGCTGGGAAAGATTGAAGGAGGGAGGAGGAGGGGATTACAGAGGATGAGATGGTTGGATGGCATCACCGACTCAATGGACATGAGTCTGGGTAAACTCGGATTTGGTGACGGACAGGGAGACCTGGTGTGCTGCAGTCCATGGGGTCCCAAAGAGTCAGACACGACTGAGCGACTGAACTCTTTACTATCTGAGCAACCAGGGAAGCCTGATGGCTCAGCCCACACCCTTGATTTAATCCGGCCCTTCTCTCCTACTCTGCCTTTTCTCATAACTCAGAGAGAAGTAGCCCTTGTCCAGAACCAGTAGCTCCTCTAATAATCTGGATTCCATCCTAAGGCCACCAATCTAGGTTTGCCTGAACCAAGGGTTTTCACTGGACACAGGACTTTCGATTTTAAAACAGGGACAGTACCAGGCAAACCAAAGTAGCTGGGTAACCCTAATCCACATCTAGCTCCCCTAAAAGCTCACTCCGTCAGTAATCGCCTCTCCCCTGCAGAGTCCTCCTTCTACCTCATCCCCGGCTCTCTTTCTTAATGCTGTCTCTTCCCACAGGTGTTGCCACAGTGTTGTCTACCTCTTGACCCTCCAAACAGCCTCTTTCACCATTTCTGGAAATGTTCCTAAAGTTTCTGCCCTTCATAATTTTATTTTCTCACTCTACCTACAAGTTCCCCTTTGGGAATAGCCTCTGCTTCCTCAGTTTCAACTAGCATATTTCTCTTCAGCTCTTGTGTTACATGCAGGCGTAGCATTGAATCAAAGAGGCACGGCTATTGTCCTCAAGGAGCCCAGATCCCAGTGAGATGTATAGGCAAGGATATAGCAGTTTCCACGCTGTGTGACATATGTTATCAAGAGTGCAAAAAGTGGAGTGAAAAATGCAAAAAGGTTTCCCAGAAGAGCTGTGTTCTGGGCTGAAACTCACAGGATCAGTAAGACTTGGCCAGACGAAGACGGTTAAAAGAGAGGGGATTCTGTGTCCAACACCAGAGCTCTGTTTTGGGAACTGGAGGAAGTTTAATTTGACCAAGGAGCCCAGAACTTGAGTTATGGGATAGGAAATGAAAGGATGGGTCAGTTCTGAGCCCAGCCTTGCAGGCTAGCTGAGAGGGTTTAGCCCAAGTCCTTAGAGCCATGGGGAGCCACTGAGCATTTTCATCCAGAGCTGACATGAGGAGGCGTACCTTTAAAATAAATCTTTGGCTTTAGTTAGGAGAATGGATTGAAGGTGGGATGCCAGGCAGGAAGTTCCTGTAGCTATCCAAAGACAGATGATGGTGATAAGATGCTGAGTATAGGATGGAAAGAAAGAGGAGTAGATTGGAAAGATGGATTCATGTGCTAGAAAAAGCTCATGAAACAGAATTGGACTGAACCGTTGTGGAATGTTTCACATGCTTCTCTGAAGTTCCTGAAATTCCTCCTCTACAGATCCCCCTTTTATTCTCAGAAAGAACGTGAATTATGCCTGACCCTGTCTTTTCTTGCAATAGACATTCCAAGGCCTGCAGCAACCCCTCTGCTTATATTTAGTTAAGTTGGGAGGCAGTGCTAGGAGTGGGAAACCCCTGGACAGAATGGTAGAGACCCAGATTGTGGTCCAAGTCTATCACTAACTCACTCCATGATCGTCGGTGAGTTGCTTAACCTTTTCCTCACCTATAAAATGGGAGTAACAGTGAAGACCACATACAATCATAATGATAGTAATGATAAACTTTTATAGTGTTTACCACGTACAAGGCACTGTTCTATTGCTTTACAAATACTACCTTCTTCAATCATTACAACAACCCAGTGAAATTTGTGGGGCGTTTTGAAACTGGACTTTTTTTTTTTTGGAGTGATTTCACACACTAGCAAACTAATGCTCAAAATTCTTCAAACTAGGCTTCAACAGTCCATGAACCAAGAACTCCCAGGTGTTCAAGCTGGATTTAGGAAAGGCAGAGGAACCAGAGATCAAATTGCTGCTGAATCACACAAAAAGCAAGAGAATTCCAGAAAAACATCTACTTCTGCTTCATTGACTACACTAAAGTCTTTGACTCTGTGGATCACAACAAACTGTGGAAAATTCATCAAGAGATGGGAATACCAGACCACCTGACCTGCCTCCTGAGAAATCTGTATGCAGGTCAAGAAGCAACAGAACCGGACATGGAACAACGGACTAGTTCCAAATTGGGAAAGGAGTACATACACCAATATTCATCGGAAGAACTGATGCTGAAGCTGAAACTGCAATACTTTAGCCACCTGATGCAAAGAACTGACTCATTGGAAAAGACCCCAATGCTGGGCAAGACTGAGGCAGGAGGAGTAGGGAATGACAGAGGATGAGATGGTTGGATGGCATCGCCAACTCGATGGACATAAGTTTGAGCAAGTTCCGAGAGTTGGTGATGGACAGGAAAGCCTGGTGTGCTGCAGTCCCTGAGGTCGCAAAGAGTCAGACACGACTGAGCGACTGGACTGAACTGAGTATTCCTCATCTGGAGGAGGACATGGCAACCCCCTCCAGTATTCTTGCCTGGAGAATCCCCATGGACCGGGCAGCCTGGCGGGCTACAGTCCTTGGGGTTTCATAGAGTCAGAACAGGACTGAGCGACTGAACTGAACTGAACTGACAGCTGATTGACAATGTTGTATTCATTTCAGGTATACACCAAAGTAAATCTGTTATCCACATACATATATTCACTCTTTTTCAGTTCTTTGCCCACATAGGCCATTACAGAGTATGGAGTAAAGTTCCATGTGCTATGCAGTAGATCCTTTTGTTATCTATTTTATATTTAGTAGTATGTGTGTGTCAACCCCAATCTTCCAACTCATCCCTCCCCTGCCTTACTACCTGATAGCTATAAATTTGTTTCCTACATCTGTAACTCTGTTTCTGTTTTGTAGGTAAATTCATTTGTACCCTTTTTTAGATTCCACATGTAAGTGATATATGATATTTATCTTTCTCTGTCTGACCTACTGAAACGTGTGTTATTTTTAATCCCCACCTTGTAGGTGAGAAATCTGAGGCACAGAGAGGTTGAGTAACTTGCTCAAAGTCACACCGCCGGGAAGTGGCAGAGATAGGATTTGAAACTGGGCCACCTAGCTCCAGAGTATATGCTCTTAACCACTGTGTTATACCACACACATAACTTTTTCTTAAACTATGGAGAGCCCTCTACAAAACACCTGAATTTATTTCATTATTAACTCCCTTACACTGCCCATAATTATTGTTGATACAGGCTTTCTATGATATCTGTTGTCAGATATCACTACTATCTGATTTTCTAGTTCACTTTCTCTGCGTTAAAGTGGATCATAAAGATTTAGAGCCTGGTAGGCCTGGGTTTCTATCCTGGTTTCATTTTAGATGAGTTCTTTAACTTCTGAACCTCAGCTTTCTATTCTGTAAAACGACTAAGATAACATTAGAATGGGAGGAAGCGTTGGAAAAATGACATTAAAATGTAAAGCCCCAGGTCAGCAGTAGGTACCAGCATAGTTCAGCCGTTTGAATCGTCCCTCTGTTTGTGGAAAACTCCTGGGCTCAGGGCAAAGAGTGACATTGCAAACCTCAGAAACCAGGAAAGAAGAGTTTCCACAAAACACGGGGAAAGGTAAAACACATGGAAATACTGACAGAATTGCAAAGACTTGCCCATTGAGCACAGGTTCACGTGCCCAAGGCATAGTGAGGTCAAGCAAACCGAGATATCAGTGTTTGGAGCAGAGAAAGCTTTATTGCAGGGCCATGCAAGGAGATGGGAGTGCGTGTGTGCGTGCATGCACACTCAGTCACTCAGTCATGTCCTACTCTTTGCAACCCCATGGACTATAGCCCACCAGGCTCTTCTGTCCCCGGAATTGTCCAGGCAAGAATACTGGAGCAGGTTGCCATTTCCTATTCCAGGGGATCTTCCTAGGGATCAAACCAGTGTCTCTTGCATCTCCTGCTTTGGTAGGCAGGTTCTTTGCCACTGATGCCACCTAGGAAGCCCTGAGGAGATGGGTGACTTGTGCCTCCAAAACTCCAAACTCCTAGAAGGGTCTCAGCAAGCCATTTTCAAAGACAAGGTGAGTGAGGGTCTTCGTTGGTTTTTCCAGCCTTCTTAGTGTAGGAATCCTTTGTTCTTCCAGCTATTCACACAGGTCAGGTCACAATATTCCTGAAACCATCAATGTGACAAATCTTATTCTCTGTTCTGCAACTTTTTTTCTCTATATGAGTAGAAAACTGTTATATCCTTGTATAGAAATGAATGAAAATGAAAACACAACAACCCAAAACCTATTGGACACTGTAAAAGCAGTGCTAAGGGGAAGGTTCATAGCATTACAGGCTTACCTCAAGAAACAAGAAAAAAGCCAAATAAATAACCTAAATCTACACCTAAAGCAACTAGAGAAGGAAGAAATGAAGAACCCCATGGTTAGCAGAAGGAAAGAAATCTTAAAAATTAGGGCAGAAATAAATGCAAAAGAAACTAAAGAGACCATAGCAAAAATCAACAAAGCTAAAAGCTGGTTTTTTGAAAAAATAAACAAAATTGACAAACCATTAGCAAGACTCATTAAGAAACAAAGAGAGAAGAATCAAATTAACAAAATTAGAAATGAAAATGGAGAGATCACAACAGACAACACTGAAATACAAAGGATCATAAGACACTACTACTAGCAGTTCTATGCCAATAAAATGGACAACTTGGATGAAATGGACAAATTCTTAGAAAAGTATAACTTTCCAAAACTGAACCAGGAAGAAATAAAAGATCTTAACAGACCCATCACAAGCAAGGAAATCGAAACTGTAATCAGAAATCTTCCAGCAAACAAAAGCCCAGGACCAGACGGCTTCACAGCTGAATTCTACCAAAAATTTAGAGAAGAGCTAACACCTATCCTACTCAAACTCTTCCAGAAAATTGCAGAAGGTAAACTTCCAAACTCATTCTATGAGGCCACCATCACCCTAATTCCAAAACCAGACAAAGATGCCACAAAAAAAGAAAACTACAGGCCAATATCACTGATGAACATAGATGCAAAAATCCTTAACAAAATTCTAGCAAACAGAATCCAACAACATATTAAAAAAATCATACACCATGACCAAGTGGGCTTTATCCCAGGAATGCAAGGATTCTTTAATATCCACAAATCAATCAATGTAATACACCACATTAACAAATTGAAAGATAAAAACCATATGATTATCTCAATAGATGCAGAGAAAGCCTTTGACAAAATTCAACACTCATTTATGATTAAAACTCTCCAAAAAGCAGGAATAGAAGGAACATACCTCAACCTAATAAAAGCTATATATGACAAACCCACAGCAAGCATCACCCTCAATGGTGAAAAATTGAAGGCATTTCCCCTGAAATCAGGAACAAGACAAGGGTGCCCACTCTCACCACTACTATTCAACATAGTGTTGGAAGTTTTGGCCACAGCAATCAGAGCAGAAAAAGAAGTAAAAAGAATCCAGATAGGAAAAGAAGAAGTGAAACTCTCACTGTTTGCAGATGACATGATCCTCTACATAGAAAACCCTAAAGACTCTACCAGAAAATTACTAGAGCTAATCAATGAATATAGTAAAGTTGCAGGATATAAAATTAACACACAGAAATCCCTTACATTCCTATATACTAACAATGAAAAAACAGAAAGAGAAATTTAGGAAACAATACCATTCACCATTGCAACAAAAAGAATAAAATACTTAGGAGTATATCTACCTAAAGAAACAAAAGACCTATACATAGAAAACTACAAAACACTGATGAAAGAAATCAAAGAGGACACAAACAGATGGAGAAACATACCATGTTCATGGATTGGAAGAATCAATATTGTTCAAAATGGCTATTCTACCCAAAGCAATCTATAGTTCAATGCAATCCCTATTCAGCTAACCAACGATATTTTTCACAGAACTAGAACAAATAATTTCACAATTTGTATGGAAATACAAAAAACCTCTAATAGCCAAAGTAATCTTGAGAAAGAAGAATGGAACTGGAGGAATCAACCTGCCTGACTTCAGACTCTACTACAAAGCCACAGTCATCAAGACAGTATGGTACTGGCACAAAGACAGAAATATAGATCAATGGAACAGAATAGAAAGCCCAGAGATAAATCCACGAACCTATGGACACCTTATCTTTGACAAAGGAGGCAAGGATATACAATGGAAAAAAGACAACCTCTTTAACAAGTGGTGCTGGGAAAACTGGTCAACCACTTGTAAAAGAATGAAACTAGAACACTTTCTAACACCATACACAAAAATAAACTCAAAATGGATTAAAGATCTAAATGTAAGACCAGAAACTATAAAACTCCTAGAGGAGAACATAGGCAAAACACTCTCCGACATAAATCACAGCAAGATCCTCTATGACCCACCTCCCAGAATATTGGAAATAAAAGCAAAACTAAACAAATGGGACCTAATGAAACTTAAAAAGCTTTTGCACTACAAAGGAAACTATAAGTAAGGTGAGAAAGACAGCCCTCAGATTGGGAAGAAAATAATAGCAAATGAAGAAACAGACAAAGGATTAATCTCAAAAATATACAAGCAACTCTTGAAGCTCAATTCCAGAAAAATAAATGACCCAATCAAAAAATGGGCCAAAGAACTAAACAGACATTTCTCCAAAGAAAGACATACAGATGGCTAACAAACACATGAAAAGATGCTCAACATCACTCATTATCAGAGAAATGCAAATCAAAACCACAATGAGGTACCATTACACGCCAGTCAGATGGCTGCTATCCAAAAGTCTACAAGCAATAAATGCTGGAGAGGGTGTGGAGAAAAGGGAACCCTCTTACACTGTTGGTGGGAATGCAAACTAGTACAGCCACTATGGAAAACAGTGTGGAGATTCCTTAAAAAACTGGAAATAGAACTGCCATATGACCCAGCAATCCCACTTCTGGGCATACACACTGAGGAAACCAGATCTGAAAGAGACACGTGCACCCCAATGTTCATCGCAGCACTGTTTATAATAGCCAGGACATGGAAGCAACCTAGATGCCCATCAGCAGATGAATGGATAAGGAAGCTGTGGTACATATACACCATGGAATATTACTCAGCCGTTAAAAAGAATTCATTTGAATCAGTTCTAATGAGATGGATGAAACTGGAGCCCATTATACAGAGTGAAGTAAGCCAGAAAGATAAAGACCAATACAGGATACTAACGCATATATATGGAATTTAGAAAGATGGTAATGATAACCCTATATGCAAAACAGAAAAAGAGACACAGAAATACAAAACAGACTTTTGAACTCTGTGGGAGAATGTGAGGGTGGGATGTTTCAAAAGAACAGCATGTATACTATCTATGGTGAAACAGATCACCAGCCCAGGTGGGATGCATGAGACAAGTGCTCGGGCCTGGTGCACTGGGAAGACCCAGAGGAATCGGGTGGAGAGGGAGGTGGGAGGGGGGATCGGGATGGGGAATAAGTGTAAATCTATGGCTGATTCATATCAATGTATGACAAAACCCACTGAAATGTTGTGAAGTAATTAGCCTCCAACTAATAAAAAAATTAAAAAAAAAAAATAAAATAAATGCTGGAGAGGGTGTGGAGAAAAGGGAACCCTCTTACACTGTTGGTGGGAATGCAAACTAGTACAGCCACTATGGAGAACAGTGTGGAGATTTCTTTAAAAAACTGGAAATAGAACTGCCATATGACCCAGCAATCCCACTTCTGGGCATACACACTGAGGAAACCAGATCTGAAAGACACGTGCACCCCAATGTTCATCGCAGCACTGTTTATAATAGCCAGGACATGGAAGCAACCTAGATGCCCATCAGCAGATGAATGGATAAGGAAGCTGTGGCACATATACACCATGGAATATTACTCAGCCATTAAAAAGAATTCATTTGAACCAGTCCTAATGAGATGGATGAAACTGGAGCCCATTATACAGAGTGAAGTAAGCCAGAAAGATAAAGAACATTACAGCATACTAACACATATATATGAAATTTAGAAAGATGGTAACGATAACCCTATATGCAAAACAGAAAAAGAGACACAGAAATACAGAACAGACCTTTGAACTCTGTGG
The DNA here is from genome assembly GCF_019320065.1 of Cervus canadensis. Taxonomy (NCBI): domain Eukaryota; kingdom Metazoa; phylum Chordata; class Mammalia; order Artiodactyla; family Cervidae; genus Cervus; species Cervus canadensis. Next base: position 3,244,530 of record NC_057409.1, on the reverse strand, counting down.
GAGAAGGTGAGGGTGGGATGTTTTGAAAGAACAGCATGTATATTATCTATGGTGAAACAGATCACCAGCCCAGGTGGGATGCATGAGACAAGTGCTCGGGCACTGGTGCACTGGGAAGATCCAGAGGAATCAGGTGGAGAGGGAGGTGGGAGGGGGGATCGGGATGGGGAATACGTGTAAATCTATGGCTGATTCATATCAATGTATGACAAAACCCACTGGAAAAAAACAAATAAATAAATAAAGGAAAAAAAAATAATTGCTGAAGGAAAAAATGCTAAAAAAAAAAAAAAAGAAAGAAAACTGTTATATCCTTAAAGGTCAGAGCCTTGAGAATGGGCTCTTGTGTATTTCAGGCTGTAGTCAACTTTCTTAACTGGAAGCAGAAGCAATAGAATCAAAGGTTAAAGTAAAAGAAGCAGGTCTAATATGGAGTCAGGTTTATTCTTCCCTATTACAGCCCTTCTCGTAAAACCTTTTCTTGCATAAGCCCTTGACCTGTCAGGCCATGCCTAGAATTTTGAATGAGCTTGTCTTTCTTCTGTCATCACAGGCCCGTGTTTAACAATGTCTCCCTTTGAGTGAAAATCAATACTGCTTATAAATTATATCTAAAGGCCAAAGGAAGGGAGGACTAGTGAATTAAAATGAATGTTCTAATTCTAGCTTCACCAGAATTAATTAAAAGAATCATCGAACCTCATTGACTGGCATTTAGTCCAAATTAGTTCTTTTAAAAAAAGTGTGACTAGAGACTTCCCTGGTGGTCCAGTGGCTAAGCCTCCATGCTCTCAATGCATGGGGCCCAGGTTTGATCCCTGGTCAAGGGAACTAGATCCCATATCCTGCAACTGTAAATATCCCTCATGCCACAAGGAAGATTGAAGAACCTACGTGCTGCAACTAAGACCCAGCACAGCCAAATAAAGTAAATTTTTAAAAAAATTTTTAGTGTGACTAGTCAGTCCTAATGGAGAAGGCAATGGCACCCCACTCCAGTACTCTTGCCTGGAAAATCCCATGGACGGAGGAGCCTGGTAGGCTGCAGTCCATGGGGTCGCTAAGAGTCGGGCATGACTGAGCAACTTCACTTTCACTTTTTCACTTTCATGCATTGGAGAAGGAAATGGCAACCCACTCCAGTGTTCTTGCCTGGAGAATCCCAGGGACAGAGGAGACTGGTGGGCTGCTGTCTATGGGGTCACACAGAGTCGGACACGACTGAAGTGACTTAGCAGCAGCAGCAGTCAGTCCTAAAGGAAATCAACCCTGAATATTCATTGGAAGGACTGATGCTGAAGCTGAATTCCAATACTTTGGTCACCTGATTCGAAGAGCTGACTCATTGGAAAAGCCCCTGATGCTGGGAAAGACTGAAGGCAGGAGGAGAAGGGGACCACAGAGGATGAGATGGTTGGATGGCATCATTGACTCGATGGATATGAGTTTGAGCAAACTCCACGTGATGGTGAAGGACGGGGAGGCCTGGTGTGCTGCATCCACGGGGTCACAAAGAGTCAGATGTGACTTAACGACTTAACAACAGGAAAGTAGAATATTAGTGAAGAAATGTAGGTTTAAGACTTGCAAGAATATACAGTGAGGGTGTGGGGAAATGAGAAATCTCACACACTACTGTTGGGAGGTAAACTAGTTTGGCCACTTGGAGGGCAATTTGCAGTCTCTGATAACATTTAAATGCCTAGTGACTTAGAAATGTCACATCTCATTAACTATTCTAAAACAAATCTTGCACACGAGCACTAGGAGGTGACAGTGGTGAGTAAAAGAAAATAATTAGAAATAGAGTAAAAATCCGTCAATAGGAAAAGAGCTTCTTCAACTATGAAGTAGTCACTTATGAAATACTATGCAACCGTTTAAAAGAATGGTGAAGGGAAAATGAGGTAGGTCTAGATGAACTCACGTGGGTAGCTTTCCTGAATGTTGGTGGAATGAAAAAGCATGTGGCAAAGCAATCCATTCCATGTAATCTTTGTATAAAACAACAAAACAGAAGAACAATATGTCTTCTACTATACACGTATATGGTCACTCCTTGGTATATGTGGAAAACAGCTCCAGGACCCCAGGAGCACCAAACCCACGGGTGCTCAAGTCCATCATATAACACGGCTGTAACACAGGCCTTCCTGTGTAGCCGCGGTTTCCCCACTCGCAGATTCAACCAACCTTGGATCCACCATTGGTTGAATCCATGGGTGGGATCCTCCCAGATACAGAAGGCTGACTGTTCTTTATTTTTTTTTTTTTCACTTTTGGCTCTGCTGGGTCTTTGCTGCTCTGCATGGGCTTTCTCTAGTTGCTTCTCATCGTCGTCGCTTCTCCTGATACAGAACACGGGCTCGCGAGTAGTTACTACATGCAGGCCCTAGAGCATGGGTAGTTGCCCCATGGCATATGTGGAATCTTAGTTCCTCGACCAGGGATTGAACCCGTGTCCCCTGCATTGGCAGGAGGATTCTTGACCACTGGGCCACCGGGAAAGTCCATGCTGGCTATTCTTAAATATGTAAAAGAAAAAGGTCTGGAACGATAAATAGCAAATTGACAGGAAGGAGGAGGGAGGAAAGCATGATAGCACACTTAACTTTATATGTTATTTTTTTAATGAGTGCAATATGGTTGCATATTATGTATATAACAAAATGAACACAATTGTTTTTACTAGACTAATAAACTCTATTCTTTCCTTCCCATGGAAGCTCAGTAGAGTTTTGGGGGACCTGCTTTATCAGGTAAGGTGAATTGGTGACAAGCACATTGCTTCTCCCTCAGTCTTTTAAGCGTTCTTAGCATCTTGCTTCCTTGCCTTTCTCATTGTGCCACCCTCAGATCAATCTCATTTTGTTGCTAATTTGCTCTTCCTGTGAGGACCTGGCTTTTTTTTTTTTTTAGTCTCTCTACAGCCTGCAGAATCTTAGTTCCCAACCAGGGATAGAACCCATGCCCCTGTACGGTAAGGGCAGAGTCTTGACCACAGGACCACCAGGGAAGTCCCAGGACATGGCTTTCTAAGCAAAATCAAATGTCAACTCAGCCGTGTCCAAACTATCAGAGTTTTTTTAGTACTAAATTTGGGTTAACGACACGTCATTCCATTTGATGGGCATGCAGCACATATGTAGACATCGAATGCTCGGGACAAAGAACGTCCCCTCGCCCCGCCCCGCCCCCCAGAACCACTCTGCATGTTCCCCTGGGCAAGGTGGGTGCTCCGTGCAGTTGACTGGTTGGCAGAGTCTCAGGGAAGGACAGGTTCAGGGCAGAGAGCATCAGGGCAGGTCTTTCATTTCATCCTTCGCGCTTACTGTCGTGACAATGCAACACAGTCTGATTGCCTTCTATTCCGTCTCTTAGCAGGCCACAGGGAAGAAGGTTATTCAGCAGAAGTCTTGGAACGTCCCTCGTGGTCTTGTGGCTAAGACCCTGCGCTCCCAATGCAGCGGGCCTGGGTTTGATCTCTGGTCAAGGAACTAGATCCCACATGCCACAACCAAGAGCCGGCGTGACACAGTCAAACAAGCGTCTTAAGTCCGTTTTTTTCCGTCTCTCTCGGCGTCCTGCGTCTGGCGGCGGCGGCGGTGTGCGTGTGTGCACGCGCGCGGGCAGCCTAGCCACCCCTCTGCCTCTTCCCCGTCGTGGCCCCTGTCCTCCGTGCTGGCTGGTCGCCCGGCTGCCTCCCGTCCTTCTCGTTCTCCCCTCTCATCTTCCTCTGAATCTCCAGTCCTCCTCTGTTTCACTCCCTCGGCACAGGGTAGACGAAAAGGAAAAGGCTTTCGGGTGGTCAGGCTGAATTAAGTCCAGATCCCATGTCTGCAGCCAGCCGCCCGTGTGACCAGCCCTGCTTTCCATCATCTTTCCAGGCTGCGGTTTCCTCATCCCAGAAGTGAGGGCAGCGGCGGCTGCTTCTCTGAGTCTTTCTGAGATGTTACTGTCACAACCCTAAGAGAGTACCCGATCCATTAAATATTAGTTCCCTGCCTCCTCTCTCCCTTACTTCTCTTTTTTTCCTACCTCACCACTGCCAACTCTCTCCACTTTCCCTTAAATGGCTAGAAAACTGATATAAATATATAAATATGTATATAAATTATATATATATATTTATTTAAAATATATTACATATACCAAATTACATTTATATGTAAAGTGAATAGTTTAATATCCTACATTGTTAATTTTTCTGGCAACTAAATAGAATATATTACCTGGCTCTTGAGGGGATTAAAAGACAGGTTTTTCAGCCTGAATGGGAGGGGAATCGGGGTGAGGACGGATTCATGTATATGTACGACTGAGTCCTTTTGCTGCCCACCTGAAACTATCACAACATTGTTCATTGGCTATGTGTATGTTAGTCACTCAGTCGTGTCCGACTCTTTGCAACCCCAAGGACTGTATCCCACCAGGCTCCTCTGTCCATGGAATTCTCCAGGCACAAATACTGGAGTGGGTTGCCATCCCCTTATCCAGGGGATCTTCCCAACCCAGGGATTGAACCTGGGTCTCCCGTACTGCAGGCGGATTCTTTACCGTCTGAGTCACCAGGCAAACCCGTTAATCAGCTATACTCTGATATAAAATTTAAAAAATTTTAAAGGAAGTAATACTGACTCTTAAAAAAGTATTTCACTGTTATGATATAGACCAAGTTGTCCCAATTTCTTTGAAAAGAACATTCACTTAATAATAAAGTGATACTCTAAAAATAAAAATTTTTTTAAAGACAGAAGTTTTTATTTCCATGCCCCTCACTTGACTTCTCCATTTTATCAGTGCCCCTTGAAAGTGATGAGAGGTGATGGGTGTGGGAATGGAGCCCCCACTCCTGGAGGAGATGCTCATACTCATTCAAAATGACTTTGCCAGCCCTTGAGCTGCAGGACTTGTCTGTACGGCTCCAGAACAATTTCTCTGTTTGGTGTCTCTGTGCCAACGATCCTACCTGCCCGCAGTGTCCGTGGTTATCATCAGACACCTGGGCAAACCACCTGGAGCTGCTTCATCGGCACGTGTGCCAGGACCCCACCCTGCGGCGCGGATTAACTCACAGGCATGCCCCGGGCAGAGGAGCCCTGTGCTGCAGGGCCCACAAGGGGGCAGCAGAGAGACAGCTTTCTCTCCCTTCCCAGACAATCTGCAGGGAAATTGTTGTGATAGGAAAAATAGAACCTGTTCATGGGAGAAAATCTGAAAAGTCGTTAAACATTTTTTCTTTTTACTCACCCATAATCCTGCTCTCAGAGAGGTAGAGATTGTTGCCATTTCAGTGTATCAGGTTGACTCATATGAGATTGCTGACAATTGATCTTTTTGTAACCTACAAAAAAAAGTTTCATGTGGTTTAACATTTCCTCCCATCTTTTCTGTTATGAACATAAATGCATTTTTAGATACAAAATTGAAATGAGACTATATGTGCATGTGTGTGCACTTTAAAAATCTGCCTTTTATAATGAAATATTAACGATTACAAACATGGATTAAGAATAATGCAGTCTACACTAACATGCCTGACCCTCCTCTCTTGGGAAGTAAAATGTCACATACAACTGAAGCCCATATCCACTGCTCCCCCAAACCTGCTCCCTCCCCAGTTCCTTGGAGTAACCACACTCACAAATTTGTTGTTCATCATACACAGGTTTATATCACTATACAATATGCATTATGGTTTAGCATTTTTAACTTTACATAAATGATACCAAAGTGAGTATATCATTCTATGACTTGCTTGCTGAACATTATGCTTTCAATATATCATTTTTATTGAACTAGTTGGTTTACAACATTGTGTTAGCTTCCAATGTACAGCAAAGTGATTCAGTTATATATATATTTATTTTTTTCACATTCTTTTCTATTACTTATTACAGGATGCTGAATATAGTTTCCTGTGTTATACAGTAGGACCTTGTTTATGTATAATAATTTATATATAATTTTTATATATTTTATATATAATATTTAGTTTGTATCTGCTAATCCCAAACTCCCAATTTGTCCCTCCCCATCTCTTTTTCCTTTTGGTAACCATAAGCTTCTTTTCTATGTCTGTAAGTCTGTTTCCGTTTTGTAAATAAGTTCATTTGTGTCATATTTTAGATTCTGCATATCAGTGGTATCATATGGTATTTGTTTTTCTCTTTCTGACTTACTTAACTTGGTGTGATAAACTCTAGGCTGATCCATGTTCTGCAAATAGCACTATTTCATTCCTTTTTTTGGCTGAGTAGTATTTCGTTATATATACACACCACACCTTTATCCATTCATCTGTCAATGGACATTAGGCTGTTTCCATGTCTTTCCTATTGTGAATAGTGCTGCATTGAATATTGGGGTGCATGTTTCTTTTCTAATTATAGTTCTCGCCACAGACATGCTCAGGAGTGGGTTTGTTGGCTCACACGGCAGCTCTCTTTCCAGTCTTTAAGGAACTACCGTACTGTTTTCTATATTGGCTACACCAATATACATTCCCACCAACGGGGTAGGAGAGGTCCCTTCACTCCACACCCTCTCCGGCATGTGTTACTTGTAGACTTTTTAATGATGGCCATTCTGACCAGTGTGAGGTGGTACCTCGTGATAGTTTTAATTTGCATTTCTCTAACAGTCAGCGATATTGAGCATCTTTTCATCCGCCTATTTGTCGCTGTGTGAACATTATATTTTATTGACTTTATCCATGTTGATACATGTCACTTTTGTTGATTCATTCTCAGATTTTTGCTGTTAAATATTCAGGGTTGCTATCTACCTCTCTCCACTAGACTGGGCTCTTCCATGCTGGAACTCTGTATTAATCACCTATGGCCTTAGAGGCTCCATTAATGGGTGTTGAGTGGAATGGACAAATGCAGGAAGTGAATGAATAAGGCCCGCTGTGCTAGAAAATTTAGCCTGGGTTCCTCTGCTGGGTACCCAAGGCAGAGCGCACTGGTGGTAAGAAGGTTCTCGTGTCTGGGAGAGTGGACATCAAGGCTGCTTGTGTCATGGTGATGTCACATCTCTAGTGCCAGACTTGGGGTGCTAGGACCTGCCATCCAGAAGCGAAGGGCGGAGCAGGAACATCGGGAAAAGCTCCCGGAGGATCCTGAGGCCATTCCTGAAAGATGATGGGTCCCTTTCACCATGGCAAGCAAAAGCCCACATTTTTAGATAAAGGCATTGAGAATATGTCAACATGTCTCAGAATTCTCTGAGAATTTGTCTCCAGTGTTTTTGACAACTAGAATATATGATTGGTAGGAAATGGCATTGCCGGAACCTTAAAACACAGACCAAAAAAAAAACTCAATCCCTTTAGTAGCTGAAATCTTCTTAACTCTGAGGAGTTTAAATTATCTGTAAAATGAACTGAAAAATACAAGGATGACAATAAACCAGAGCAGCAACGAGGCATAGCAGCAAGAGTTCAGGGGCTCTGGAATCAGAGTCGAGTTAGAATCCTGAATCTTCCGCTTCTTGAACATGTGACGCTGGGTAAGTTAGCTAACCGTTCAATTTCTGTCTCTTCATCTGCAAATTAAATGCCCACTTTGCAAGTTGATGGATGTAAACTGCCTGGTCTATACCGATTATCCTATAAAAGGAAGCAGCTTTTATTGGCAGACTGGTTTGGCAAGAAACTGTTTCTGACACTTTAAGCTGGGCCTGCTCATTGAGAGAGAAAGAAAACGCCTCACAGTTACAGAAACCCAGAATCTCATGGTGCCAGCTGCTGCCAGCTGCTGCTCTTGGAAATGGCTGTCCTCAACCCTCTCCAAGAATATGTCTGTCCCTTGAGGAAGGTACGTCTCTGATATCCCAGTAAGCTACCTTTTGTTCTGTGTCCATTTCTCTTCTTAGAGAAGATGAAGGGGGGAAAGGGTGTGTATCAACAAATCTTAAAAAAAAAAAAATCTGCCAAGATCACCTAAGAATCCTATGTGAAATCTCCAGGTGCAAAAGCCTCCTGAAAACAAGACATGTTGGGACCTTCGACCTTTTGCTGCAGTCCTGCAGTGCTTTGCACCTGGACAAACATCTCTGCCTGGAACTCGAAAGAGAAAGAAACTATAAGCGACTGAAAATAATTGGGTGCGTGCACAGATGGGGCAAATTTGGACAACAAGACACAAAGAGACCAAAAAGTCCAACTGCCACTCCTGAAGATCTGGGAGCAAACTCAGGGTACTGAACATACCCCCTGCACACACATCACCAAAGGGGTGGGCAGACCACCTAAGCCACCCCTCAGGCTCCACCCCTGGACACAGCGCATATGAGGAACCAGCTTGCCCCTCCTTGGGGAGCGAGCCAGCAAGGGGAACTGTTGTTTGTTCTCATTCCACCCTGCTGCAGGAGGGGCCCTAGGAAAGCCTTGCCTGAATTTCTTGTCTGGCCTTTGATCAATTTCTCTTGATTAAGGAGGCCAAAAACCCTAGTCAGTAACAAAAGGAGGTAAAATCTGGTGGTTCCACCTACCTACTATTCCCCAGGCAAACATCTTCTTTTTTCCAGTTAGATGAAAAAGGAATTGCGGTCAAAATGACCCCCGTGGAGTAGATCTATTCAAAGAAACGAGCATTTAATTTTTGTATTTACAGTTATATACAGACACACACTTCATTTAAATTAGCCTTTATTTTAATTTGTTCAGCTACAGTCGCTAGGACACCACTTGACTGGGTGCTGAGCTTTGAAAATAATCATTACAGCATTTGTTATCATGGGAAAAAATTATAAACAACCTAAATATCCACCAAGAGTAGATTTGTCAAATGAACTGTGATGTTGTCATACCATAGAATATCTGTAGACATTCCAAATAGTCTCATCAAAGATGAGCAATCAAATGAAGTGAAATGGAATAATGTATCTGTAGTGTGTTATTACATGAAAAAGGCAGTTTGCAAAGAGATAAAACTCCCCTGGTAGCTCAGACAGTAAAGAATCTGCCTGCAATGTGGGAGATCTGGGTTTAGTCCCTGTAGGAAGATCCCCTGGAGGAGGGCATGGCAACCCACTCCAGTATTCTCCCCTGGAGAATCCCCATGGGCAGAGGAGCCTGGTGGGCCAGAGTCCATGGGGTTGCAAAGAGTCGGACAGGACTGAGCGACTAAGCACACACAAAGATCCTATTTCTGTTTATAAAAAAAGACACACACATACGTGCCTAAAGACTGAAAGAGTAGACACCAAAATGCTAAGCAGATTATCTCTGGGCTCTTGAAAATGGAGGTGATTTGTATTTTTCTTTTGTTTGCATTGTTGCATGTTTGTATTTTTCTGAATTTCAGACATTGAAACTTTATTACAATGGTAATAAGAAAAACATTCCTGAAAACATGTCTTTGGGACAACCGGTTCTTTGCTCTTATCCTGTCCCTGAAGCTTCCCGCTAGCATCAGAACTCACAGTGGAGCAGCCTCTTACTGGGAAAGGTCAAATGCTTGGTTCTCCAGCAGCTGACCCTAACTTTGATTCCTGCAGGCGTGTCACTTGCGACATTATCTAAGGGTATTCATTGTAACAGAAAATGAGTAGCTGTCATATCCACTGCCTTAACTTACCCAAAAAGAAAATTGGAGAGTAGGCACTTGGATTTTTAAGAAAAGCATTGAGTACCTCTCCTTGGGCTTTCCTGGTGGCTCGGGTGAAGAATCAGCCTCCCAACGCAGGAGATGCAAGGGACACAGGTATGATACCTGAACAAGAAAGATCCCCTGGAGAAGGAAATGGCAACCCACTCCAGGATTCGTCCCTGGAAAATCCTATGGACAGAGGAGCCTGGTGCACCATAATCCGTGGAATCGCAGAGTGACTGAAGTGACTAAACAACGCCTCTCCTTAGGGACACCTACGCTTACAGCTGTGACGTTGGCATTGCTGTGACATCAGGAATTTGAGGTGGGCTGGCCATCATAAGGATGACTGGGTCATTTTTATTTATAAGCTGAAGAAAGCTACCAACCCTTTGCTGTAAACCTAGAACCTGCCCCTGTCCCCTCTAAGAGAGAGAGAAAGGACAAGCCCACCTCGTTCCATTGTGAGTCCATTTTCTACTCTTTATAATCTAGATAGGGTTCAGGAGTTTTGCCATCATAAAGTGGTAGCCAGGCTGGTCTCCGTGCTGAACGGTGGTAGTTTACAAAGCCCAGGAGAGCAGTGTATTTGGTTACAGACCAAGTGAAGATGTAGAAGCATCACGAGAAGTAATATGACACCCCCTTCGCCGATTCACAATTAAATATCTCCTCCAGCTCTAACATCACCTCCTATAGGAAGCCTTCCAAGGTTTCACAAGTTACCGGTAGACCAAGGACTATCATCTCTCTATCCTCAGACTGTTGTTGCTGCTGTTCAGTCACTAAGTCGTGTCTGACTGTCTGTGACTGCGTGGACTGTAGCCCGCCAGCCTCCTCTTTCCTGCACTGTTTCCCAGAGTTTGTTCAAATTCATGTCAACTGAGTTGGTGATGGTAACTAACCACCTCATCCTCTGCTTCCTCCTTCTCCTTTTGCCTTCAGTCTTTCCCACCATCAGCTCTTTGCATCAGATCCTAATTCTCAGATAAGGCCCTGACATTTGAGAAAGAGTGAATGAATGAATGAATGACCAATACATGGTGAGAATGTGAGAATGGATAAATGAATGCACCTGTACTTTGCAGATATGCCTACCCATTTTACAAAAATCTATGGAGGATTTCCTGTGTGCCAGGCTCCATGACAAGCACTGGGGTACAGAGTGAGCAAGACAGACCGGCTCCCTGCTTACAGGAAGCTTCTATTCTAGTCAGGGACATAGTCCATCCACAAGAAACAAATATGTCCCTGATTTCAGATAATGAGAGTGCTATGGAGAAAACACACAATTTTATAGGAGACAGAGTATCTGGGGGAGCAGGGTTGTTGGAGGGTAAGGGGAGCAGGAAGGCCTCTTTGAGAAGGTGGCATTTGAGCTCTGAATGACTGGGAGGGCACTTGTTCTCAAGTGCTTGTTTAGCTCATTTCAAGAGCTTTATTCTTTCTTTTCGGCAGTGCTGCAGGGCATGCGGGATCTTAGTTCCCCAATCATGGATCAAACCTTCCTCCCCTGGTGTGGAAACGCAGTCTTAACCACTGCATTTTCAGGGAGGTCCCAAAAGCTTTATTCTTGAAAATAAAGTTTCAAGAGCATGTCTGATATTTTCGCTTTTTTCACAGTGGAGACTGCATGCTGTTTATCACTGTGAGGTGGCAGGATTCAATGGCAAGCATGTGGGATTTGAAAATGGACCACCCAGGTCCAAGTCCAGCCTCTACCGCTTATCAGCTATGGACCTTGGGTATATTATTTAAGTACTGGAGCCTCTGTTTCCCCATCCAGAAATGGGGATGATGGTGGTGATGATGATATTTACAAAACAGATAACTAGCTGTCCACCAAAATCCCATGCTTCCTCTTCCATAGTGTGAACCGCCCGACCATGGTCTCCATTTTCCAGCCCCTTTTGCATCCAGATGCAAAGACAAATTCTACCACTGAGAAATGTGTCACTTCCAGACCAGGGTCCCTGAGCCATCAAAGAGGAAAACCACGCAGTGAGCAGGAACACCCGCGGTGGACTGGTAAGGGAGGGGAATGACAAACTTTTGATTGTGTTAAACCTCTGAAATGTTAGCTTGTATTTGTTGTATAGCCTCCAGTATTATAACACTAACTAATACAGCCTTAGAAGAGTCGTGAACATTGAATGAGGGTGTTATACAGAGCCTACTCAAAGTGCTTGCTGGAAGGATGTAACTAAATACAGGGGTTTGCCATGAAAAGGAACAAGTTGAGTCAATTTGTAGAGAAGTGAATGGATCTAGAGTCTGTCATACAGAGTGAAGTAAGTCAGAAAGAGAAAAAGATATTGTATATTAATGCATATATGTGGAATCTAGAAAAATGGTACAGATGAACCTCTTTGCAGGACAAGGACAGAGACATAGAGAACCGATGTGTGCACATGGGGCTGGGGGTGGGGGTGGGGTGAGCTGGGAGACTGGGGTTGACATATATACACCCGCATGTGTTAAACCTGCCGTGTGGCACAGGGCACCCAGATCAGTGTTCCGTGATGGCCCAGAGGGGTGGGATAGTAGGGAGGGAGACTCGATAGGGAGGAGGTGTAGGTATCCATATAGCTCACTCACTTTGTTGTAAAGCAGAAACTGATACAACATTATAAAGCCACTATACTCCCAATAAATAAAAAAATAAATAAATAAATATAGGGCTTTGAATCCTCTGAAATCAGCCTCGTGAGATTTTTGACCCCCCACCCCCTTCACCTTTCCAAAAGGAAACAGTTTTTACTATGATAGATAGATACTTATTTCTGAAAAGGTTAGTGACTATAGGGTGAGAAATATTGGGGCCCTTTCTCACTTGCTGTCATTTTTTTTTAATTTCTTGGGATGCAGGAGGAGAGAATCTTGCCCAACAAAGTGACCTCTTTCCTCCTGAGCCCAGACTTAGCAGTAGAACTTGAAGATCAAGAGCATCTCCCAAGATCTAAAACGTCTCTTCTCTCTTCCTCCTCCTCCTCCTCCTCCAGGACACTTCTGTGATGAGACCCCTGCAAGGCTTTTAGTTCTCAGACATCTAAGAGGGAAGAAGACAACCATATGTCTCGTGTTTTCATCCACCTGGAAATGAGGTCATCAATATCATGCTCCTAGGACAGCAAGTGGCACGTGGTTGGAATTCAGCACTGATGTATAGCTTGTCTCAGCCAATACTAAAAACAGCTCTACTGGAGTGATTTTCCTCACTGGACCAATGTGAAAGCAGAGGCTGGTACCTGTTTATCTAAACAGTACATGTTTTATCTAAATTTAATTCTTACAACCATATACAGAATGCATGATATTGGTATTATTGTACACTTTTTCCATCAAAGCCTCTCCACATTCTGAATTAAAGCTTGCTTATTTCTATCTTACCCCATTTCCTAGGGTAGAGCCCTTTTGAGTCTCAGCTAAAAGTGGGAATGGTTTACCAGGATCCTGACGCTTGATGGGATTCAAGATTCTACTTTAGTTCCACTAGCTCTGAGAGAGCTACTTATTGATATCAGCAAATGGGTGGAACAATACAAGTGACCCTGAGTGTAAGGCTCAACTCTTTTGGATCCTGTCTTTTCTCAGATCTCAACCAATACTGCTCACTATCTTGTTAGCTATTTGACACTTTTAGGATGTTTTTGTATTTTATACAACTCAGTTAAGTATCTCTGTTACAGGGGAGAACTGACTCCACCTTGGATCTGTTCCTGTTACTTTAACCTTTGCTTCTTATTGCCTTGTTCGCTGAAAGGACACTGTTTACACAGAATGGCCTGCCTTGGGGAACCCTACCCCTCTGCCTGAATATTAAGGCTCCTTTGCTCAGGACCCTGTCCACCTGTGGATAGCTACAGGAAGGAAGAAATTAACACACCCCCCTCGCAGAAGCTTGCCATTCTAGGATATATTTGCAAGATCAATGGCCTTTTTACTTGGCTTCCTCACCTCTCCCTCCTCACCCCTGTTCTACAAAAGAACCTGGCTTCCAGATCCAGACAAGACGGTTATTTTGAGACATTAGTTTGCCATCTTCTCGGGGCCAGCTTTCCAAATAAAGTTGTATTCCTTCCCTCAACATGTTGTCTCTCGGATTTATTGGCCTGTCATGTGGTGAGTAGAGCAAGCTTGGCCTCAGGTAACATCTCCAGCTTCCGGCTATTAATGGATACAAAAGCTTAAGAACAGTTGTACTCAGAGATCACAAAACTTTTAAATAGTACAGGCAGGATTGGGGTAAGAGATATATCTGTTTCAAACCCTAGATTCTTTCTTCTACATTGCACTGCTCAGTCTAGATAATGATATCGAATGACAGAAGATTGATAGATAATAGACAGATAGATAAAGATAGATCGATAGATCAATAGATGGATAGATAGATAGATACAGACAGATAGAAACTTAACATGTATGAAGCTCCCTGCTCTGTCAGGCACTCTATTCTAAAAACTTTAGATTTTTTAACTCATTCAATTTTCACAACAATCCTGTAAGTTAGGGACTAACATTATTCCTGTTTTACAGATGAAGAAATCCAGGCACAGAGATATTAGTAAATTAGCCCAAAGCCACACAAGCAGCAAGGGTTGAGCTGTGGGGATTCAAACCTGAGAGTCCAACTCTAGAGTCTGTGCTCCTAAACACAAAGTTTTAAACAGAACTTTCGTGTCGTCAAGGGTCTCAGAGTCACTTATCTCACCACAAAGATTCAGGCACAAATGTCAATCCAAGGACTCTCGGTTCTCCAAGATGGAGCTCCACGCTATTTCCACCTATTCCCGCCCGAGTCTGTACAGAACAAAGTCTTCAGTTGCAGGTAACAGGAAGTGTTGCTCTGAAAACAAATCTTCAGTTCTTAAGCTGCAACCATCCTCATCGCTTCTGTTAGATGTTATTCTCCAAGGGAGACCGGGACAGTTTACAGGCTAATCAGTACTCTGCCAGCCTCATAAATTGGGAGACAGGGGTGGGGCAGTGAAGGGGAAAATGTTTTATTGTCCCCATTTTGCAAAGGCAGGTTTCAAGCCAAAGCAGGTGAGTCATCCACAGAGATCAGAATCCAACGCCCGTTTCATTCCGCCCCCCTGAATTCCCTGAAGCAGTGGGGGACTTTACCCCAATGGAGAAAAAGCCACTTGTCTTCTAAGAAATATGCAGAGTAGACACTGGACTGCCAGGGAAAGGGTGATGGGAGGCAGATGCATGTCAGGCCCATGAGTCTCCCTAAGGATTGGGTGATCCCACATCTTGAATTTTCAGGACATTAATAACTCTCCAAGTTACTACTAACTGAGCATTCCCCACTGTGTTAAAAACCTCTTCATGTATGATTTATTTAATTCTCACATAACCTTGTAATGAGGATTCTATCATGACCCTCACTTTCAGATTGGGAAACTGAGGCCTGGGGAGGTTAAGGCCCTCGCCATAGCCATCTAGTTAAGAAGCAGCAGGACTTTGGTCCAACACTCTGAAGTCAGTGATGTTCCATCGCCTTTCCTTCCCCACCTACAGATGTGCTTCTAGATATTAAGAGACAGAGTGGGAACAGACGGCTTCCCTGGAGCCCAGGCTCACTTAGAGTCATCTGAGGAAGCTAAAACCCAGTGCAGACAGCACTGGGAAGGGGAGAGGGTGTCTCTGAAAATAGCAGGTGGGTGCGTGCTTGTCCACAGGGTGACGCAGACACGCCTGGAAACACCTGCTCCGTCACCCAGATGGGGCCAATGCCCCTTGTGTCATGCTCTCTCAACTGTTATTGTGTTCTCGTTTCTTCAGAGTTGTGCAAAGGTCACATCCCATGAGGGGGGCTCCTGAGGACTCCTATTCCCACCTTGTCTGAGCAAGAAGCTTGGAGAGTGTTTAGCCACTGAGGCCCACGCACTAGAAAGGCTTCTCCAGGACAAGGTAAGTGCCACCTCAATTGCATAACTTTGGAAGGGTGTCTGTGCCTCCAGACAGACTTGCTATCTTGACATGTTACACTAGCTTAGTGTTTTTTTTAATTAATTAATTAAATTTTTTTAAAAAATTGGCTGCACTGGTTCTTCATTGTGGCACGCAGGCTTTGCTAGTTGCGGCGTGCAGGCTCTAGAGTGCATGGGCTCAGTTGTTTCCCCTCAGCATATTGGATCTTAGTTCCCTGACCAGGGATTGAACCCATGTCCCCTGCACTGGAAGGCAATTCTTAACCCCTGGGACCACCACTAGCTTAAATTCCACAATTAAAGCTGTCCTTTTTGGGTAAAAAAGAAGGGAAACGTCTTTCAAAATGTAAGCATTCCCAGGAGGGTTCTGAATTTTGCCAATTTTAATTTTTTTCTCACATAAAAATGTTTTCCCCTCCAAACTTTCACCTGCTGAGGATCTGACCCATAAAGAGTCTCGATAAGTATAGTATTTGTTTACGATCCAATAAATGATAAAAAATTAGGAATCAAATAAAGAAATCACAGTCTAAAGTTAGAGAGAAAACTCAAAGGAAGCCATGTTTCAACCACTCTCTTTCCTTTTTAATGAAGTGATCCCATGGCGTAGTTGTATTAATTTGTTCTTTGAGGGAAGTATATAAAGATAGAGACAGAGATAGATAGAGATATAGAGATACAGATACAGCTATATAAGTTTTATAATGTTTCACAGAGAGCACAATGACTAAAGTGCATGCGTGTGCATGCCAAGTCACTTCAGTCGTGTCCGACTCTGCGACCCTGTGGACTGTAGCCCGCCTGGCTCCTCTGTCCATGGGATTCTCCAGGCAAGAATCCTGGAGTGGGTTGTCATGCCCTCCTCCAAGGGATCTTCCCCACCCAGGGACTGAACCCACATCTCTGTGTCTCCTGCATTGACAGGCAGGTTCTTTACCACTAGCGCCACCTGGGAAACCCACTGTAGCTAAAGATGTTTTACCAACTGAACCTTTTTTTTTTTTTTGGCTGCACCATGGGACGTGTAGGATCTCAGTTCCCCAAACAGGTATTGTAGGCAAGCCACGGCAGCAGGAGCCCTGAATCCTAACTACTAGGTCATCAGGGGACTCTTAGCACCAGAGAAATATTTTAAACCACTGGATCCAGCTGACTGGCCTTGCTAGCATTCATCCATTCTTTAGAATAAACTACCCAGTGAAGCTGTCTTTCGTCAATCATCTTTCTGGGCATTTCAGCATCAGCAAGAAAACATATCAAAGGGGCTCAGTGCAGAGCCTGGGATAGAGCAGAGACTATATTACAGCTGGTATCACTGGCATTTGGAGACTTGAACTTGGAGACTCGTAACATCCAGTCTAGAGTATTTTAATATTATCCAACTCTGTCTCTTAAAGATCAGGAACACTGATGGAGAGGTAGTACACACCTCCACTGATGGAGGGGTGTGAACGTTCCCTGCAGCCTGAGGACGCAGGGCACAGAGCAGGCCAGCAAGAGAAAAAGCATCACCCAGAAACTTCTCCTACCCCGACAGGTTCATCAGGACTGTGGACAGCTAGGAGAAAGGTAGCATGGGGTGTCAGGGGAAGAAAAGAAAACAGAACAGAACAAATAGAAAACATGGTGGGAGAAGAGAGAAACTGCAGGTTGGTGCTCCATCTGTAAAGCTGATGGACGATGTCGATGATGTTTAATGTCCCTTTTTTCTTTATGATGGGAAAGTAGGGAAGAAAGGGTGAGGGAAGCAGAAAGAGGGTATATAGCGGTGAAGAATGATCCAAAAGCCTAAAAGAAAGTGCTGAGCCCTTGAGGGCTACATTGCTTATCCCATTGTTCAGTCGCTAAGTCAAGTCCAACTCTTTGTGACCCCATGGACTGCAGCACGCCAGGCTCCCCTGTCCTCCACTATCTCCTGAGTTTGCTCAAATTCATGTCCACTGAGTCAGTGATGCTATCTAATCATCTCATCCTCTGATGCCCCCTTCTCCGTTTGCCTTCAACCTTTCCCAGCATCAGGGTCTTTTCAAAGGAGTCAGCTCTTCACATCAGATGGCCAAAGTGGCGGAGCCTCGGCGTCAGTCCTTCCAATGAGTGTTCAGGGTTGATTTCCATTAGGATGGACCGGTTTGATCTCCCTGCTGTCCAGGGGACTCTCAAGATTCTTCTCCAGCACCACAGTTTGGAGGCATCAATTCTTCGGCGCTCGGCCTCCTTTATGGTCCAGCTCTCATATCCATACATGACTACTGCATATCCCATGCATGGTATCCAGTCTACAGATAGTGCAACACAACAAAGCAGGAAAAATACCATCCTGTCGTCTCAGCCTGAATTTTCCACAAAGACCTCGTCTGTTCTGAATTCACGCCAAGCAACCGACACAGTGCCCAGGATCTGGTGGGTGCCCCGGAAGTAATTGTTGTCTCAGATACTATTATGCTTTCACTTTATAAAATATGTGGGGAAAGACCAAAGAGTATAAAGAAAAAAAAATGAGCATCATTCATGAGACCATCACCAATAAATACTAATAGGAAATGATACCTATATTTCTCTGAGTGACTATTATGTGATAAGCATCTTCCACGATCTTCCTCATTTAGTCCTTTACTTAGCCACTGTGCATATGTCCAATTTCCTTCCCTTTCTTTTCTTTCTTACAAGAGTTGATTTATTTGGCCGTCGGTCTTCCTTGTGGAGTGCAGGACCTTCCGCGCAGTGCAGTTTCCCAAGTTGTGGCGCCTGGGCTCAGTAGTTGCAATGTAGCGCTTAGTTGCTCCACGGTAAATGGGACATTAGTTCCCCAACTGGGATCAAACCCATGTTTCCTGCTCTATTAGGCAGATTCTTGACAACTGGATCACCAAGGAAGTTCCTAAGCTTTTCTCTGTACATGATTACATAAGTATTTCCAACAGTTGTGCTAAGCCCTGTATATACGTTTTCTTATTATCATTCCTTCCACTGTTATTTCAGTCCTCACAGCAAACTTGTGAGATACCTGTTTTCTTCCTCCCGTTTTACAGATGGAATCACTGAGGCTCAAGAAGTGAGGTACCCAAGATCACAGGGCTGATAAACGTCAGGCCTGGGATTTGAACCAAGGCTGGGCTGGCAGTACTGCCTAGGATATCATCCATCATTTGTTTTCTCTCTTTCTGTCTGCTTCTCTCTTTCCTTACTATAAGATGTGACTGAGGAGTGGTGACCTGAATGTTCCCAGGGGGTCTTAAGACAGGCTATCAACACAGTATAATGGCTAAACATGTGTAAGCTGTGTTTATTGCTTTAAATGGCTCAAGAGACCCTTGATCCACGCCACCTTTCTGCCAAAGAGATAGCCTCGTGATATCCAGTGATCCGACCAGAAAGGTATGGGTGGTGCCAGGGTCCACCCAGGGGTTCCACTGTGGAAAGCAGAGACCAGGATACCAAGAACACTAATCTCATCAACATATTTTTATGACTGACTGGACAGTTCAGCCAGGTAGAGGAGAGAACTTACTGATGTCCTGAACCTATAATTGACAGATGAAATTGAGGAATGTCCTGTTGAGCTCGAATTTAGCCATCTATTTAACCACCGTCAGCACTGTAGACATATGCATATATTTAATTATGGAGACATGCTAATGATAAAATATTTTCTATTCTTTATCTGAAATTTAATTTTAACTGGGCATATTTGGAACATACTTATGCTAAAGATTTTTATGTGTCTGAAATTCAAATTAAACTGGATGTTCTTTTTTTTAATATTTATTTGCTTGGGTGCATCAGGTCTTGGTTGTGGCATGTGAGATCTTTCTCTGTGGTACAGGGGTTTCTCTAGTTGCAGCGTCTTTCTAGTTGTGGCTTGGAGGCTTCAGAGCCCAGGGGCTCAGTAGTTGCAACACATGGGCTTAGTTGCCCTGGGACATATGGGATCTTAGTTCCCTAACCAGGGATCGAACCCATGTCCCCTGCATTGAAAGGCAAATTTCCAGCCACTAGACCACCCAGGGAAGTCCCTAAACTGGATGTTCTGTATTTTTATTTGTGAAATATGGCAACACTAAAGAAAGTTCTTCTTTTAAAGTTTACTTTATTTCTTCTTTTCCCCTTCATTTCCTATTTCCTCTTCTAGTCTTTCTACTGTGAGCACCTGCATTGATTTTATTTAAGATAAGTCCATGTAATTTACCTTTCATTGGTTTTATTTTGATATATATGTAAATTTGAAGCTGTATCCTATTAATGTTTTAAATCCACACAAATGGAAATGTTTATAAATCTCGTTCTGTCCCTACTTGTTTCCTTAACACTTTCTTCTTGAGATCCACCCATGTTATCATATATACATCTGGATCATTAGTTCTGCATTTTACGTAGTATTTCACTGAATGCATAAGCCAGGTTTTACTTAACAGTCCCCTGCTGGGGCCACCTGGGTAGCCTCCACCTCCTGATTTCACAAACATCTCTGGGTCACACTGTGTGCACATTTATTTGGTGTCAAGTCAATCGTGTAGTATTTATTTGCATTTCTCTGGTTATCTTACAGACGTGCCTGAGAGAGTTTCTGAGGAGCATTATTAAGCGTGGGAAAGCTAGTTCATAGAGTATGTGTGTGCTCAGTCGCTAACTCGTGTCTGACTCTTTGCGACCCCATGAACTGTAGCCCTCCAGGCTCCTCTATCCATGGGATTCTCCAGGCAAGAATACTGGAGTGGGATGCCATTTCCTCCTCCGGGGGTCATACACATGTGTGATATTCAAAATATTTAACAATCACTGAAATGCAGACACTGGGAATTCCTTGGCAGTCAGTGGTTAGGACTTCACGCCTTCAGTGCTGAGGGCCTGGGTTCAACCCCTGGTCACTATGCAGTTTAAAAAAACTGCAGACACTGACCACCCAGAATGGACATTCTGCATGAGCCACACTGATGCTCCTAAACTCAACCTCTGCCGTGAATATCCATTAACAGCTTCATCAGGCAACCGGCAGTGCTTAGTTGCTCAGTCACGGCCGACTCTTTGCGACCCCACGCACTGTAGCCCGCCAGCATCCTCTGTCCATGGGATTTCCCAGGCAAGAATACTGGAGTGGTTGCGATTCTCTCCTTCAGGGGATCCCAATCCAGGGATCGAACCTAGGTGTCCCACATTACAGGCAGATTCTTTACCGTCTGAGCCGCCAGGGAAGCCCAGGCAACTAGAGTTATTCAGAAACAGCTCTGCCAAGCTCCACCCCCACAACAATGAATGAAAATCCTTTTTCACATGTCATCCCCATTACAACTATCTAACTTCTGACTTTTGCTGATTTGATAGGTATCAAGTTCTCTCGTGGCTATACTTGTATTTCTTGGGTTATTAGTGAGGTTGAACATTTCTTCACATACATTTTAGCCATAGTTTTCTTTTGTAAATTGCCTGTTCACACCTTGTACCTATTTTTCTCTTGGATTTCCACTCTTTTTTCCTCCAGCTTTTTTTTAAACTCCAGTATATAGGAGTTTCTTATATACGCTAGAACAGCTCTGTCCAATAGAGATATAGTGTGATCCACATATGCAATTAAAATTTTTTCTAATAACCATATTTAAAAAATAAAAATAAGCAGATTAAATTAATTGGGGCAATATATTTATTATAATATATATAAAATACGATCTGTAGCCTGCAAGGCTGCTCTGTCCATGGAATTCTCCAAGCCAGAATACTGGAGTGGGTAGTCTTTCCCTTCTCCAGGGGATCTTCCCAACCCAGGGATTGAACCCAGGTATCCCACATGCAGGCAGATTCTTTACCATCTGAGCCACTATGGAAGCCCCATCTAAAATACTATCATTTCAACATATAATCAATATAAAGATGGTTGAGATACATTACATTCCTTTGTGTATGCTGAGTCTTTGAAATCTGGTATGTATTTTACAGTTATAGCACATCTTCATTCGTATGCAGTTCAGTTCAGTTGCTCAGTCGTGTCTGACTCTTTGCAACCCCATGAATCGCAGCATGCCAGGCCTCCCTGTCCATCACAAACTCCCAGAGTTTACTCAAACCCATGTCCATCGAGTCGGTGATGCCATCCAGCCATCTCATCCTCTGTTGTCCCCTTCTCCTCCTGCCCCCAATCCCTCCCAGCATCAGGGTCTTTTCCAATAAGTCAACTCTTCGAATGAGGTGGCCAAAGTATTAGAGTTTCAGCTTCAGCATCAGTTCTTCCAATGAACCCCCAGGACTGATCTCCTTTAGGATGAACTGCTTGGATCTCCTGGCAGTCCAAGGGACTCTCAAAAGTCTTCTCCAGCACCACAGTTCAAAAGCATCAATTCTTCGGCACTCAGCTTTCTTCACCGTCCAACTCTCACATCCATACATGACCACTGGAAAAACCATAGCCTTGACTAGACGGACCTTTGTTGGCAAAGTAATGTCTCTGCTTTTTAATATGCTATCCAGGTTGGTCACTTTCCTTCCAAGGAGTGAGCATCTTTTAGTTTCATGGCTGCAGGCTCTTCTGTCCATGGGATTTCACAGGCAAGAATATTGGAGTCAGTTGCCCTCTCCTTCTCCAGGGGATCTTCCTGACCCAGCGATCAAGCTCACGTCTCCTGCATTGGCAGGTGGATTCTTTACCACTGACCCACAAGGGAAGCCTAATTTATATGCAGCTAAGTCCATTTTTCTGCTAAAATTTGTGCTTCAGTTTCTTGTTTTTGAAATCCCTACCTATGTCAATGTGTCCAAAAATAGACAATGGTGCTTTTCTTCTATTAGTTTTATAGTTTTTTTCTTTCACTAATAGGTATTATGTTCACTGGAGGATTTTTTTTCATATTGTAAGAAATAGAGATTCAACTTTTGTTTTTTAATAGAGTGAGGTGATTTCCCCAACACCATCTACAAAAATTCCTATGCAATAGTTACTCCATGGGACTCACTTTGGGACACAGAGCTGCAAGAGCTAAACTTGCTATTATAACAATGGGTCTAAGATAAAAGTCAAAACTGAGTTTCTACTCCTGTGTGTGTTATTTACTCATTTGTGTCCAACTCTTTTCGAACCCATGGGCTGCAGCCTACCAGTCTCCTCTGTCCATGGGATTCTGCAGGCAAGAATACTGGAGTGGGTAGCCACTCCCTTCTCCAGGGAATCTTCCCAACCCAGGGACTGAACCCAGGACTTCTGCGCTATAGGCAGATTCTTTACTGCCTGAGCCTACTCTTGGGTGACTTTAAATCAGAGCAGGTACTAACACTCGAGTTGGGATTCACAGGTATACAACACAGATTTCCTTTTAACATTTATCTCATTTTCTCCTTAGAAATGGATGGAGAGCCTGGGAACTGTGTAAGGCAACCAAGTAGGGTTAGGCAGAGAATAGAGACTCAGACCCGAAAAAGCAAGGTGTGAATCCCGTTCTATGACTTCTGTTGTGTGACCTTGGACACAGTTCTTGACCTCTCTGAATCTTAGATCCCACCTCTGAAAATCAGACACAGGTATACCTCCCAAATGAAGTGCCACTGGGGAATGCCTACCAGCATGCCTGACACAGGGAAGGTGCTCTTTATGCCTGTTAGATTGGAGCCAATTGTTGAGGCAAAAACAGAAGTGTCCCCGTGTTGAGAAGATTAGAACCGATGGGGATAACAGCCAGACTAGGAGTACTGATAGAGGACAGAAAAGAGCATGGGGTAATCCCGTGCACATAGGGCAAAGCAGATCAAAGGAATGAAAGTTAGAGAGGCAAAGTGTTAGCGAATTTTAAGACCAGTAGGAGCTCCAAGGCCAGAAGTGCTGACTGCCAATCTCAGGGCTGAGTGGATCAGCATGGGACCCACCCCAAGTCTCCCAGGGCATAGGAAAGAGCCACAAAAGACCCATTTATGAATCAGCTTTCTTCCTAGACTTCAGCAAATGAAACAATATTTCCCTTATTCACCATCAAAGTGTAATGTGAGGTAAAATGACATTTTGTATGTGACAGGGCCTCACTGGAATCTCACAAAGTATTCATTCAATGGGATACACCAAAGTTTGAAAGTAAAAGAGATATAAAGATTGTGGTGTGGCTCAAAGTCAGTGTCTATATTGTGAATGTGCAGTGAACTCCCTAACAACCTGGCATAAAAAGTGCTCATCCTCTAATGAGAAGAATGGGTCCCCCCCGCCCACCTGCCTGACTATCAGGAAATTCCATCTTGATCCTGTTTTGACCCTCTTCTCCCCAGGTTTGTGCACATGTCCTTGGGAGCTTGTGCAACCTAGAACATTTGAAGAGAGACTCTGATTATCAGCTCACACTGCACTCTGCTAGGTCCACTGTCCCAGCCTCCCTTGAAGGGGACATGTACACTGCCTTGGAGCCAGGCTTGAACGCTGGAGGTCATTGCTCAGGCAGAGAGTCTCTATGTCTGGAGTCGGAATTCTCTCTTCTCAGTCCACCAGAAGTCCTGCCAGATCATTTCTCTGAAACCCAAAAAATCCCTCTGTCCGGCCCTTCTTGTTCGCTGAGAAAGCTCTCCCAAATTCCTCCTCTCTCCCCTTCGTACTAAGGGCCACCTCTCCCAGCCCTTGGAGACCTACCCAGACAATCCCACGCCGGTCACCAGGGGAACTCAAGCCCTCACTGGGGGGTTGTAGGGGTGGCTCTGGTTTCAGGGGGCCAGGGAACTTCTGCTCTGGCTACCTTCTTGAGATGAAGGAGGGAAAATTCTCCATGGTGATGAGAACAGAAACACAAAATAGTATCTCAGTAAATGATCCCCAGTACACAAACGTTCTGTCCTTCACACTCTTTCAATAACGATTTAAGGTGAATTGTTTGGATTGAGTTTCACTTCTTTTTTTTTTCTTTTTTTTAATTTATTTTTGTTAGTTGGATTGAGTTTCACTTATTTTTAAGAGACCCATTTGTTTTGTAAGCAAACCGTGCCACAGCAAGAAAACGTACACTGCTGACCACATGTTCTGACCTTGACCCCAACACCAAATGAACTAAGGTCTCCCTAGCTACTGGCTCGATTGCTTTAGGAATCAGATAACTTCCTTAAAGATGAATAGGTACCACTGATCCCATAGTGTGAAGGAAAATGCTCCAAAGCCCCCTCTTTGCCCCCTCACTCCCTTGCACGCGTTCTTACATTTGGAAAATATTCTCTCTCCTTCTTCCTCCTTTTGGTCTATTTTAGAGCACAGGGCCACTGCCAAGGAGCAGCTAAACAACCCTGATGATTTTTCCTGTGACGTGGGCTCAAGACTGGGGCCAAGGCTACAAAGCAGGACTTTACTCTGAGATGGAAATAAATGTTCTTGGGGCCTCTGTACAGAGGAGGGTGGCTTGATTGCTGGGGAGAAGGTTTTATGCTTTTTTTTTTTTCATGAAAGAGACCAAGAAAATCAAGGTTAGTGGAGAAGAGAGACAGAGGAAGTGGGTGGAGCTCATTCCTAGGGAAAACGGGAATGCTCCAGGATTGTCAAAGTTGGCCATGAACTTGAAAGTCAGTGTAGTTCAGAGGGAAACACAAATACCTTGAAATAGGTCTGGAGGCTGCCCAGAAGCTACCCCTGTAGAGGGGATGGGGGCCATAGAGGAGGTTATAAAAGTGGTTGAGGAGAATTTGAGATTACCCGTAGTACATTAAGATTTAGGGCTCAGATGGTAAAGAATCTGCTTGCAGTGCAGGAGGCCCAGGTTTGATCCCTGGGTTGGAAAGATCCCCTGGAGAGGGGAATGGAAACCCACTCCAGTATCCTTGCCTGGAGAATCCCACGGACAGAGAGGAGCCTTGTAGGCTACAGTCCAGGGGGTCACAGAGGGTTGGACATGAACGAGCAAACCAACACTAGGGTACGAGTGCTATATTCATGTGATACGAGTTTGATTAAAATTGTTTAATTTAGCAGGAAATTATTTTTAAATTAATTTTAAAATTAATTTTAATTTAGCAGGAAAAATATGTGAGACTTGGAGTTGTAAGTTTTGGATTTGAGACCCATCTTGTCTACTAAGAGATGTCCTTCCATCATTTTTTATGCAATTTTTATATGCCAAGGAATATGCCAGGCCCTGGGAGTACAAGGATGAAAAAGAGTCATCGTCCTAAAGTCTAAGAACATGACTCGGTATGTGTGTGTGTGTGTGTGTGTGTGTGTGTGTGTGTGTGTGTGTGTGTGGGCGCGTGCGCTTAGTCGTGTCTGACTCTTTGCTACTCCGTGGACTTTAGCCTGCCAGGCTCCTCTGTCCATGGGATTACCCCTGCAAGAATACTGAAATGGGTTGCCATTTCCTCCTCCAGGGGATCTTCCCGGCCCGGGGCGCCCCGAGGCTCCCGCATTCCAGGTGGGTTCTTTACCACTGAGCCACCTGGGAGGCCCAGAACGTGACTTACTAGATCTCAACTGACTTGTCTCTATAATTTGTATGAGCATTTCTACTTCACAGGGTTGTCAAGAGTATTCAATTAAAGTATAAAAATATACTTCTGTTAACTATAAAACACTGTACAAATGCTCTTTATATATTTATTGCAAGTCTTATTCAAAGGAAGGTTTGAAAAAGTAACATTAAATCTTTGCTTTAATAATTTTTTGAAATAATAAAAACTTTATTAAAGCAGTTTGAAAGATGCTACAAAGAATATCAACATTGGCTCTCCAGGATTAAGAAAAAAACCCTGAGCTGTAACATTTGCTAATTTCTGTGGTGTAAATAGTCCCACTACAGCTGATTGCAAGCTACCAACATGATGTTACTGACGACAGACTAGGAACGATATAAGCCTAATGGACTCCAGCACAAAACTGAGAAAGAAATTTTTTACCTGAACCATTTGAGAATAAACTGCTGATGTGATGCATCACCCCCAAATACTATAACATGTATTTCCCACAAACACAGACATTTCCTCATCAAATTAAGCAACATTAACACTATAAAAATCAGGAAATGAACACTAATCCAGAGACCCCATGCAAGTTTCACCAACTGTTCCAACAAGATCTTTATACCAAAAAGATCTTGGTGAGAATCATATGTTGCATTTAGATACCTAGTCCCTTTAGACTTCTGAAGTCAGAACTAGCTCCTCAAATTTTCCTTCACTTTAATGATTGACATTTTTATAGATTATAGGCCATGTATTTTATAGATGTTCTTTGATATTCTATATCAAGGAATTGACTGATAATTCCTCATGATTCTATCTTGGTTTTGCATCATTGGCAGAAATACTATCAAGGCAGTGCTGAGTTCTCATTGGATCCTATCAAGTGGAACATCATTTAGTTCTAGCCCTTTACTGATGATGTCCATTTTAATCTCTTGATTACAGTGGTACTTGCCAGGTAGATTAGATTAAGATTGTTCTTAGATTATTAGATTAGATTATTCTTCACCCTTTTGCAGTCATTAAGTATTGTATGTAGAGGTCTTTTGCAGCTATGTCAATATCCTATTTCTCATGACATTTTCAAGTTATTTCTTTATTGATTAGATCTACATAGACTCATGGCTTCCTATTTTATTTCATGAGCTTGAATCCATTGTTATCATTACTTATTTCTGTACCAAACGCTACCTGACTTGGACATTGGGACACTGTTCTGTGAAAATATCCTTACTTCCTGGAATCTGATATTCTTAGCTCACCACTGTCTCCATCCCAGTCGTGGATTCGGCCATTTCTCCAAGGTGTCCTGTTTCCTTGGGCTCCCTGGTAAAGTCCTTAGTGGAGAATGGCATTTAGAAACCAAGATCTGCGTCAGCTAGTTGTGCTCATTGCTGTGAGGGTGTCACTGCTCCCAGGCCCTCTCAGAGGAAAGAAAAGGAAAGCATACACACTTAAACCTAGATTTATTTCTGTGTGTGTATATATATGTGCATATATATGTATAGCCATGGGTTCACAGTTCAGTTCAGCCGCTCAGTCATGTCCGACTCTTTGCGACCCCATGAACCACAGCACGCCAGGCCTCCCTGTCCATCACCAGCTCCCAGAGCCCACCCAAACCGATGTCCACTGAGTCAGCGATTCCATCCAGCATCTCACATGTGACCTCCAATTCCAGTTCGAAACTTCAGAGTTTATTCTAATTTTCTCACTTCCCATACTTGTATCTTTCTCCTCCAACAGTGAGAAATTAGGTCTTATTTTTTGTTTTTGAGATATAACTCACATACTCTAAAATTCACCAGTCTAAAGTTTACAATCCATTGATATTCACGATATTCACAAAGTTGCATAACCATCATTAGAATCTATATCTAGAGCTTTTTCATTACCCCAGAAGGAAACTACAAATGCATTAGCAGTCACTTCCCAAATCTCTCCTCTCTCTATCCTTTGTCAAACACTAATCTACAGTCTGACTCCACATATTTGCTTATTTAGAGTGTTATAAATGGAATCAAGCAATATGTGACCTTATCTGTCTGACTTCTTTAGTGTAGCATGGTGTTTTCACGGTTTACACATGCTGCAGCATGTGTCATTATTTCATCTATTGTCATGACTGACTAACCTGCCATGTATGGGTATTTCATTTTTTGTCCATCTATTACCCTATTCCCAGGTGGTGCTAGTGGTAAAGAAGCCGCCAACTAACGAAGAAGACATAAGAGATGCAAGTTCAATCGCTGGGTCAGGAAGACCCCCTGGAGGAAGGCATGGCAACCCACTCTAGTATTCTTGCCTGGAGAATCCCATGGACAAAGGATCCTCGTGGGCTACAGTCCATTGGGTCACAAAGAGCCAGACATGACAAGCAACTCAGCACAGCACACACACATTCATCAGATAATGCACAACCGGGTTATTTTTACTTATTTGGCTGTTATGAATAAAATGCTACTATATCATTCATTTACAGGTATTAGGTGAACATCAGTTCAGTTCAGTTCAATCACTCAGTTGTGTCCGCCTCTTTGCGACCCCATGGACTGCATGCAGCACGCCAGGCCTCCTTGTCCATCACCAACTCCCAGAGTTTACTCAAACTCATGTCCATTGAGTCAATGATGCCATCCAACCATCTCATCCTCTGTTGTCCCCCTTCTCCTCCCGCCTTCAATCTTCCCCAGCATCAGGGTTTTTTCAAATGAGTCATTTCTTCGCATTAGGTGAACATACTTGTATGCAATTGCTGAGTCATATGGTAATTCTATATTGTATTTTTTAAAGAATTGTCAAAATGTCTTCCAAAGTGTCTGCATAATTTTACTTTCTCACCAGCAATGTAGAAGGGTTCCAGTTTCTCCACATCTTCTGCAAACTGTTACTATCTGTTGTTTTTTTAACCATAGTCATTCTAGTGGACGCTAAGTGATATTTCATTGTGTATGTGGTCTGCCTTTTCCTAATAACTAATGGATAAATTCACTGTCCCACAACCAGCTCTACCTGTTGCTTCTTGACCTGCATACAGGTTTCTCAGGAGGCAGGTAAGGTTGTCTGGTATTCCCATCTCTTATTTCCATTATTTTGAATGAATATGTCATCCCATTGCCCTCTGGCCTCCTTGGTTTCTGAAGGGAAATCAGCTGTTAATCTTGTTGAGGCTCACTCATATGTGATAAGCATCTTCTTTCTTGCTGCTTTCAAGATATTCTCTTTGTCTTTGGCTTGTAGCAGTTTGATTATAACATGTACTGGTGTGAACCCTTTGAGTTTCTCCTTGGAGTTTCTTGGATGTGTAAAATGTAGTTTTCATCAAATTTGAAAAAAATGCCAGCCGTTGTTTCTTCTAACACTCTTTCCATTCTCTCCCCACTCTCCGTCTGGGACTCCCAGGATTCATACCTTGGTACATCTCATGGTGTTTCACAGCTCTCTGAGACTCTGTTTGTTTTCCTTCATTTTTTTTCCTTTTTGATCCTCCAACTGACAATCCTGGTTGATGTATTGTCAGGTTTGCTGATTCTTTCTTCCACTTGCTCAGATCTTCCAGTCAGCCCTTCTAATGAAGTTCTCATTTCAATTATTTTTATTTCAATTATTTTTGGCTCCAGGATTTCTATTTGGTTCTTTTTTTTAATTTTTCTATATTTTTATTAACATACTATACTTGGTGACACATTGTTCTCATGCTTTTCTCTATTTCCTTATTCATAATTTCCTTTAGTTCTTTGAATATATTTAAATAGCTAATTCAAAGCCCTTTTCTTGTAACTCCAGTATCCGGAGTTTCCTCAAGGAAGGATTCTACAATTGCTTTTTTCCCCTTGTGTATAGGCTATACTTTCTCGTGTCTTTGCGTGCCTGTTAATTTTTGGTTGAAAACTGGATGTTATAAATAATATAATGTGGCAAGTCTAGATATTAAACTGCTCCTCTCTAAAGTTTACTGTTGATGTTTGTTATTGTTTTTGCTATTGCTATCTGTTTCATGACTTTTATTAACTAATTCTGAGAAATCTTTATTTGTTGCTGTGAGTGGCAACTGAAGTCCTTGCATAGTAACCTTAATGGTCAGTTAATAATTAGAGAAGAGGTGGCAAGAATACACAGAAGAACTGTAGAAAAGAGATCTTCATGACCCAGATAATCATGATGGTGTGATCACTCACCTAGAACCAGACATCCTGGAACGTGAAGTCAAGTGGGCCTTAGGAAGCATCACTATGAACAAAGCTAGTGGAGGTGATGAAATTCCAGTTGAGCTATTTCAAATCCTAAAAGATGATGCTATGAAAGTGCTGTACTCAATATGCCAGCAAATTTGGAAAAGTCAGTAGTGGCCACAGGACTGGAAAAGGTCAGTTTTCACTTCAATCCCAAAGAAAGGCAATGCCAAAGAGTGCTCAAACTACTGCACAATTGCACTCATCTCACACGCTAGTAAAGTGATGCTCAAAATTTTCCAAGCCAGGCTTCAGCAATACGCAAACCGTAAACTTCCAGATGTTCAAGCTGGTTTTAGAAAAGGCAGAGGAACCAGAGATCAAATTGCCAACATCCTCCAGATCATTGAAAAAGCAAGAGAGTTCCAGAAAACATCTACTTTTGCTTTATTGACTATGCCAAAGCCTTTGACTGTGTGGATCACAATAAACTGTGGAAAATTCTGAAAGAGATGGGAATACCAGACCACCTGACCTGCCTCTTGAGAAACCTGTATGCAGGTCAGGAAGCAACAGTTAGAACTGGACATGGAACAACAGACTGGTTCCAAATAGGAAAAGGAGTACGTCAAGGCTGTATATTGTCACCCTGCTCATTTAACTTATATGCAGAGTACATCATGAGAAATGTTGGGCTGGATGAAGCATAAGCTGGAATCAAACTTGCCAGGAGAAATATCAATAACCTCAGATATGCAGATGACATCACCCTTATGGCAGAAAGTGAAGAAGAGCCTCTTAATGAAAGTGAAAGAGGAGAGTGAAAAAGTTGGCTTAAAGCTCAACATTCAGAAAACTAAGATCATGGCATCTGGTCCCATCACTTTATGGCAAACAGATGGGGAGACAGTGGAAATAGTGACAGACTTTATTTTTTTCAGCTCCAAAATCACTGCAAATGGTGAGTCCAGCCATGAAATTAAAAGACGCTTGCTCCTAGGAAAGAAAGTTATGACCAACCTAGAGAGTATATCAAAAAGCAGCGACATTACTTTGCCAACAAAGGTCCATCTAGTCAAGGCTATGGTTTTTCCAGTATTCATGCATGGATGTGAGAGTTGAAAACTGAGTGTTTTCATAAAGAAAACTGAGTGTCGAAGAACTGATGCTTTTGAACTGTGGTGTTGGAGAAGACTCTTGAGAGTCCCTTGGACTGCAGGGAGAGACAACCAGTCCATCCTAAAGGAGATCAGTCCTGGGTGTTCATTGGAAGGACTGATGTTGAGGCTGAAGCTCCAGTACTGTGGCCACCTGATGCGAGGAGCTGACTCATTTGAAAAGACCCTGATGCTGGGAAAGAGTGAAGGCGGGAGGAGAAGGGATGACAGAGAATGAGCTGGCTGGATGGCATCACCAACTCAATGGACATGAGTTTGAGTAAACTCAGGGAGTTGGTGTTGGACAGGGAGGCCTGGCGTGTTGCAGCCCATGGGGTCACAAAGAGTCGGGCACGACTGAGTGACTGAACTGAACTGAATAATTAGACACAGATTTCCTTAAACACTGCTGCTGCTGCTGCTGCTGCTAAGTCGCTTCAGTCGTGTCCGACTCTGTGCGACCCCATAGACGGCACCCCACCAGGCTCCCCCGTTCCTGGGGTTCTCCAGGCAAGAACACTGGAGCGGGCTGCCATTTCCTTCTCCAATGCATGAAAGGAAAAGTGAAAGTGAAGTCGCTCAGTCATGTCCAACTCTTAGTGACCCCATGGACTACAGCCTACCAGGCTCCTCCATCCATGGGATTTTCCAGGCGAGAGTACTGGAGGGGGTTGCCATTGCCTTCTCCTCCTTAAACACTAAGAACCTGCAAGTCTCCCAGTCTTTGCCAAGGGGCTTTGTGTATGTGCTGGGTCATATCTTCAATATTTAGCCAGACAGCTGACAGCTTTGCCTTAGTCTTCACTTCCTTCTTGTGCAGATCCTCAAGGAAAGCATAAATAAGACCTTAAGATCTTTGCAAGTATTTCCTGAGCACATGAATAACCACAGACTCACAGCTCTCACATGCATGTGGTTTTATAGATTCCCAGGAAAATGCCAGAGCTACCCATAGCCCATATGATTTTATCTCATTCCCTAACTTTTCCTTTCAAGCTTTTTTTTTACCCTATTGTTTATCCCAACTGTTATTCACTACCTCCGGTAGTCACAAGGTTCAACAATTCCCTCTAAGTATTTCTGACAAATGCCTTTGGAAAAAAGAACTTTCAAACTGGGTGAAGGTCAAATAAAGACAGCCTTACAAGTGGGGTCTTCTGGTTAACCACCATTCAAATCAAATAATGGCAACTAGCTAGGAGTAATATTCTGAAGGCTCTCCAACCCTACTGTTCCCTCTCCATCAACTTCCTGGCTGCTGGTTTCTACTGAGGTTGTGGGCCTGTAATTTTCATGGCCACCACAGAGCTAGAGAGATTGAGGGCTAGCATACATTAAAATACCATAGGAAACTCCCTGGTGGTTCAGTGGTTAGGACATGGGCTTTCATTGCCATCGGCCCAGATGAAGTCCTTGGTTGGGGAAGTAAGATCCTACAAGCCATGCAGTCAAAAAAATACCATAGTGCTTATTATTCTTACTAAGATTTAGACATCTTTTTTGAATAAATATTCCCTGCACTGCTTCAAGCTTTTGGTTAATTTCTAGAGTTCTGAAAAAAAAATTGATTCTGACCATTTTTGTCTATTTTCTTTTTGCTTTTATAAAGGCAAGAAATTTCAGATGTCTTTACTCTGACATTTTCACTGACATCACCTTGATTTCCTAATTTTTCATATATTTACATATTTGGACAATCTTTATTTATTACAAATCCCCCAAGCATACCACCACCTCAACCCTGTGCAGATATCTCCTCATCCCACTAGGCTCTGACATTCCATGCTAGAAGACCCTACTCACTCTGTTTGGGCTCCCACCGCACTCAGAAATACTGCAACCTCTGACTCCCTGGACCCGTGTGGAGTCACCCTCCCTACCTTACTCCAGGTCATCGCAGCTTCCCATCCCACCTCCTACCACTGCAGACACCTACTTTGCTCTGCCTCACATAATGATCTTAGAACTAAATTGTTCAGGAACAAAAGGTGAAAGGGAACCATTTTCTTTATAAGAAAAGAGAACAAGGAATTGGAGCAGCTGAGTGACATGTGCAAAGACACAAAACAAGTGAGGGCAGGGCAAGGAACAGACTTGGGTCAACTGACTCCCGGTCATTCAGTTCCTTTTCCATTGTAATCACTGAAATCAATGGCTGTTATTTGCACACTTTCAGATTATTCAGATGTTAGCATAACTGTCACTTCTTGACCACGCAATCTAAATAACCACCCAGTCACTTATGACCACGTCACCCTGTTTTAATTCTTATTTCCCTCACCACTGGCATTTTTCTTTATTTGTTGTCTCCAAGAAAAAGGACTGTGTTTTCCTTGTTCACTACTATGTCCTTAATACTTAGCCCATTGACTGCTTCATAGTTGGTGCTTCACATGAATTTGCTGGACAAATGAATAAACTATGGCATGGGGACTTCCCTGGTGGGCCAGTGGCCACGACTCCACACTCCCAAGGCAGGGAGCCTGGGTTCGACCCCTGGTCAGGGAACCAGATCCCACATGGCACAACTAAGCGTTCACAGGCCGTAACGAAGACCAGTGCAGCCAAACGAATGAAGTAAGTAAGAAATGGTAAACAAAAAACAGTCTGGCACAGACTAGTCTCTTTTATAGCTGTCAGAAGAGAAGCTCAAAGAGGTTAAGTAATTTTCCTAAGGTTACGTGCAAGTAAAAGCCTTATTGATTAAATTAGGTTTATGTAAGTGTCAGTAATAAAACCAAAATTTTAAACAGGCTGATGGTGTCTTATATAAAGACACATTTTCAACCCTTTTATAGCTGGGAGTGGCCATGTGATTAAACTCCAGCCAATAAGATGTAAGTAGGATTGGTCTGTGTGGCTTCTGGCAAGCGCCCTTGGTGGAAGGCAGTGTCTCTGCCCTCCCTTCCTCCTTCCTGCAGGCTGGAATGCAGACCGGAGCAGTCACCTTGGAGCATGGCTTGGGATGGGGGCCTGTAAAGGTAGAGAAAGAAGATAGACATCCTTGACACTGTGGAGTCCCACACCAGTCCCAGATCACCCAGCAAGACATCAGAGGATAGAAAAATAAATTTGTTATGGACTGAATTATGTCCCCCACTCCAATGAATATGTTGAAGCCCTAATCCCCATTGTGAATGTACTTGGACATAGGGCCTTTAAAGAGATAATAAGTTTAAATGAGGTCATAGGTCCCTAATCCAACATGGATTTGTGTCTAAGGAAGACACCAGAACCTCCCTCCTTGCATATGCACAGAGGAAAGGCCATATGAGGGAGGACACAGCAAGAAGACAGCCCTCTACCAGCCAGAAAGAGAGGCCTCACCAGAAACCACTTTTAATGACAACCTGATTTTAGCCTTTTCGCCTCCACAATTCTGAGAAAATTAATTTCTTCTGTTTAAGCCACTCAGTCAGTGGTATTCTATTATGGCAGTCCTAGCAGATTAATCCACCTTCCATCTTGTTAACTCCTTATAAATTAACATTTTGCCAGCGAGTAAAAAGGACCAGAAGGATAATGGCTGTTCAATAGCCAAGAGAAACATAGTCTGCCATGGAGACACATAGACCTATAGCTACTTGTTCATCAACAGATATTTACTAAGTGCCTCCTATGGGCCCAACTCTGTTCTAAGCATTTAGAATACATGAGTGAATCAAAGAGGCAAAGATATCTGTCCTCTGGGAAGGCTGTTAGTTGATCAAGTTTTGTGGTTGTTGGAGTTGGGAAACAGGAGTTTAGTTGTGGACATGCTGAGTTTGAGATGTCCATCAGACATCTAAGCAGAATGAGGAACAGACAATCAACAATAAACACAATAAATACATAAACTATACAGTATGTTAAAAAATGATAACTATGGGACTTCCCTAGTGGTCCAGTGGTTAAGACTCTGTGCTCCCAAGGCAGGGGGCCCAGGTGCAACCGCTGGTCAAGGAACTAGATCTTACATGCCCCAACAAGGATTGAAGATCCCATGTGCTGCAGTAACTAAGACCCAGTGCAGTCAGATAAATAAACAAATTTTTTAAAAAACGGTGAGTATGGAAGAAGGGTACCTAGAGCAGGATAAATGAAATAAGGAGTCTGAGCTGGAAGAGAGAGTTTATTGTAATAAATAGGGTAGTTAAGGTAGACTTCGCGGAGCAGATGACATCTCAACAATGACTTGAAAGACAAGTCAATATCTAGGGGAAGAGAATTCTGGGCGGAGGGAGCAGTAAGAGCAAAAGCCCTCAGTCTGCACTGGAGTCAGTGTGCGAAGTGTGTGGGGAAGGGGGACGTCGGGGAGACCAGAGGCAGCTCATAGAGAGCCTCAGAACCCGTCCTGAGGACTTTGCCTTTTATTTAGACTGAGCTGGGAGTCCCTGCGGGGTTTTGAGCAGGGGAGGGACATGAGACGACAATCCTTTTTAAAAGGTAACTGTGGCTGGTGTGTTGAGAATGCGCACAACATGAGTGGGGGCAGGAGGCCCCGTCAGCAAGAACTGTTGCCAAGAATCCAGGTGAGAGAAGGTGCTGGCGCAAGCAAGGTGGCAGCAGGGGCAATGGTGAGAAGCGGTTAGATTTACAACATAGTTTGAAGATGGAGTAAATCAGGTTGCTGACCGATTGGCTGTAAGTGTGAAAGAAAGAGGAGCATCAAGGACAACTCCAAGGTTTTTTACCCGTGCATCTTGAATGATGAATTTGCCATCAACTGGAAAAAAAGGGGGAAGGCTGCAGGTAGATTGGGTGTTTCAGAGGTAGAAGGTGAACAGAAGTTCAGTTTGGGAAATCAACCAGACATCCAAAGAGAGATGTAGTAATTGGATATGCAGTTTAGAGTTCAGGAGTGAACTTCAGAGCTGGATACATAAATTTGTGAGCTGTCTGCATCTAGGTGATATGAAAAACACGAGATGAATGAGCTTCCCAAGGAAATGGGTATAGAAGGGGAAGGGAAGAGAACCAAGTCCTCTTAATAAGGAAGATCAGCAAAGAAGACTGAGAAATGGCTGGTTCGAGGAGAGAAAAAAGTAGGTACTGAGAGCTAAGTAAAGAAAAGAGAATATCCACCGGGTCAAACTCTGCTTGTGTTAGGTAAGTAAATGAAGGACTAAGGATTGTCCGTTGGGTTTAGAAATACGGAGTTGTTGATGGAGTGGTGGGCATGAAAGCCTGACTGAAGCAGGTTTGAAAGAGAAAAGAAAGGATTTCTCTGGGAGGGTCCAGTGGCGAAGACTCTGTGCTTCCAATGAAGGGGGTCCGAGTTCAATCCCTGATCAGGGAACTAGATCCTACCTGCCACAACTAAAGAATTCACATGCCACAGCTAAGAGTTCGCAAACTGCAACTTCAAGATCCCACATGCCACAGTGAAGATTGAAGATCCCGCAGGCCACAACTAAGACCCGGCCCAGCCAATTAAATGTTTGTAAATATATGAAATTATTTTTTAAAAAGAGAGTGCTGGTAGAATGCAGAAACCCCTTCAAAGTGAAGAGGTTTTAGGAGGAGGAGTGGAGGAAGGGTCTGTAAGCAACCATCAGGACCAGGAGTCCAGCTGCCCACCTCCACGCCCAGCAGCGTAAGGGCAACAGGAGGGAAAACAGCCACGGCTCCAGAGGGTCAGGGTCAGCAGTGTCTTGAGGAGGAGCCAAGGTCCTGTCCGAGAGGAGTTAGGATACGGAGATTTTTGCTGATCACCAATTGTGAATTCCAGAGGGCACAGCAGGAGGTGAGGAGGGGCAGAGAAGGGACAGATAAGGATGTGATAGAGCCCGCTGGAGGTTATTGAGCCCAAGATAAGGGGTGACCTAGGAGTCTGGAGTCCCAGGGATTGTTGACAAACACCAGGATAAAGGCCCTCACGCAGTGAGTCCTGGGGCTCAAGACAGATGGCTGAGGCCAGATGGAAATGGAGAGGGGGGACAAGGGGGTGTTTGGGGCTCCCTCTTTACATGAGAGGCCAGTGCTCCCTCTCAGGCCCTGCTGCTGAAGGAGGAATCTGACTCAGACTGGGGTAGTCGGTGGAACCAGATTTCCTCGTTTGCATCCTGGCTGCCCCTTCACCTCTCTGTGACCTAGTTTTCTCTATTTATCTCTAGGTGTATCGTGAGGAGTAAATGACTAATCTGTGCAAGCCTTCAGCAAATGGTAAACTCTCACAAGAGTGACACAGTCCAGCTCATCTTTAGCCAGACCTCCTCGGGACTTCTCAGTCATGTGAGCCGAGAAATGGCCTTTCTTTGTGGGCCATGCTAGCTTGAGTTGAGTTATTTGATTCTTACGACCAAAAGATTTCTGGCACAGACCCTATTTTTCTAATAGGGAAGAACAAATCTGACTCCATAATGGATCTGTTTCTTTTGCTTTACAAGTTCATCACTAAAGGGATGTTGCCTAAAAGCTTAGATTATACATCATGGCCCATCTTTGGGAACCCTGCCTCCCGTATAATGAGTGTTAAGCTAAAATACATTTGTTCAGCTCACAGGAAACATCCTGACCAGGCCCACTTGTGAATGACTGTAGAAAGGAAGAACTGAACACACCCCCTCCAGAGTCGGACTTGAACCAGCAGATGTTTGACCTTACTCCCACACTCTTTTTTTTAAATTTGCTACAATGCTCAGCATGCAGGATTTTAGTTTCCCAACCAGGGATGAAACCCATGCCCACTACAGTGGAAGCTCAGAATCCTAACCACTGGACCACCAGGGAACTTCCCCTGTCCCCTTTTAATATAAAAGAACCCTGAATTAGAATTCAGGGGAGATGGTTCTTTGAGACACTAGCCCACCATCTTCTCGGTCTGCTGGCTTTCTGAATAAAGTCTCTATTCCTTGTCCCTACAATTTGTCTCTCAACTTATTGGCCTGTCACGCGGTGAGCAGTACAAGTTTGGACTCAGTAACATTTTGATCTCCATTATGCAGATGAGGAAACTAAGAATCAGACAGGTTAAGTTGGCTGCTCGAAGACACACAAAGATTTGAACACAAGTCCATCTGACCTGCAAGTCTGCTCAAAAACAGTCAAACTACCCCCAATTCAAAGCCCAAGTGCCCAGGATCTTTTATCATTTCTAATCAAGTGTCTTCCTCCCAGGGGGACTCTGCAAAGGCCAAGACTGGACATTTTGAGAGTAAAGGGGGACCAGTTTGGCAACTTCCCCACCTTGGGCGGATCACCCCGGAGAGGAGTTTAGTGAGTCACAGGCCACGCTTGAGAGGATTAATTTTCACATGGTCCAGTGGTCCAGATCCCAGGTCCACGCTTTCTGGAATGTGGTGAGCAGAGAACAAGTGGAGAGGTGTTCTGATGGGCACACGTCGTATCCAGGACAGTGCAAGCTGAAAGAGGCAGGAGCCCAGGGCTTTAATCTCAAGAAAGGGATGCTAGGTTACACTTTCCCCGCTACCCACGCCTCCTACCCTATACAGGCAGACCTTATTTTACTGTACTTCACTTTATTGTGCTTCGATGATAATTTGTCCCTTAAAAACTTGAAGGTTCATGGCAACCCTCTATCGAGCAAATCTACGGGCACTATTTTTCCAACAGTATTATTTTTTAATTTAGTTATGTACATCTTTTTCTTTAGTCACGTACAGTTGTGAGAGCTGAACTGTAAAGAAGGTGGGGTGCTGAAGAATTGATGCCTTCGAACTGTGGTGCTGGAGAAGACTCCTGAGAGTCCCTTGGACAGCAAGATCAAACCAATCAATCTTAAGGAAAATCAACCCTGAATACTTCTTGGAAGGACCGATGCTGAAGCTGAAACTCCAGTATTTTGGTCATCTGATGCGAACAGCTAACTCATTGGAAAAGTTCCTGATGCTGGGAAAGATTGAGGGCAGAAGGAGAAGAGGGCATCAGAGGATCAGGTGGCTGGATGGCATCACTGATGCAATGGACATGAACTTGGGTAAACTCCAGGAGATGGTGAGGTACAGGGAGGCCTAGCATGCTGCAGTCTATGGGGTCACAAAGAGTCGGACACACTGGGTGACTGAACAACAACATTCATTACATGCTCAACAGACTACAGTAAGGTATAAATGTAACTTTTATATATGCACAGTGAAACAATAAAATTCTTATTGCCATATTTGTTTTATTGCAGTTGTCATTTTGGAAGTGTTTTGGAAAACATTTTAGAATCATTTATAAGAAACGCATAGAAGTGAAATATAAATACAAAAAGAAACATCAGACTTGAGGACTAGGGAAACCCTTAACTAGACTTAAGGGATGGGAATGGACTGCAGGACCACATGCCAAATGTTCTATTCCAGACTTGCTGTGGTTGAGCTGCCTGGTGGCCAAAGCAAAATGGGAAACTATAGTTATGAAGTGCAGAATACTTGAGTCATGTGGACAGACACAGACCGGCTCAGAGGAAGCAAAACTTTTCCCAGCGCTTAGCTCAAAAAGAAAATTTTCATGCATGTGTACAAATGACCCTGAATGGCATCATACATAGTGTCCCTGGCCACATCCTTGAATGTACAGGCTGTAATGGGTTTCCTAAGCCTACTTCCTGGAGTATCTTTTGAAGAAGACAACAAAACAGTTCCAAATACAATTCAATGAGAGCCTTTAGAAAGCAGAGTCAAGTACAACTTTCTAATGACTTTGCTTGATCCAATAGCATTTCCTAAACTGTGTTCCTCAGAACCCCAGAGTGATACACAGTAATAAGTGTTCTATTAGAGCTCCACAGGAAATAAATTGGAGATAAAATCAGGATTAAACAAAATCAAGCATGTTTTTTGACTGCAGAATTTCTAGGAGTATTTAATACTCAAGTGTCCATGTGAATCTCCAATTTTAGGTGAAGGATGGATTATTTTCCATATTCATGGACCCCTCCTCTCCACTTATCCTCTGTTTTTTTTCAGAAGTGCCTTTTAGATGCTCATAGAGGGACTTCCCTGGTGGTCAAGTGCTTAAGAATCCGCCTTCCAATACAGGGGACACAGGTTGGATCCCTAGTCAGGGAACTAAGATCCCACATGCCGCAGGGCAGCTAAGCCTGTGTGCCACAACTAGAGAAGCCCACACACCGAAATGAAGACCCAGAGGGTGAGGGTGAGGACTTCTCACAACCTGTGAGACGCTCCGTCTTCACCAAGGGGGCCGGCCAGGTGTGCTCCCCTGGAGCCCGGGCCAGGGGCGAACGTGGGGTTCCCTGTGATTAGCTGCGTGGAATTGAGGGAGCAGCTAAGGGAATACAGACTCAAAGACATACCAGCTGTGTCCCAGGAGGCAGTCAGAAGCGGGTCAAGCGAGAATTCCAAGTTGAAGGGTTAATCCGAGCTAGCCAGAGAGATGGGGGAGGGTGGGACAGGAAAGGAAGCCCAGAGGTGGCAGTGAGAAGCGGGCCTAGACACTAGAGTCATTCCAAATTCAAAGAAAATGTGGTCTTAGGGGCTTGTTGTCTGATTTCTATAACCCCAGGGACAGATGCACTGGGATAATTCTGAGTCTGACAGAAGTGGTCTCATCTATTGCTCATTAGTTGATGGTTCCGAGCTTCAGGTCTTAAATCAGGTTCATAAAAAACTCGGCATAAATCCAAGTTTGGGACCTGAACCAGCAGATGATCCTCAGCCAAAATGGCAGATTGAGGAGATATCGTGCATACTTGCAAGGTTGAAAAGGCCAGATATAAAAAGTGCATGTCCCAGAATGCACACACTCTGAAAGTCATAGGACTGTCAGTAACAGTGGGAAATGGAAACAACCTAAATAGTCCACTTGTGGGAATTGAACATTCTTAAAGTTTATTTTTTAATTAATTTTTTTTTTTTAAACTTCACTTTGAAGGATGTGGAATCCTAGTTACCCGATCAGGGACTGAACCCATGGCCCTGCATTTGAATCACAGAGTCTTAACCACTAGACAGCCAGGGAAGTCCCTAGAATATAATAATAAATACAAGATACCATACAACCTTCATGAGGATGGTGCTAATTAATCTGGGAAAAGATATGTGTAAACTATTCATTAAAAATACAGATTACCAAAATATAATAGCAGAGTCCCATTTCATACAGAAAAAAAATTTTTTTTTTTGTATAAGCATGCACAGAAAGAAGGCTAAAGGAAGATATCCAGAATGAGAGCTGGTTCTCTGTGAACTGAGAGACCGCGGCTTACTGATACCTTCTCCAATACATTCATTGGTAATTTCTCTTTTTCTTTTTACAGTAAACATGGATCTGTTTTTACATAATTATTTTTTAAAAACAAGTGGGAAATTCTTTAAATCCATCAGTATTCCTTTAGGTTTGTTTTACAGTAAGAATGTATTTTTTTTTACATAATTATTTTTTAAAAGCAAGTGGGAAAGCAGTCCGTGTTTCCAGCCTCCCGCAGTCGGTACCCGAAGCCCTCCCTGTCTCTCTTGCATGATCCCTCCCTCTCCACCCTTACCTTCATTATCCTGTTAGCATCATTAAGATAGTTACAAATCCTGTTCCTTTAGATCCCCGCTGACCCATCCACCCTCAGACACACAGACACTTTGAGAAGGACAGAGGCACAGCCAGCCATGTTCCGAGGAGCACAGAGGCAGGAATTCTGGACTAAGAGGGTGAGTGAAGATACCAGCCAGCCTGGGGTGAGGAGGGAAGCGGGGCTGACGGGGAGTTTGCTGGAACACAGCTCTCTGGGACCACCGGGGTGTGCCGTGAGAGTGGCTTGTCCAAGATCAGAGGTCAGGCAAGGGTCAGGCCATTTGTCCCTGACATCAGTGACTTATGATGTCACTGCCCTCTCATGCCTTTGCCAGTGAATCTGATGCACGATCTAAAGCTCACATCAGAAATGTCTTTGTAGGGCACGGGTCTGTGGTTACCTGCCTGGTGGGATTTCCAAGATGGTCCGTCAAGAGACCTGGCTCTGGTTTCCCCACTCACAGCAGACTCTGAAACTGTAACCTCACTGAGGCTGTCCTGCTCAAACTCCTTACACCCTCCAGGGCTGTGTGAAGCACAGGATGAAAGAAATTGCATTACAAAACGCAGAAAAAAAGTTTTACTGAGAATTAATGAGTTCACATTTGCACAGAAATTTAAAAGTTATATTTTATTTGAAGATTTGGAAGGACTCAATTTTCTTTTTTAAAAATTTTTATTGAAGTACAGTTACTTAACAATGCTGTGTTAGTTTCTGCTATAACAGCGAAGTGAATCAGCCATCAGTTCAATCATTCAGTAGTGTCTGACTCTTTGGGACCCCATGGACTGCAGCATGCCAGGCCTCCCCTGTCCATCACCAACTCCCAGAGCTTGCCCAAACTCATGTCCATTGAGTTGGTAACGCCAGCCATATCATCTTCTGTCATCCCCTTCTCCTCCTGCCTTCAATCTTTCCTAGCATCAGGGTCTTTTCTAATGAGTCAGTTCTTCGCATCAGGTGGCCAAAGTATTGGGGCTTCAGCTTCAGAATCAGTCCTTCCAGTGAATATCCAGGACTGATTTCCTTTAGGATAGACTGGTTTGATCTCTTTGCAGTCCAAAGGACTCTCAAGAGTCTTCTCCAACACCACAGTTCAAAAGCATCAATTCTTCAGTGCTCAGCTTTCTTTATGGTCCAACTCTCACATCCATACATGACTACTAGAAAAACCATAGCCTTGACTAGATGGACCTTTGTCGGCAAAGTAGTCTCTGCTTTGTAATATGCTGTCTAGGTTTGTCATAGCTTTTCTTCCAAGAAGCAAGCAAGCATCTTTTAATTTCATGACTGCGGTCACCATCTGCAGTGATTGTGGAGCCCAAGAAAATAGTCTGTCACTGTTTTGATTGTTTTCCCATCTATTTGCCGTGAAGTGATGGGACCAGATGCCATGACCTTAGTTTTTGAATGTTGAGTTTTAAGCCAGTTTTTTCAATCTCCTCTTTCACTTTCATCAAGAGGCTTTTAGTTCCTCTTCTCTTTCTGCCATTATGGTGGTGCCATCTGAAAATCTAAGGTTATTGATATTTCTCCTGGCAATCTTGATTCCAGCTTGTGCTTCATCCAGCCCAACATTTCGTATGATGTACTTTGCATATAAGTTAAATAAGCAGGGTGACAATATACAGCCTCAATGTACTCCTTTACCCATTTGGAACCAGTCCATTGCCCCATGTCCGGTTCTAACTGTTGCTTCTTGATCAGCATACAGATTTCTCAGGAGGCTAAGGTGGTCTGGTATTCCCACCTCTTAAAGAATTTTCCAGTTTGTTGATATCCCCACAGTCAAAGGCTTTAGTATAGACAATGAAGCAAAAGTAAATGTTTTTCTGGAATTCTCTCGCTTTTTCTATGATCCAACAGATGTTGGCAATTTGATTTCTCGTTCCTTTGCTTTTTCTAAATTGAGCTTGAACATCTGGAAGTTCTCTGTTCATATACTATTGAAGCCTGGCTTAGAGAATTTTGAGCATTACTTTACTAGCATGTGAGATGAGTGCAATTGTGAGGTAGTTTGAGCATTCTTTGGCATTGCCTTTCTTAGGGATTGGAATGAAAACTGACCTTTTCCAGTCCTATGTCCACTGCTGAGTTTTCCAAATTTGCTGGCATATTGAGTGCAACACTTTCACAGCATCATCTTTCAGGATTTAAAATAGCTCAACTGGAATTCCATCACCTCCACTAGCTTGGTTTATAGTGATGCTTCCTAAGGCCCACTCGACTTTGCACTCCAGGTTGTCTGGTTCTAGGTGAGTGATCACACCATCGTGGTTTTCTGGGTCATGAAGATCTTTTTTGTATAGTTCTTCTGTGTATTCTTGCCACCTCTTCTTAATATCTTCTTCTTCTGTTAAGTCCATACCGTTTCTGCCCTTTATTGTGTCCATCTTTGCATGAAATGTTCCCTTGATATCTCTAATTTCCTTGAAGAGATCTCTAGTCTTCCCATTCTATTGTTTTCCTCTATTTCTTTGCACTGATTACCTAGGAAGGCTTTCTTATCTCTCCTTGCTATTCTTTGGAACTCGGCATTCAGATGGATAAATCTTTCCTTTTCTCTTTGGCCTTTCACTACTCTTTTTTTCTCAACTATTTGTAAGGCTTCCTC
The DNA here is from genome assembly GCF_019320065.1 of Cervus canadensis. NCBI lineage: Eukaryota > Metazoa > Chordata > Mammalia > Artiodactyla > Cervidae > Cervus > Cervus canadensis. The sequence continues at coordinate 3,200,207 of NC_057409.1, read as the reverse complement.
AGACAACCATTTTCCCTTTTTGCATTTCTTTTTCTTGGGGATGGAATCAGCCATATATATATGTATATCCTCTTTTTTGGATTTCTTTCCCATTTAAGTCACCACAGAGCACTGAGTGGAGCTCCTTGTGTATCCAGTATGGTCTCACAAGTTACCTGTTTTACATATTCTTGTTGTTTAGCTGCTAAGTTGTGTCCTACTCTTTGCAACTCCATGGACTATATCCCGCCAGGCTCCTCTGTCCGTGGTATTTCCCAGGCAAGAATACTGGAGTGAGTCATCATTTCCTTCTCCAGAGGATCTTCCCAGCCCAGGGATCAAACCCACGTCTCCTGAATTAACAGGCAGATTCCTTATTGCTGAGCCACCAGGGAAGCCCGTTTTGCACATAGTAGGGAATATATGTCAATCCCAGTCTCCCACTTGGTATCCCCACTTGATATCCCCTCTTCAGGCTATGCCCCAAATCCTGCCCTCTGTCACTTCTCTTTAAGAAACACTGGCTAAACAGATCATCAGAATGTCTTATCTCTGTGTCCCCTTGTGAGATAAGTAACACTGACGTCAGAGACATAGCGAGGTGTATAAATTACCCAGTCTGCCCTGAGCAGGGTTTGATGGAGGTGGGGCCTTAGGTAATCTCCCACTATTTCTTAGTGTTACTGTCTCCATTTTTTCAAAGTGAGAAACTGAGGGTCAGAGAAGTTGAGAAGACTTGTCAGAAGCCGTGCAGCTAGTAACGTGACAGGAGCCGGATGCCTAACTATAAAACCAGTGTAAATGGTTAAGCCAAGGCACCTTCATGAACTTTCACTTTCTACTTTATATATTTCTATAATACTTGAGCTGTTATACTCAATATATGTTTTCTTCACAGTAGCTGCCCAACAACATCAAATGTTATTCTTTAAACACTAACCCCAAATAACTTCCCTTGGTCTGACTTCAACTTCCCCTAGCTACCTTCCTGAATATTTGGCTTCCCAGTATTCTTGCTTGGAGAACTCCATGGACAGAGGAGCTGGGCAGGCTATAATCCATGGGCTCGCAAACAGTCTGACATAAGTGAGCGACGATTACTACTCACTCAGAGCTGGCTAGGGGCTTCCCAGGTGGCGCTAGTGGTAAAGAATCTCTCTGCCTGCCAGTGCAAGAGATGTAAGAGAAGCAGGTTCAAGCCCAGGGTCAGGAAGATCCCCTGGAGGAGGGCATGGCAACCCACTCCAGTATTTTTGCCTGGAGAGCCCATGGACAGGGGAACCTGGTGGGCTGCAGTCCACAGGGCCACACAGAGCTGGACGTGACTGAAGTGACTTAGCACTTACACAGGGCTGGCTAGCAGAGAGGGGGGCGTCACCAGCCAAGTGACTGAACTGTGTTGTCCACCTGATTTTCTATTTCTTATTATAAATGAATGCAGCTCAACGTATTTCTTTCTCCTCCTATCTCAACCCTCCCTAGGGTCTAGCAAACAGAAAGGAGATTTATATAATGCAGGTCAAAGCAGAGAAGAGACACAAAGTCTTTTTTGGCACAATAACCCACAGGCCTTAGTTCTCTCTTGGCCATGTACACTTTGATTGTCCATGTCAAATAGCAATTAAAGGCTTCTTTTCTTCATCTATTGCTATGTTACTCAAATGACTTTCCCTTACAAGAGACAGAAAAATCCAACTCAAGTTGACTTAAGAATAAAAATCTAGGTGGATTTTATCGGTAAATTATAACTAAAAAATAAAATAAAATCTGAAGATTTCTGGCTTCAGGTATGGCTAGATCCAGGCATTCAATGTCATCAGACCTTTTTCTGATTCTTTTCTCATCTTTCTTTTGTGCCACACAGTGTGGTCCTGGTAACTAAGGGTTCTATCCTCTAGTTTGGAAAGAGAAACTTGTCAGTCATTCCAACAGAAGTCCCAGAATTGAATCTCGTTGCTTTGGCTTAGCTCACACGCTGAAGTCTGAACCACTTCTTTTAGCCAGTGGGGTGAATATGCTGATTGGCCTGCCCTGAATTACATCACCTCCCAGCTCCGGCAGAGCTGCAAATCACACAGAGTGAAGATGGAGAGCAGCAGTTACCCAAAAGAAAGACAGGCCACTGTAGAAGCAGAAATGGATGTTGGGCCTGGGGAGGAAACATGCTAGATCTGAGCCACCCTTCAGCTTGATCTGGGGGAGAGCAGAGTAGAAAGAAATAACTGTTACGTTGAAGGTGGAGGAGGGGAAATGTGATGACAGGGGGTACAGTGGAGAAGTGGATTTCAGAGACAGAGGGCCTGGGGGGCCTGAGGCAGGAGAGCAGAGCCTGCCCCTTGGAATAGGGACAGCGCTGATTCAGAGGAGTGGACCCTGTGGACCTCAGCAGGCGACAGGAGCAGCGAAGGAGGGCCAGGCTCATGCTTCTGGATTCAGCGTGGCCTCGGAGAGAGTACTTTGAGGACATGGATTGTGTCACCCCACTCTCTGATATTCAGGGCAAGGCAACAGAATCACATTTTTTTTTTCTTAGACTTTAACTTTTTTGTTATAGTTGGTTTACAATGTCTTGTTAGTTCCTGTTGTATAGCAAAGTGATACGGTTATACATATATATAATTTTTCATATTCTTTCCTATTATGGGAATCATGGCAGGGGGTGGGCGAGAAGTTGAGAGTTTTTGTTGTCTGCTTTTGAACTGTGGTGCTGGAGAAGACTTTTGAGAGTCCCTTGGACAACAAGGAGATCAAACCAGTCAATCCTAAAAGCCATCAACCCTGAATAGTCATTAGAAGGTCTGATGCTGAAGCTGAAGCTCCAATACTTTGGCCACCTGATGCAAAGAGATGACTCATTGGAAAAGACCCTGATGCTGGGAAAGGTTGAAGGCAAAATGAGAAGAGGGAGGCAGAGAATGAGATGGTTAGATAGTATCACCGACTCAATGGACATGAGTTTGAGCAAACTCTGGGAGACGGTGCAGGACAAGCAAGCCTGGCGTGCTGCAGTCCACGGGGTCACAGAGTCAGACACGACTTAGTGAATGAACAACAAAAAAACAACTTGCTTGTTTTTACCTCACCGAGTGCATGTGGGATCTTCATTCCCCAACCAGGGATCAAACCAGCGCCCCCTGCATTGGGAGGATGGAGTTTTAACCACTGGACCACCAGGGAAGTCCCAGGAATCACGATTTCTTAACCGCCACGCAGTGTGTATCTGTCAGTCCCACGTGAGTCCTGTTAACTGGAGTCAGCTGCCTAAAGGCCAGTTGCCTCCACACCAACAGACGAGACCGAGTTCCTGGACCCAGAAGCTGGGACCCCGACCTTGGGCACTGGTAGATCCCCGGGGTCCTGGCCCCACGGAAGGCCCCTTGGCGAGCGGCCAGCAGGTCTGCCCTGACCACACCCCGCCTTTGCTCCCAGGCCTCAGCAGCACCGTCCTTCCAGGGCCGTGCCAAGATGCAGGGCGATCAGAGGTGAGGACTCTGTCACAAGGCTTGGCGCCAAGGAGGCCCAAATAAACAGCAGCTGTTCGTGTGACTCCTGGGTCTGCAGTGTGTCTGCACACAACAAACACACCTATTGTTCCGTCCGTGACATGCACGGCTGGGGAATCAGGAACAGTTAATACAACTACCTGTGAGCGAACGGATGGCCGTGACAGGTGATAAACACCGCTGAGCTGTTGGGGTTTCACTGGGCTTGGCTGGGCTTTCTCCCCCTGACACTCAGAATACTTTTCCCACCACTTCTCTCTTCTTCACAAGGCAGCCTGCTTGCAAATGGGCTCAAAGTGCAAACTTTTTCCCACTGATCCTGACATCCAAAACCTTTAATGGAGATCTACCCATGGCAATGTTTCTCCAAGCGGGGTCCCCCCAGTCCACCTGGGTTAGAATCATGATGATGTTTATAAATGGAGCAAATTCTCAGATTTCCATCCGGACCTTGCTGAATCTCAATCTCTGGGTCTGGGGACCTGGAAACTTGTGTTTTGGAAGGTTCCTGGGAGGACCTCTGTGGTGGTCTAGTGGCTAAGAATCTGCCTTCCACTGCAGCGGACTCAGGTTCAATACCCAGTTGGGGAACTAAGATCCTACATGTTGTGGGGCAACTAAACCCAAGGACTGCAACTGGAGAGAAAACCCGCACACCACAACTGAGCCCTGATGCTGTTCAGCCAAGAAGTTGTCTGTCTGACTCTTTTGTGACCCCACTGACTGTGGCCCACCAGACTCCCGTCCATGGGGTTTCCAGGCAAGAATACTGGAGTGGGTTGCCATTTCCTTCTCCAGGGGATCTTCCTGACCCAGGGATCGAACCCACGTCTCCTGCATGGCAGGGGGATTCTTTACTGCTGAGCCACCAGGCAAGTCCAAGATCTGACAGAGCCCTAAATAATTTTTTTTTTTTTTTAAAGAGATTCCTGGGATGGGGTGGTGGTGGTGGTGATTCTAATATATCCTGAAGCTCACAAGTCGTAGTCCTGCGGGCACTCGTGACGCACCAGCCCCAACAGGAAAATCCTGATTCCCGCACTGGCCCTCCCTGCCCCGGTGGCCTTTCTATCAGGCAATTCAAAGTCTCCAGCCGGAGAGTTACTGATTAACCCTAGGTTTCAAGGAAAGAAATAATAATAACTGAAGGGACGGTGTGAGCCAAGAAACAAGCTGAGCAGCCCTGGGAGAGTGGTGGCAGACAGCTGAAGACGAGAAGGAGGCGGAGGAGGCTCCAGCCACCCAGCCTGCGGCCAGACGGCCTTCGGGTCCTAGCAACACCCACTGATTGCTGCCTGTCGATGCCCAGGCCGTGAGCTGCCCCGTCCTGGGGGCTCCAGTGCCGAGAATGGCCTGCCCCGAGATACGGCAGCAGCCCCAGGCAGTCCGCCGAGAAGCCACCCCCTCCGACCCCGCGGGCCGCGCTGGAGGTCCTGGGGGCCCCACGGAGGGCGACCTGGAGTGCCTGGTGTGCCGGGAGCCCTACAGCGGGGCCCGGCCGCCCAAGCTGCTGGGCTGCCAGCACGCCTTCTGTGCCGTCTGCCTGAAGCTGCTGCTCTGCGTGCAGGACGACGCCTGGTCCGTCCCCTGCCCGCTGTGCCGCCAAGTCACGGCCGTCCCCGGGGGCCTCGTCTGCACCCTGCGCGACCAGGAGAGCGTGCTGGCGCGGCTGGCCCGGCCCGGCCTGGAGGTACCGCTCCGTCCGCAGGGCCTGGCGAACCCTGCCACCCTGACGGCAGGGCAGCCCAGCGCGGCCGGAGAGGAGGAGCAGGACGCGGTGAGCGCCAACCGCGCGGCGGCTCGGCGCCTGGCCGCGCACCTGCTCCTCCTGGTCCTGCTCATCGTCCTCATCCTGCCCTTCATCTACCCCGGCGTCATCCGGTGGGTGCTCAGCTTCCTCGTCACCCTGGCGCTGCTGCTGGCTCTGCTTTTCTGCTCTCACCCCGGCCACCGCGGCGGCTGCGGGCCCTCCCCCAGGACTCTCTTCTGCAGGGAGCAGAAACCCAGCGAGATCGCCTCCATCGCCTGAGCGAGCTCCGCCCGGGCGGAGTCGGGGGTCCCTGCTGCCTCTGCGGCCCGCTTACCATCACAGTGAACAGAGGAAGCGGTTTGCCCCGGACCGGCTCCCTTGGGAGAGTAAATGCCGGCTGGACTTGCCAGCCAACGTCAGAACGGCTGTCTTGGGTCAAGAACTGTGCTTTTGGACAATAGACTTACGCCTGCCACGGGTATAGCATAGCTATTAATAAACTCCTTGGGGATGGGGAAGGAACTACTTGACCGCGACAGAGGAAGGGGGTCTCCCGCTCCTTTTAGTCCAATGCCCCTGACTTTTCTTTCTATATCTGGATGAAAAGTATTGAAATATTAATGGTATTGTAGAACAAATAGAACTGGAACTCCTTTTTTTTTTTTTTCAAATTTTCTTCCCCCCCTTTCTTTTGGTTTGATTTTGTGTGTTTGGGTAGCTAGCTTCTGTTTCTGGCTGTGACATAGTTTCCCTCCTGGGAAGTCAGCGCCTATGGGAAGTCCTCCTGTGCTCTCCCAGATGCTGTCTGTCTGATGCCCATCTCGCCTCTCCAAAGGTCCTGGTGGCTCAGGTCTCCCACTGACCTGCTCCCAGGGATAGAGAGGGAGAAATCGTGCACAGGAGTGGCTCTCCTGCTGCGGCTGGGGCATGCCCACATTTGGCTGGCAGAGTTGGAGAGGAGTGGAGAGGACCCCCCAGTGGATCTGGGAATTGCCCCCAGCAGCTCCACCAGCATTTCTCAGCTCCGTGTCATCAGGCCCTAACTTAACAGAGAATCTCAGGGTTACAAGGACCCCCCTCCAATGGTGGGTCCAGCTGCCCACCTGAGGCATACAACCCCACACTCTTCAACCAAATCTTTACGGTTGTTGTTTTCTTTCTAATTGCATCCCGATGCCTAGTTGGGATTTTGTCGTAAAGATAAGAGGCCCTATAAATGCAACTGTCCTCTCAAATAACCCCATCTTTCCCACCTCGCCCGGGGAGTCACAGTCATCTGAAAGACTCTCGCGTCTTCTCTTGACCATTTCTGCTCCATAAAAGAGAGGAGACTTCTGCTGGAGGGAATGACCTTCCACGGTTTCCGGAGTCAGGCACCAGCCAGGGGGTGCAGGGTGGTGAAAAATGGGAGATGTCGCATGATATCCTTCCAAAGACCCCATAGTTGAGAGGGAGACTTGAAACCTCAGAGGGGCTCGTTGAGTCCAATCCATCATCCCTCCCAGGTCCCCTTTCCTGACAGTTATTGTGTGTGTGTGTTGTTGAACTGGGCCTTCTGGTTCTCTGAGCTTCATTTCCCCCAAAATGAGCTAGTAGGACTGGATTATTCCTAAGTCTCCTGAAACCCAGAAGCTGAGGGCACTGCTGGGCTCCCGAACAATGAACAAGGGTCATAGCTCTCTGGAGTCATATACAGAAAAGTCAGGGTATAAGTCTGTATGCAGTTAGCTCTTGCAATCTGCAAACAAAATCTTCCTTTTTTCTTATAAGATGCTTTCAGGGCAACTCTGTGACACCCACGCTATTGGCCTTGTTAACTCCCGGTACTGGGAAGGAGCATGAGTGATGGTGTGTGGGTGTCCCCATCCTTTTAAGCCAAGGCCAAGTGGGCCTGGAGAACACCTTGTCTCCCCAGGATGAATAAATGAGAAGAATTGTTTGGCATTTCCAGAACTGGCCTGGGGCATGTGCAGTTTGGGAGGGTAGCCAGTAGGTTAGGGAAGGAACGTTCTTTCCTCATTCACCTCTACTCCCATTCCACCTTGTTCTTGGACCCTCCACCAAGGTTTCCATTGCTAATAACAGCACCATTTCTACCAAAGTAACGGTGGGCTCATGTTTCCTGAGTGCTTACCATGTGCCAAACACTACATTAGCTGCTCTGTGTCCATTATCTAGTTGAATAACAAATTTATGAAGAAGAGACCACCGCGCCGAAGAGAAGCCTGAGGATCAGAGAGGTCAATTCATCTGCCTGAGGTTGCTCAGCCAGCCACTGCCAGAGCTCCCTAGGAGATTAACCCGGGTTCTTTCTGCTCCAATATACTGCCTCCTTTGCGTGCGGTTCCAAAGAAACCAGGAAGCTGGTCACTGCTAGTGGGCTTGCGGGGCAGCATAGGAAACTAACCTCTGGAGTCTTCAAACTCCAGTAGTCAGGTCCTCAAAGAGGCCAGAGAATTCTAGCATCTGTTGTCTATGCTAAAGAGAAAGAACAATAAATAATAAAATGGGATGGCCTTCCTCACTCTTGCTGCCCAGTGCCAGCATCCCCTGAGGGGAGCCATGTTGGCACACAGCCCCCACCAGCGTGCCCTCTGTCCTGACGTTTCTGCCCCTTTGTCCTGAAGCCCACCCTGAGTACCTCTCGGCTCCTGGCAGCGTCGGGACAGAGGGCACCAGAAGCTAATGTCAGCCCAGGCTGCTCCGGAGAGAAACAGAGGAGACAGGCGGTGCTGCAAAAGGATGTGAGTGGAAGAAACCAGAGAGGCGGGCCAGGGCTCAAAGCCAGGCTCAGACCTGGTGTGCGGCCAGCCAGACTCACAGAACTGTTCTGAGCCGCGCTTTGCTGAGAAGTAGGGCAGGGTGCCACCCGCCGGCCTGGGGCTCCTGGGCGTTCAGAGTGCTGCTGGAGGGACTTCCGGGGTGGCCCGGTGGTCTGCATTCCCCGCGCCAGGGGCCCGGGTTCCATCCCCGGTCAGGGAGCTAATACCCACAATGCCTCAGATAAGAGTCCGCCTGCCTCAACGAAGATCTGGTGCGGCCAAATAAATAAATAAACATTTTTTTTAAAAAAGACCCAAAAAACAAACTGCTTGTGATGGCCTGGATGGGAGGGGAGCTGGCGGGAGAATGGATACACACACACGTATGGCTGCATACCTTCGTTGTTCATCTGAAACTATGACAACATTGTAGTTTTGTTTGGTTTTTTTCTTAAGAGCTACTGAATGAGAATCCCCTGTCCTAACAGGCTGGCTTTCTCATCAGTCACTGAGGGGCCTGTTCATGTGACAGAGGGCAGGGGCCCAGCCTTGGTAATGGGGTGGAGAAGCTCGTCCAGGGCAGGGGCACTGTCCAGAACAGGCCAATCTGGTGGCCAACTTTATGCGTAGGTCCTCAGGATGGACAGGAATTTCAGGGAGAGGACAAATTCCAACCCCTTCTGCCCCGTCTCCCTATTCTGTGGCCTTAAAGTCAGACACAACCTGGCTTGAATTCTAGCTTTCTTACTCAGAAGTCACCACACCTCACTGCATCTCAGATTCCTAATCCATGAAACAGGTTTCATAGAGTTGTCTGGGAATTAGTTAAAAAAAAAAAAATCCAAGTTTGAGCATTTAGGATTATAAGGAAGTAAAGAAGAAAGAGAGAAGACAAGGAGAGATGGATTGAGTTCTAGAAAGCCCTAACAGGAATGATGAGTGCAGACTCTTTATTTTATTCAATCTTATTAATGAGGACATGGATTAAAACCTGGACACTAGAGACTTCCCTGGTGGTGCAGTGGCTGAGACTCTGCATTCCCAGTGCAGGGAACCTGGGTTCAATCCCTGGTCAAGGAATTGGATCCCATGTGCTGCAACTGAGACCTGGCTGCTATATACAATAAATAAATATTTAAAAAACCCTGAACACTAGAATTTACCTCCTCCATTAACCAGCCTCAACATCAGCAATGTCTTCAGTGATATAAGAAAACAATCACCCCTAACATGGTCTGTATGCACCGAGTGAAGTGTATTACATATGATATCACATCTGCTATAAGATTCAGTTCTGTTCATTCGCTCAGTCGTCTCCAGATCTTTGCGACCCCTTGGATTGCAACATGCCAGGCTTCCCTGTCCATCACCAACTCCTGGAGCTTACACAAACCCATGTCCATCAAGTCGGTGATGCCATCGAACGATCTTATCCTCTGTCATCCCCTTCTCCTCCTGCCCTTAATCTTTCCCAGCATCAGGGTCTCTTCCAATGAGTTGGCTCTTTGCATCAGGTGGCCAAAGTATTGAAGCTTCAGCTTCAGCATCAGTCCTTCCAATGAATATTCAGGACTAATTTCCTTTATGATTGATTGGTTGGATCTCCTTGCTGTCCAAGGGACTCTCAAGAGTCTTCTCCAGCACCACAGCTCAAAAGCATCAATTCTTCAGCGCTCTGCTATAAGGTAGGTGCTATTATTAATTAACTCCAAGTTACCAATAGGGGTGCTGAGGCACAGAGAGAGGTTAAATAACTTGCTCAAGATCACACAGTAAGGTGGTGGAGGAGCCAAGAGCAGACAGCAGACAGCAGAAGTCCAATTCCAGAGTTTAGACTTTGAGTCACTTTACTGTGTCAGATGAAACACTCCTGGCACGTTGTAAGCACAAGGTACGTGAGCCCATGGCCTGAAGGGTAAGAAATTAAGAGGCGGCATTCCCCCTTTGGCTGGGGGACACAGGGGATGCCAGGGGTCGAAGCTTGTGGAAGGTCACCTGTCCCATTACCTACAGCCGGGTTCTCATCTCAGCCGGCAGCACCTGTTCATCATTGGAAGCTCTTTCAAATGACTGGAGGGAGCGTTGCAGTCTTTGCTGGAACAATGAATTCTTTGCCGCAATGGAAAATATTTCCAGGAATGAAGGACCTTCCTGCCAATCTCTCAGGCTATGGGAAGAGCACGGAGCACATTCAAAGAGAAGTTAGATCTGAGCTCCTGAATCTGCCTGGAGCTATTCACATGAACTTTATATTCTTGCCTGAGAACCTTGAAGTCACTTTCTTAAAGGAGACTATTTCTTGAGTCAGTAGGGAACTCTGAGAATTCTGGAACACCATGGAATCAAAGATCCGTCCGTGCATTTACGCAACAAATATTTATTGAAGGTCTGCTCTGTGCCAGGTACTGAACAAGATATTTAATCTTATTTGATAAGAAACTTTGATGAAAAAGGGAAACTAATGGGTACAAAGTTGAATTGTGTCTCCCTTCTCCCCCAAAATATATGTTGAAGCCCTCATCTCCACTACTTATTTATTTTTTGCTTTTCTAATAAGGTAAGTTTTATTGGAGTATAGTTGCTTTACAATGCTGTGTTAGTTTCTACTATATAGCAAAACAAATCAGATATGTGTGTGTGTGTGTGTGTGTGTGTGTGTATATATATATATATATATATATATATCTCCCCCGAAGGAAAGTTACATGGCTCAAAATAGCCTGGAGTTAAAACTCCCCTCCAGGTCCTCCCCACCATTCTAATGCAAAACAAAGAACTCTGTCACCAGAAAAAAAAACAATGGACATTAAGGTTGATTACCCCCAGCTCCCAGTCAGTCCAGCCTCTGGCTGATCTCCAGAATTCCTTGCCCCAAGCCGTTTAAGAGAACTACTCCCAACAACCTTGGAGAAGAACAGGCCCCCTTAAGACAGTAGCTTTCCACATGTATGCCTATATATACTTACTCTTTTCTTTTTTTTTCTTTTTTTTTTTATACTTACTCTTTTCTTGGGTTAGTGCTGCTGCTGCTAAGTCGCTTCAGTCGTGTCCGACTCTGTGCGACCCCACAGACGGCAGCCCACCAGGCTCCCCCGTCCCCGGGATTCTCCAGGCAAGAATACTCACTAACCTGACTGCTGCCCCTTCTCGCCTCGTTAAAGGTGATCTGTTCCTGTAAAGTGCCGGTCTCGTTCTTTTTCTGAACCTCTCCTTCTCTAACTCCCTTACCCTACATCCCCTCTGTTTTGGACTTCCTTTCCATTCAGGAGAATGTGACCTTATTTGGAAATAGATTTTTTACAGAAATAATCAAGTTAAAATGAGGTGGTCATCAGCATGGGTCCTAATCCAAAATGACTGGTGTCCTTATAAAAATGGGGAAATCGGTCATGGAGACGGACACACTTAGAAGAAAGACAACATGAAGATTCATAAGAAGATTAGCCATGTGAAGATGAAGACAGAAAAGGATTATGTTTCTACAAGCTAAGGAACGCCAAAGATAGCCAGAAAGTGACCAGAAGCTCAGAGAGAGGCCTGAAACGGACTTTCTCTCAGAGCTCTCAGCGGGAACCAGCCTTGCTGAGATTTGATCTTGGACTTGTAGCCTCCAGAACGGTATGATACAAGAAGTTTCTAGGGCTGTAACAGGGAAGAACAAAATCTGATCCCATGTTGGATGTGTTTCTTTAACCTTTGCTTTCTACTGCTTCTGTCACTGCAGTCACGACAAGCGTGTGGTCTCTAGCCACGAGCATTCATGGTAGCCTGCCTCCAGAACCCTGCCACTCTGCCTGAATGTTCACGAGCCTTTGTTCAGCTCACAGGGAAACACCCTGCCCCTGCCCATCTGTGACTGGCTACAGGAAAGGAGACATTAGTACATCCCCTTACTGAGGCTGGCCAAACCAGGAGACATTTGGCAAGACTTATGGCCTTTATGGACTTCCCTGGTGGTTCAGTTGGTCGAGAATCCAGCTGCAATGCAGGAAACCGCCTACCATGCAGGAGACCAGGGTTCGCTCTCTGGGTCAGGAAGACCCCCTGGAGAAGGAAATGGCAACCCACTCCAGTATTCTTGCCTGGAGAATCCCATGGACAGAGGAGCCTGGCCGGCTACAGTCCATGGTGTTGCAATGAGCCAGACATGACTTAGCAACTAAAACACCACCACTGTGGCCTTTTCACGTTACTTCCTCACTCCCTCTCCCTCTTGTTCTAGAAAAGAAACTAGCATCCAGACCCCAATAAGAGGGTACCTTGAGACTCTGGTTCGCCATCTTCTTGGACACTGGCTTTCCAGATAAAGTTGCTATTCTTGCCTCAACACTTGGTCCGCTGATTTATCGGCCTGTCATGGAGGGAGCAGACCAGACTCGGACTGTTCGCTGTGCTGTGCTTGGTCGTTCAGTCGTGCCCAGCTCTTTGCGAACCCGGGGACTGTAGCCCGCCAGGCTCCTCTGTCCACGGGGATTCTCCAGGAAAGAATACTTCAGTGGGTTGCCATGCCCTCCTCCAGGGGATCGTCCCAACCCAGGGATCAAACCCAGGTCTCACGCATTACAGGCAGATTCTTTACCGTCTGAGCCACCAGTTTTGTTTAAAGAATGAGGGATTGTGGCTCCTTGGCATGGCAACCCTAGGAACCGACACAGCATCCATCCTGTGCCTGGGCTTGCCCCAGACCCCTTAGCTGGGCTGCTTCAAGTTCAGCAAAATAACTTGCCCAGAGTCTTATAGCAACACACAGAATTTTCAGGCTCAAAATCAAGTCTGATTGATAACCAAAGATTAAGTTCTCACTCCCGTTTTGTGCATGGCAAATTGAGGCTCAGAGAATCCCTGTGATTCCACCCCCCAAACAGAGCCCAATATGTCAGAGGTGAAGTTGTAATCAGAGCCCACAGTTGCTGAATTATCCTCAATCTTTGAAACAACCATATGGGAACTACTGAATAATTATCCCCATTTCACAGGTTAAAGAGTTAAAACCCAAGTCCTTAAGGCACCTGACAACCTTAATGTCACAAGTAAGTGAGTGAGGTTCCAGAATTTGGACCCACAGTTTGACTCTAAAGCTACACTTTTCCCTGCCTCACAACTTTTCTGAGCAGCCTGTCTGCGTGGACAAGCAGTAAAGCCTATCTTTCTAGATGCTTGAGGAACTCACCCTAAGAGCCTCTTTGCTCAAAGAGGACAGGACTATTGGTCTTGTTCCCTCTGACTTTGTTACATTCAACAGCCCCTCCTGTGGCTCCCCCCATCTCTCTTGCTGCGGAAACTGCTCTGTGGTTAACCTTGGCCAAGGATGAGTCCCACCAGCAACACTACACCAGCTGGGGAGCGTGGTCCTTCCTCTCCGGACCTCCCATTTCAGCTGAAGCAGTCACATGATACAGATCATGTGATCTTTTCCGGAACTGGAATCTGGAGCTAGTGCTGAAGGAGAGATGAGCGCTTAAATTGGCAGCAACAGAGCAGCTGGCCCCCAGAGCTCTGACCCTTGAGCCGCTGGTTGCTTCAGTGAGCTCTCACTTTTCTACCCCACAATTACTACTTGTTTTCTTTAGACAGCCAGAGTCAGTCTCTGTTGCTTGCAACCAAAATTCATGACCTAATACAGGAGCCATCAGGCTCCTGGTTGCTGAAAAATGCCATCATGAACTTCAGCCCCTCCAAAACCTGGAAAATGAGGCAATGCCACAGGCCAAGGAGTGGGAGACCGCATGTACCCTTGAACCAGCCTTCCTGAGAGCCAGCCTGACTTTGTGGTGAGGCTGCCCAGATGTGAGGGCCAAGGAAATGGTGGCCGGGTCAGCTCTGCTCAAATGTGGGGTTGGGCAGGAAAACATGGAACTGGATCTCAGGCCAGCCACCGTCAGAGGAGACTGGTTTCCAGTTCCTTGGCTTCAGAATCCCCAGAAGAAACAAAGCCTCATTCTTACACACACACACACACACACACACGTACGTATAATTTTTTTCTTTTGGCTACACTAGGTCGTCGTTGATGCACGTGGATTTTCTCTAGTTGGAACAAGTGGGGACTATCTAGGTGTGGGGCATGGGCATCTTGTTTCAGGGACTTCCCTTGTTGCAAAGTGTGGGCTTTAGGCACGCAGACTCACTAGCGGTGGCACACAACCTCAGTTGTTCCGCCACATGTGGGATCCTCCCAGACCAGAGATCAAACCCATGTCCCCTGCATTAGCAGGTGGATTATTAACCATTGGCCTGCCAGGGAAGTCCACAAACTCTAGCTCTGTCCAGACTAGCCCAAGGTCCTTCACTGGAGTCAGTTTGCAAAAGAGAGCAGCCTGCAGAGGAACAGTGGGAGCAGCAGTTTCCAAACCACAGCAGCCAGCATCTTGGCTAATGTTCAGCAAGTGCTTCCTCCATGTGGACTACTGTTCTCAGAGCTTCCGTAGAGCTTTCTTTCTCAGAGCTAACTCTTTTGTTCTTCACAACAATCCTATTATTCTTTCTGTTGGACATTTGACACAATCATCTCAACAAATCAACACAGAGCCCTATTCAGGAGAGCAGCTGAGACATGGATAAGATAAGGAACTTGCCTGAGTGGCTGCACTGAGTTTGAAAGCAGGGGGTCTAACCCACTCTGGCCCGTCTCAGTCACTGCACTTAAAACCCCTTCCTACGTCCCCCTCTCTCCCTTCCGTCCTCATCTTCCCTGCCTCCATCAAAATGAGCCAGGAAAAAAAGGAAGGCCCTGGCTTCAAAACCAAGTCCTACTGTTTATCGTCTGTGTGACCTTGGGCATCATAGATACCGTAGCTGAACCTTAGTTTCCTTGTTTGGAAATTCAGTAAAATCAAGCCTACCTGATATAGGTTTTGTGACAATTCAATGAGAAAATGTGTAAAACACCCGGCACAGTGCCCAACACATGTGCTCACCCATCCTAGGCAACCTGTCAGCAAATATGGATAAGCACCTATAACTCACCTGGCAAGTACGGGAGGCAAAGAAATACAGTGGAAGGGACAGTCTTTACCACCATCATGCCCGTCAGCCTCTCCCTAGCTAGGGAAATAAGGTATGCACATATGTGCTCAAATCAGACCACAGGGTGAGACCGTTGCCAGTGAATCTGAGGTCCTTGCTTCATCACAAAAGAATCTGGAGATGAAATGATAGGTAAGAATATTAATACTTAGAGAAATGCTCACTCCACAGATAGAGAATGGGCTATCTCAGAAAGCAAGAGAGAGAGCCTCAAAACACAGTGTCATTAGTTTTTATGTGCTGGGTAATTTCATAGGCTAATGAGGCTCAAGGTCTACTGGAAGTTGCGTTTTCTGCCATTTTGGACCTAGTTGGTTCTAATCAGTTTTTGTCATATCCTATAAAAAGCAGAGACATCACTTGGCCGATAAAGTTCAGCATAGTCAGTGCTATGGTTTTCCCAGTAGTCATGTGTGGATGTGAGAGTTGGACCATAAAGAAGGCTGAACACTGAAGAATTGAAGCTTTCAAACTGTGGTGCTGGAGAAGACTTTTGAGAGTCCCTCGGACAGCAAGGAGATCAAACCAGTCCATCCTACAGGAAATCAACCCTGAATACTCATTGGAAGGACTGATGCTGAAGGTGAAGCTCCAATACTTTGGCCACCTGATGCGAAGAGCTGACTCACTGGGAAAGACCCTGATGCTGGGAGAGATTGAGGGCAGAAAGAGAAGGGGATGACAGAGGATGAGATGGTTGGATGGCATCATTGACTCAATGGACATGAGTTTGAGCAAACTCCAGGAGATAGTGAAGAACAGGGAAGCCTGGTGTGCTGTGCAGTCCATGGGGCTGTAAAGAGTCAGAGGTGACTGAGCAACTAAGCAACAACAATGGCCATGTCCTTCTTTTAAAGGTTGTGCTCATCCCTCTTCCCTTCTGTTTCAAGACTTGGACAGTCTAAGACGAGGGGTAACTCTAGACGAGGAGGTTCTGACTGTGGAGAAGTACCCAGTGGGGCTTCTTGGAATGCTGGTCATGTTCTATTTCTTGACTTATGTGATAGTTACATAGATGAGATTTATTTTCTAATTATTTGTAAACAGTGTCTACCTCTTGCATGTGCTTTTCTGTATGTATTTCATAGTGAAAAAGTAAGACGCTAAGCCTAACAGAACAACGCTATAGAGTCTAAGCAGCTTGAGAGCCAAGGCTGGGTGTGAGGCTGGTACCCAGTACTAATCCCACTCTGAAATGCCTGCCCCATCCACACCCAACTCACCCAGGGATTTAGAGCTTTATGAGTGGCTCTGAAGACTGTCTGGTTTGAATCCTGAGTCTGCTACTTGCTGCTACTTACTCTCAAACTCTCTAATCCTTATGTCAACATCTACAAAATGGGGAGATAATCATGGAGTTTTGAGCATCAAACGAGCTCACCTGTAGAGACCATTGAGCACCGTGAACTGCACACAGGATGTGCCCAAGTTAGGCAGAAGGGTGAATGGATTGGCTTCTTTAACCAAATGGTGGCAAAGCAGGTTTCTGTTGGGTCTTGGCAATGATGAAACTAGGACATGGGGCTTCAGTAAGATTGCTTCTCTCCATTTCCATCTCCTTTTCTCTCTGCTCTTGAGTCTTGTTCTCGCCAACCAGTGTTTTCCATGATATTGGAAACTGGCCAGCTCCGACTCATGTCTTCCTAGCTTTATGTCAGAAAGAAAGGAATAGATTTTCTTCCCTTGGTTAAATGATGAAAAATCCCAAGGAAGGGCTCTGATTGGTCATCTTGGGTCACATGCCCTCCTCTATGACCAACAGGGCTGTGACTGACAGCCCCAACAGAATCATGTGATTGGGGAGGAGAAGGACTTCAAACCAGAGGGGATGCTGTTTGCAGAAGAACAAGCAGCCATTGAGTAGACAGAGCAGCAGGTGTGTAGGCCAATCTCCACCCACCAAAGCTAATTAGAGGTAAACTCCAACCTGATTGGATCTTTCTTTGAGAGGCCTGCCTCCTCCCAACCCAATCTTAGCCCATGTGAGTTCTGATAGTAGTATTACCATATTAATCTTTTGTGTTTAGAGCATGTTTCTCAAACCTGCCAATGAAAGCATCATGCTCCCTGGCCATAGGACCTGGCTCAGAGCTAAGCCAATGAGAGCTCTACCTAGGAATATTATTGGAGCTACCTGGAGGAACTGTTTCTTCTGCCATAGTTGCTAGGCGGTTAGAATGTTTGTCTAGACTTTCCAGTGACCATCTTGTCCCACCAAGGGAAGGATTTTTCTATGAGTGAAGCCTACCCAGAGCAAAGCTGAGCCTAGTGATAGAGAGGGGTTCCTAATCACATTATTTGAGTACCTAGACCTGGCCATGCCTGAAATGCAACTTTCTTCTGGACTTTTCAATAGTTAACTTGAGTCAACAAATTCCTTTTCTTCGCTTAAACCATTTTGACTGTGTTGCTTCATTTTCAGGCAAAGGAGCCCTGAATCCAGTCTCATCCTACTGGTTCATGAGGCCATCTGTCATATCCTTGAATCCTCAGCTACCCAGAGGATTCTGGTAACTCCTCAGCCCTTCCACTAAGACCTGGGGTTCTGTGAGGCCTAGTTTATGGTGAACAGTGTCGGATTCATGATCTCCGAAGAAGAGACTTTAGCTCTGGGACCAGAGACGAGGCTTCAGGCATTCAGAGCTTCGTGTGACAAAAGTTTTATTACAGTTTAAAAAGGAATAGAGAAAGCCTCTGTGATGAGGGGCATCAGAAGGGGGCAGAGAGTGCCCCACTCACTAGTCTGGGTGGGGCTTGATATAAGTTTTCAGTTGGTTACTAACAATGGAAAGGTCATACCAGACCCACTCCCACAGTTCAGCTCAGCTCAGTTGTGTCTGACTCTTTGTGACCCCATGGACTGCAGCACGCCAGGGCTCCCTGTCCATCACCAACTCCCAGAGTTTACTCAAACTCATGTCCATTGAGTTGGTGTTGCCATCCGACCATCTCCTCCTTCTCGTCCCATTCTGCCTTCAATCTTTCCCAGCATCAGGGTCTTTTCCAAGGAGTCAGCTCTTTGCATCAGGTGGTCAAAGTATTGGAGTTTCAGCTTCAGCATCAGTCCTTCCAATGAATATTCAGGACTGATTTCCTTTAGGATGGACTGATTGGATCTCCTTGAAGTCCAAGGGACTCTCAAGAGTCTTCTCCAACAGTTCAAAAGCATCAATTCTTCTATGCTCAGCCTTCTTTGTAGTCCAATTCTCATATCCATACATGACTACTGGAAAAACCATAGCCTTGATGAGATGGACCTTTGTTGGCAAAGTAATGTCTCTGCTTTTTAATATTCTGTCTAGGTTTGTCATAGCTTTTCTTCCAAGGAGCAAGCATCTTTTAATTTCATGGCTTCAGTTGCCATCTGCAGTGATTTTTTTGCAAAACATAAAGTCTGTCACTGTTTCCATTATTTCCCCATCTATTTGTCATGAAGTGATGGGACCGGATGCCATGACCTTAGTTTTCTGAGTGTTGAGCTTTAAGCCAACTTTTTCACTCTTTTCTTTCACTTTCACCAAGAGGCTCTTTAGTTCTTCACTTTCTGCCATAAGGGTGGTGTCATCTGCATATCTGAGGTTATTGATATTTCTCCAGGCAATTTTGATTCCAGCTTGTGCTTCATCCAGCCCAGCATTTCTCAGGATGTACACTTCATACAAGTTAAAGAAGCAGGGTGACAATATACAGCCTTGACGTACTCCTTCCCTGATTTGGAACCAGTCTGTTGTTCCATATCCAGTTCTAACTGTTGCTTCCTGACCTGCATACAGATTTCTCAAGAGGCAGGTCAGGTGGTCTGGTATTCCCATCTCTTTAAGAATTTTCCATAGTTTGTTGTTATCCACACAGTCAAAGGCTTTGGCATAGTCGGTAAAACAGAAATAGATATTTTTCTGGAACTCCTTTGCCTTTAGCTTCTTTCCTTTTCTCAGCTATTTGTAAGGTCTCCTCAATCATTTTGCCTTTTTGCATTTCTTTTTCTTGGGGATGGTTTTGATCCCTGCCTCCTGTACAATGTCATGAACCTCTGTCCATAGTTCTTCAGGCACTCTGTCTATCAGATCTAATCCCTTGAATCTATTTGTCACTTCCACTGTATAATCGTAAGGGATTTGATTTAGGTCATACCTGAATGGTCTAGTTTTCCCTACTTTCTTCAATTTAAGTCTGAATTTGGCAATAAGGAGCTCATGATCTGAGCCACAGTCAACTCCTGGTCTTGTTTTTGCTAACTATATAGAGCTTCTCCATCTTTGACTGCAAAGAATATAATCAATCTGTTTTGGTATTGACCATATGGTGATGTCCGCGTGTAGAGTCTTCTCTTGTGTTGTTGGAAAAGGGTGTTTGCTATGACCAGCGTGTTCTCTTGGCAAAACTCTGTTAGCCTTTGGCCTGCTTCATTTTGCACTCCAAGGCCAAATTTGCCTGTTACTCCAGGTATCTCTTGACTTCCTACTTTTGCATTCCAGTCCCCTATAATGAAAAGGACAAAAAAAGAAAAGGACATCATTTTTGGATATTAGTTCTAGAAGGTCTTGTAGGTTTTCATAGAACCGTTCAACTTCAGCTTCTTCAGCATTACTGGTCAGGGCATAAACTTGGATTACTGTGATATTGAATGGTTAGACTTGGAAACGAACACAACACCCCCACTCCCACAACGTACATTCTCTCCTACAATCTCTGTTGAACAGTAAATGGAAGAGTGCCCCAGGACAGGACGTGGCATATGTTAACTCTTAGGAGAGACATGAGGAAGGAGGTTTGGGTGGCCAGGGCAAGCCTCAGGATGTGGGAACTGGCTGGATTTTGAAGCAAAGGTTTGATTTGGATAGCCAGAAAGAGTGGGATGAAAGAGAGCAAGGAACAGTGTGGGAAAAGCATAGAAGTTGCAAAATGCATGGCATATTCAGGGGCAGAGAGTGGACCTGCCTAGGTCAGGAATCAGCCAGGAACAGGGAAGAGGGCTGCGCCTAGTGATGCAGGGTCCTGCGTGCCAGGCTCCGGGGCCCACTAGTGCACGTGAGTGCAGGCACAGAAGTGCTCAGGGTTACCCCCCGGCCCTGAAACTCTGAACTAGCAGCACAGACTCTTGTTGGCAGCCCATGACAGGGAAGCCTGTGCCTGTGTGCGTGAAACGAGGTGTCCATTGGAGGTGAGCGTGGTGGGGAGAGGGGTATGAAGGGATGATGTCAAGAGTTCTGGGCTTTGTTCCACTACTACGGATCCTAAATAAACTTCTTTGGCCTTCAACAGCATCCAACCCTGTGTGAGGGGGATGCGGGACAGTTTCAAGTGGTGCTAACAGATATTCATTCATTCACTCACTGACTCATTCATTCAATAATACCATACACTAAGCATTACCAGGCTTCCCTGGTAGCACAGGTGTTAAAGAATCTGCCTGCAATGCAGGAGACCCAGGTTCGATCCCAGGGTCAGGAAGATCCCCTGGAGAAGAAAATGGTCACCCACTCCAGTGTCCTTGCCTGGGAAATCCCATGGATAAAGGAGCCTGGAGAGCTACAGTCCACGGGGTCACAATGAGTCGGACATGACTTAGTGATAACACTCACACGAGCATTAGCTTAGGTCCTAGGGACACAAGAGTCAGTAAGGCATAAGACTCCTGGCCCCACTGAACTTACCCTGGGGCACTGAGGGCCGCCTGCTCAACAGCCATTCCACCTCTGCCTTCAGAGAAACCTGATTTTGCCCACGCAGAAACGTGCTCAATCAATGCCGGCAAGAGTAGTCTCGGCTCGGGGCCCTATCCTTTACAGGACCCCCATCTGGCCTCTCCCAGCCATACCCCTCCTGACAGAGAGGAGTCTACAAGGCCAAGAGGATGTGCCCACCTAGCCCACACTGTGGGTACCTGGTACCTCAATATTCCCTGTCCAAACAGCCCCAAGCCCACCTCCAGCCTGCTGCAGTGAGTCTGTCCCCTGACCCACTCTCTAAGAGTGCAGCCACTACCCAGATTCCTAGGCTTGAGGAGTGGCGAAAGGGCAGCTGTTTGCAGGAGGCGGACAGACAGGGCTTGGATGTGTGGGAGTCCTCGTGTGGGACGGGAAGGAACCAGGGCCAGATAGAGAAGGAAGAGGGGCAGTGAGCCAGGAGCCACATCCTGGCCTGAAACTCTGAGAAGCTGGAGGATTCTAAATTCCCACCTGATCTTCCATGTTGTTTGAAGATGTCTGTTTGCAAGGTTAGGACATGCTTTTTTATCATTCTATGTTCTTGCCCTGAGCTCCACAAATGTTGGGACTGGCCTGTTTCTGGCTGCAGGGATCTGAGCCAGTCCCCTTTGCCAGATTCTTGGCTTTCCCAGACTCCCTTGCAGCCAGGAGTGATCATGTGGTCCAGACATGTGATCCCAGCAAAGGGCTTCTGGAAAATCGTTTCTACCTTGATCATGGAAGAGAAACCTATGAGGAAAGGCTCATGAGGAGAGCTTCCTTTTTCTCTTTTCTGCTTTTGAACATAACCGCTTAAGAACGGTCTTTGGGGCACAGGATGAACGGTCTTTGGGGCACAGTGAAGGACAATAGCCAACATGCAAGGATGATGAAAGATGTAAAGACCTTGGGTCTTGGCACGCATGCTAAGTTGCTTGTAGCATATCTGACTCTGCCACCCTATGGACTGTAGTCCGCCAGTCCCCTCGGTCCATGGGATTCTCGAGGCAAGAACACTGGAGTAGGTTGCCATTCCCTCCTCCAGGGGATCTTCCTGATGGAGCTCAAGTCTCTTACGTCCTCTGCATTGGCAGGTGATTTCTTCAGCACCAGCACCGCCTAGGTCATGGAGCTTAGGGGCCAACTCTGGAACCACCTGCCTCTGGATTTTACGTTCCATAAATCATCAGTGTCATCATGGTTTTGGCCACACTTTGGGCAGTGTGTGATACAGCAGTGGCCAGCCACCCTAACAAAAACACATTGTGTTTTCTAATTTGTTTTTTGTATTTTTGGCCATGCTGCATAGCTTGCAGGATATTAGTTCCCCAAACAGAGATCAAACTCGGCCCCTGGCAGTGGAAGTGCAGAGTCCTAACCACTGGACCACCAGGGAATTCCCAGAAACATGCTTCCTAATGACTAGTGACAGAAATCAGTCTGGCTGGAAGATCATCAGTCTGGCTGGTGACCATCTTGCCAGTCTGTGGGGAGGATTCCCCATGGGTGAAGTCAAACCAGAGGAAACGGATAATTTTTTGCTATACCTGCATGCTACTTTTACTATTATTGTCTTTAAAAAATAATCTCATTTTGCCTAATGGCTTAAAAGGAACCATGTCACTATTTAGGGCTTCCCTGGTGACTCAGTGGTAAAGAATCCCCCTGCCAAGGCAGGAGAGCTGGGTTTGATCCCTGGATCGGGAAGATCCCCTGGAGAAGGGAATGGCAGCCCACTCCAGTATTCTGGCCTGGAAAATTCCATGGACAGAGAAGCCTGGTGGGCGACAGTCCATGGGGTCGCAAGAGAGTCAGACATGACCTAGCTACTGAATGACAACATATCACTACTATAAATAAAAAGCCAAGATGTCTTGTTATTATAGAAAGTAACAAAAAGATTTTTTAAGTGAAATCCATGCTGAAAATAAAAAACTCTAAGTGCCTTGTGGTATCCCACATTGGATTCTGGGACTGTAAAAGGACATTAGTAGAATAACCAATGGGACTTCCCTGGTGGTCCAGTGGTTAAAAACCCACCTTCCAATGCAGGGGACATGGATTCAATCCCTGGTCTGGGAAGATCCCACATGCTGGGGAGCAACTAAGCCCATGCACCCCAACTACTGAAGCCCAAGCGCCCTAGAGGCTGCGCTCCAGAACAAGAGAAGTCACCGCAGTCAGAAGCCGGAGCAACAGAACAAGGGAGTAGCCCCCAGTCACCGCAACTAGAGAAAGCCCATGCACAGCAACGAAGGCCCAGCACAACCAAAAACAATCCAATAAGTAAATATTTTAAAAAGTGAGAGTCACTCAGTCGTGTCCGACTCTTTGTGACCCCATGGACTATACAGTCCATGGAATTCTCCAGGCCAGAATGCTGGAGTGGGTAGCCTTTCCCTTCTCTGGGGGGATCTTCCCAATCCGAGGATTGAACCCAGGTCTCCCACATTGCGGGCAGATTCTTTGCCAGCTGAGCTACCAGGGAAGCCCAGGGAAAGAAAGAAAAACCAATAAAGTCTATACTTTAGTTAACGGTAATGCACCAATACTGTTATCAAGTCCAAACTCGTATTGCTCACCACACAACAGGTCAAAAGCCAAGAAACAAGCTGTTGGGGCAAGGAAGTGACTTTATTCAGAAAGCCAGCAGATGAAGAAGATGGTGGACTAGTATCCCAAAGAACCATCCTCCCTGAGTTAGAATCCAGGCTTCTTTTACACTTAAACGGGAGAGGGTGCGGTCGGTTGACGCCAGCTTCTTGGTGTCAGAATCCTTTAATCTCGCAGCTGTCCACGTAGGTCAGGTCAGGATGTTCCTGGAAACCTCCAGCAAGGCAAAGGCTATTCTCTGCTCCGCAACTTTTTATCTCCATGTGAATGGAAAAGTGGTCTATCTTTAAAGGTCAGAGCCTTGAGAATGGGCTAGCCTGTGCATTTCAGGCCATAGACAACATTCTTAACTGGAAGCAAGAGCAAAAGAATACAAAGGTTAAAGTAAAAGAAACAGATCCAATACAGAGTCAGATTTGTTCTTCCCTATTACAATATTGGTTTCTCCATCTTAAAAATATGTACCATAGTTATATAAGATGTTAATACTGGGGAACCAAGGTGAAGGATTATATGGTTCTTAGGTAAGAATTCTGTACTGTCTTTGGGACATTTCTATCAATCTAAACTCCTTCCAAAATAAAAAGCTTATTAAATAAATACTACAGTGCTTAAATCCTAACTCAGTATTCTGGATAGCCAATGGCTCTGAGCTAAGACCTGTTCTCCCTTCATTAAACAAAGATTAGCAGCTGTTATAGGAGTACAAAGGTATACTATTCAGCCTTAAAAAAGAAGAAAATATTCCCACTTGTAACAACATGTATGAACCTGGAAGACACTGTGCTCAATGAAATAAGCCAGACACAGAAAGACAAGTATTGTATTATCTCACTTGGGTGTATAATCTAAAATAGACAAATTCATAGAAGCAGACAGTTAGAATGGTAATTTCCAGGGGCTGGGGGGAATGGGGAGGGAGATATGAGGACACGTTGATCAAAGGGTACAAAGTCTCAATTATACAAGATGAATGACTGTGAGTTCTGAAGATCTAACACACAGCACTGGTGACCACAGGCAACAACGTGAAAGCATCAGTTGCTCAGTCCTGTCCGATTCTCTGCAACCCCATGGACTGTAGCCCACCAGGCTCCTCTGTCCCTGGAATTCTCCAGGCAAGAATACTAGAGTGGGCTGCCATTTCCTTCTCCAGGGGATCTTCCGACCCAGGGATTGAACCCGGGTCTCCCATGTTGCAGACGGATTTTTTACCGGCTGAGCCACCAGGGAAGCCCATACAGGCAACAATATTGCATTTGTATACTTAAAATTTGCTAAGAGGATAGATATTAAACCAAATCTTCTCAACACAACAGAAATTATGTAGGCATGATGGATTAAATTATTTAGCTTGAATGGAGTGATCTTTTCACAAGGTATACATATATCAAAGCATCAAGTCGTATACCTTAAATATATATAATTTTATGTCAAAGATATCCAATAAAGTTACTTTTAAAAAAGAAATATACATAACTTTTGTTTGTGAACCCGTAAGTCACAAAGAAAAACGATTTAAATAATGGCCTTGATTATTAGTTTATGAGAAACAAATAAAAATTGTACCTCAACAACAACAAAAAGATTCAGTAGTATCAAACTGTGTTCTCAGTAGGATAAGGATTGAAGGGAATAACTTTCTCATGCAGGACTCAGGGTGATTTAACACAAGCTCATGTACTGGCTGAAGATACCTCATGTACTACCAGTGATAAGATTCTCATGCACTAGAAAATATTAGATCAGGGGCAAGTGCAAACATCCTTAGATGAGAAGCAAGTAAGGGTCATGCCTCCGTGTAAAAGATAAAGCAGAGAACTACAAAAGCATTACCTAACACACAAGAACAGTGGGGGAAAATATTAACCCAAGTGACTTTGACCCTAAATGACTGCCATTCAGCTTAGCCAATTCTAGCTGATGGTCCCATTAACAGAAAGATGTTTAGTTCTTTGGGTCAAAGACGCCTTAGAAACACAAACAGAGATTAGCCAGCAATGCAGCAGTATCCATGGTAACCAGAAACCACCCACAGCACCCTCCACCCTGACTCTCCCCTGCAGGCGTGTTCAGTCCTTCCCCAAGGCACCCCTGTTTATTTCTGAGCGTCATTAGGAAAGAAGTGACCATAAACGATCTTCTGTCATTCAGTCTCAAGTTCAACATGACAGCATCATACAGATATTCTACAGGAAGGGATAAGGGGCTGCTTTCAGCGACATCACCCCCAGAATTCAGTACCATCCAACAGACACTCATGCCAGGCCAGCCCCCACCGACATCCTGGAAGGACAGACATCAGTGGAACATAGTGAAGGAGTCTCGTTCTACTGGGGAGCCATCCTTTAAAACTCATCTAAATATTTGTGAACCTGTATTGATGTTTGACACTATGGGATGGCAGGATAGCAGAACCGATCAGATCTGGGATCAAATCCTGGCTCTGCGATCGTGTAGCTTGATGCCTCTGCCCGAGTTATTTAACACCCCCAAGCTTCAGTTCCTTCCTCTGTCAAGTAGGGCTAATAACAGTATAACTGCATAGGATTAAATGATAGAAATTTTACATGGGACATGAAGAGCTAGCCACAAGGATAATGGTCTCTGAACAATATCCATGGCAATTTCTATAATTTCTGGGAGAATCAGATCCAATCATCTGGTTGCTCCAAACCTGACTGATCACCCAGGGAACTTTTTAAAATATAACTTCCAGGCTTCCACACACCTGAGAAATTCTAAATTGGGCCAGTATGGGGCAGTACCCAGGAACCTGTGGCGCCAAGATATACATTTACAGCGTTTTGCAGCGCCTAGTCTGTAGCAAGCACTCAATAAATACAGGCCTCATCCCTGGCCTGGACCATTGCAAGTCTCCTAACCACTCACCTGTGTCCACTCTTATCCACTCTTACCCACCTCCAGAAGCCAGCAGAATCCTTTGAAAACGTGAAATCATGTCACATCACTGACCCAAACCCTCTACAACTCCCCATTTCTCACCGAATAAAATTCATGAACGAGGCCGTATATCAGCAGCTCCTGGGCACACATCAGAAATACCTAGTGAGCTTGTGAACAATACAGAGGCCTGGCCTAACCCCAGACCAGCAGAATCGGAATCTCTAGGGGTAGGGCGCAAGTAGGGTCTTTACACAAAATAGATGACACCCAGTCACAGTGGAATTTCAGATACCCAATGAATAACTTTTTAGTATAAGTATGTCCTGGGAAATATGGGGACATATTTATACTTAAAAAGTATCTATTTCCTGTATATCTGAAATTCCAGTGTAACCGGGTATCCTGTATTTTCATTTGCTAAATCTGGCAACCCTAGGTCACACATTAGCCTTTCTAAAAAGCTCACAGCGGGGCTTCCCTGGTGGCTCGGTGGTAAAGAATCCGCCTGCCAATGCAGGAGACACAGGTTCGATCCCCGATCAGGAGGATCCCACATGCTGCGGAATGGCTAGGCCTGTGAGCCACAACTATTGAGCCTGTGCTCTGGAACCCAGGATCACAACTGCTGAGCCCAGATGCTGCAGCTACTGAAGTCCAAGTGCCCTGGAGCCCGTGATCTGCAAGAGGAGAGGCAACTGCAGCCGGAGGCCAGCCCACCGTGACTAGAGGGTGGCCCCCACTCACCACAGAGAGCAGCGCGTGCAGCAACGGAGACCCAGCGCAGCCAGGGGTAAAGAAGCAAATTAAATTAAACCATGTGTTAAAGAAAGCGCACAGTGAAACGGCCCCCATCGCCTCTCTAAGCTCACCCATTCCCTCCAATCCCTCCACTCCTTCTCCTTTGAAGAGTCAGCTGCCTTCCCCGTCTCCACAGCTTGCAGTTGCTGTCCGCCTGGGATGCCCTGTCTGTGTCAGACACCAGCAAGCCTCCTGACCTCTGCAACCCTCTCCCAGGGTTCCTCACCCTGCCTTACTGTGTCTTCGTAGCAACCACACGACACGATGTATTATTTGTTCGGTTGTCCATCTCCCTTTCCCCACAAACTAGACTGTCAGCTCCATGACTTGTTGGAGACACTTTGGTTCTTTCCTCGCTGTCTCTACAACACCTAGAACCCCGCCAGCTGCTCAGTAAATTCGGGCTGAATTAGTTAACGGGGGGTGAAAAGACTCTTCCTTCCAGCACAACTCCCTAAACATTCCTTTGGGAGGAACTGATAGATATCTTGGCTGAATCGGGTCTTGCTTGTGGCATGTGGGATCTTTAGTTGCAGCATGCGAACTCTCAGTTGTGGCCATGTGGGATCTAGTTTCCTGACCAGGGATCGAACCCAGGGCCCCCGTGCACTGGGAGTGTGGAGTTTGAGCCCCTGGCACACCAGGCACGTGCCAGCCCCGGTAGGGGTATCTTTACTGGGAACGCGAGCAGCTGATGTGTGCTGGGCATGTCCTGTGTGCCAGGCAGCCTTCAAGGCACTCCACCTGCATAGCTCGTTCCATGCTCGTGACAGCCCTTGTAGGACCGTAATGATCCTCATTTTAAGAGAAGGAAAGTAAATTTTTCAACAGCAAACCTCAAAAACCTCCAGGGCATACACCAGAGGGACAATGTACTTTCTCTGCATTTTCTTCCTGTCCTTCCTTCTGGGTTAGGTCCCATGTGCCGTTCACTGTTGGGGTGAGGAGGAAACTAGGGTCAGGGGTGGGCACTGCGCAAAGCAGTCTACAGTCCGACGTCTACAGTCAAGAGCGTCTGACACAGGCTCTCTCTTGACCGACAGACAGGGCAAGGCTGCTGGGCAGAGTGGCGCCCGGAACCACAAAGCCAATCTGGTTAAAAAAGACATTGAGCCCTGGAGGGCTGGCTGGAGGCTTTCTGTCCATGTTCACGTCCATGTAGTTATTAATTCTGCAACCGGCAAGGCTCGTGTGCCCAGAGATATACCTCCTATGCCCCTGAGGGGTGCACACCCATTTGACCCTCACAATGGCCTCATAGGAAGGGAGAGCTGCTATTCTTTGTCCTGAGTGGCCAGTGAGATGAGCAGACAGAAGCCTAGAACATTCCACAAGATGCATGAGTCACAGGCTTCTTGGAAGCTGGTCTCTCACCCTGATCAGTGCCTTTTCCGTTCACAGCACTGGGCTGTCTTCACCTGGAGGAACAGCAATAACCTGTGACCACAGTGATTCACTCCGGCTCATCATCACTAGTGCTGCAGAAGCAGGAGACAGACAGGCCCTAGGCTGAACAGTTTCTCCCCTGTGGAACAGTAGGATGATGGAGGAGGCTGGGCCCTGCCCAGATGAAGAGATAAAAGACCATATAGTCCTCATTCCCAGTCAAGGAGAACTCCCTGACCATCATGCACAGAAAGGCTCCCTGGAGGTCAAAAAGGGAGGGGGCATCACCTCATAGGAAGTGATGTCAAGTACCCATAAGCCTCTTCACCAGAATCCACCTTGGCTAAGAGATGAGCACTGACACATGGGAGGGTCCTGAAAGTGACAGTGATACTTGCTCAGTCATTCCAGGCTACCATGGAAGGTAGCCTGCCAGGCTCCTCTGTCCATGGGGTTTCCCAGGCAAGAATTCTGGAAGCAGGTAGCCATTCCCTTCTCCAGGGGGTCTTCCCGACCCAAGGATGGAACCCACATCTCTCACATTGCAGGCAGACTCTTTACCATCTGAGCTACCAGGAAAGCCTCAGGGAGGATCCTGAAATACACCAAATACAAACTCAGAATCAGGCAAATCAAAATGATTGGCCAAAGAAAATCCAGAAGAAATGCCCCATAAAAGTAATTCAAACTACCACAAGGATGCAACTTAGCAACTCTTTCTGAATATTGTACTCTTTTTTTCCTCCTAATAAACACCTCACTTGTTTAACTACTTTCTATCGTTGTGGGAATTCTTTTCTGCACAGCCAAAGGGCCAGGGCCTTGTCACTGGCCACTGGCCAACCTAGTGGCTAGGATCTGGTGCTCTCACCGTGGGGACCTGACCTCAATCTCTGGTCTGGGAACCCAAGCCCCGCTTCAAGCCACTGCAGGCCGAGGCCGCCCGAGATCACTGCGGCTTCTGCACAACCTTGGCCTGGGCCTCAGTTTCCTTTCCTGTAGAAAAGGTGTGATGAGAATTCACAGGATTGCTAGAGGAATAAGATCCACTCACACGTTCATTACATGATTCTAAACCAACTACTGGGTTCAGAATCATTCCCAGTCCCTGGGGCCGGGCACATAGCAGAGGACTGACTCTCTTGACTTTTAAATTCTAGTGGGGACGGCAGGCAATAAACAGAAATGAGAAGACAAACCAAAAGAGTTACACAGAGTGAGAAACACTACAATTGACATAGAACAGGACCGGAAGCCTGGAGCGGGATTCCCCAGGCACTTAAACAGTACCTGGGTTCTCTGACTGGACGTGCTGGGTGGACAGGGAAGACTCACAGATGCCACCCTAAGGGTGGAGGCCTGGGGGGGGCACCGGCGTGGAGAGCCAGGGCGCAGCACCAGGCAGTTCAGTTCAGTTCAGTTGCTCAGTCGTGTCCGACTCTTTGCGACCCCATGGACTGAGGCACACCAGGCCTCCCTGTCCATCACCAACTCCCAGAGGTTACTCAAACTCATGTCCATCGAGTCGGTGATGCCATCCAACCATCTCATCCTCTGTCGTTCCCTTCTCCTCCCGCCTGCAATCTTTGCAGCGCCAGGCAGGGGAACCTCAAAGGCAAAGAAACGGAAAGGAAACTAGACAACGTGGATAGATCTCAACACTCTGTGAACTTCACAGGGCTGTCTAACCAGGCGGGAAGGCTGTGTCCGTGGCCGGCTCTTTGATTTCACATTATCTGCTTTTGACGACGCCCCCCCGCCCCCACCCCGGGAGGCCGCGCGGCTCTCCGCGTGGGGGGACCGAGAGTCCGGCAAGCAGTTTCCGCAGCGCCAAACCCGCGAGGGCGCCGCGCGGCGTCCCCGAGGGCGCACGGGCCCACGGAAGGAGTTTCGCGCGGGGTTGGCGGGTAGCACTGCCTGAGCCGGGTGCCCCAGGACACACGCCGGGGCCGGAGCCCGGAAGCACCGGGAGCGCGCGGGGCGGGGCGCTGGGCGGCGGGACCTGCCGGACCCGCGCGCGGGGCGGGGCTGGAGCAGCCCGGCCCCCTGGCCTTTGCCGCGCAGCCACCTCCAGGTAAGGGGCGCGCTCCCGGCCGCGGGAGCCCTCGCCCCGCGCCGCCCGGCCCGTGGGCCCCTTGCCCGCCCCCGCCCCCGACGCGGCCCCCGGTGCCAAGTGCGCGGCGGCGGCCCGGCGCCGACTGGCCCGGAGTCGAGGTCGCCGGGCGGCTTCTTGCTTTCCTTCCGAGCCGGAAGTGAGCTTAGAGCCACAGGCCCTGGCCCCAGATGGGGAAACTGAGGCCGGGCCTCCCCTGGTAAATGAGGACTCTGGTCCGGGCCAGGGAGAGGGCAGGGCTTGCCCAACCCAAGGTCACCCGGGGTCGCCGGGCTTCCCCTTGGCTGACTGGCCCCTCGGGCGCTCCTCACCGCCCCCTCTTCTTGTCCCTGCAGCCCTCTGAGCTCTCAGCAGACACTTAAAATGAGATTTACCGCCGGCGCGGGGAGGGAGGAGAAGGTGTTGAGAATAACCTCTGGAGAAAAGGCCCCGGGGTCACAGGGAGCCCAGGGGGCGTCCTCCTGACCCCTGTTGTTAGAGGAAGGGTGAATTTCTGCTACTGATTTACTAACTTTGGGGGGGGATTCTACACCTGGGTGAGCTGAGGCTCAGAGAGAGGAGGGAATTTCCCCAAGACCACTGGGAAGGAGGTCAGGATAAGAACCTGGGTTATAAGAGCCTGGCACAGAGGAGGGCTTCACACACACACGCACCCCTCCGGTCTCCTCTCTGCCCTGCTCAGGGTGGTGCAGGAAGGCAGGACCACAGCCCGGCTAGACTCCACTTGGTCTGGACACCACTGCCTAACACGGCGTAGGAGTCAACAGTGAGTTCTCTGTTCACTAACTCCGCGTTCATTTTGGGGCAGAAACAGGAAGCCCTTTAAGCTTTGGGGGAGTCCACCAAATATATATGGAACCAAATATATATCCAACGTTGACTGGGTGCGGTTTAGGCACTGAGAATACAGCAGTCAGCAAGACAAGAGCTGCCCTGGGGGAGGTGGGGGAGCAGTTGGGGGGGGGGGTACATGCCAGAGAGTGGAATAAACCCTGCCCTTTAGTCTGAGCTGGAGGAGGGATGAGGAGGGAGCACTGCACCTTCCCCGTGGGGAAGCCTGAGAAGAGGGCAGGAAGAGGTGGAAGCTCACAGCCCCGAGTCCTCTGAGTCTCTGGCCCTGCCGGCCTTGTTTGGGATGGTTTGCCAGCCTGAGCTCCCCCAACCCAGCCTCCAGGGATTTGGGGAGGAGGAGCTGGGTGGGCAGAGAGCGGGCCTGAACTGACCTCAGAGTCTGGAAACCTAGCTGTGTGATCTTGGGTGCGTCATTCTACCTCTCTGGCCTGTTTTCTCTGCATATGGCGGGAGTCACGATACTTCACGGCGTTGGTGGTGCTGTGCTGAAAGGAAAGGCTTCGGAAGTCGTGAGCAGGGTGCAGGGTGTGGCCCACATCGGAGGCCTTCCCGAATCAGGCGTCAGCCGGGGTGTGGTGTTTATTTACAGTGTTTATTTAGAGACTCTAGTGGCCCTGTGGATAACCTGTGAGAGCTCTCCGTAAAGAAATGTAAGAGGCAGAGGGAGGGTGGCCAAGTTGAAGGCTGGGAGCCTGAGCCTTCCTGCTCTGCTGTCTCAGGAAATAGAGTGCGTGTCACAGTCCGCATTTCAGCTTTCTGAACCCTTGCGGTTACATGTACTCCATCACACAGAGGTGGCTCAGGCCCCCAGTCTGCAGCTTCCGGAGTCATCCCGAACAAGCTGAGTGACCTGTCTGTGCCTCGGTTGCCTCACCTGTGAAATGCCTGCCCCCAGGGTTGTCATGGGGACGAAAGAGGCCAGAGCCACAAAGGGCCCTGTGTAGAGCTGCCACCGTGGGGGCCTTTCCAAGGCCCAGGAGTGGTGGGATGGCACAGTTGGCTGCCTTGGTTGCCGTGGCCGAGCATGTGCCAGAATGGCACCGTTTAGACGCTGGGGGTACAGCGGTCAACAAGATGCATGCTGCCCTGGTTGGGGTGGCGGGGAGGGAGGTTCATCAAGGTCACAGCCTGGAGAGTTTCTCGTGAGCCTGAAATCGTCTTTCCCTGCGCTGGTACCACGAGGCTAGAAGTGGCTGGACCAGCCTCCGGGCCCACATGTGGGGCCTGAGAAACGTCATTAGGTGGTTTATCCTCACTCTGTCCTTTATGACCTGATGGTTTTGTAACCATTGCTGTACATTTTAAACTGCGGCAGCAGATGAAATTGGGGGGCGGGGGGGCTTGCTGCCTTGAATATGTTACAACAAGCAGAAAGGGGCTAGAAAGGGTATCGAACCCACTTGCCACTTTGCCACCCTCCTCTTGACAGCCAGACCCGTCCGATTGTACCACCCTCTGCTCAAAACCCTTCTGTGGCTTCCTGCTTTCTTAGGGTAAAGAACAGAAACCTCAGCATGGCCCATAAGGCCCTGCCGCCTGGGCCCCACCTACACCTGGCCTCCTCCTCCAGCTGTGTCTCAGACCACTTTATCAGTAGCCCTCTCTGCTCAGGCACGCTGCTGCCTCCTGCCTCAGGGCCTTTGCACAGGCTCTTCTAAACTGCTTCTCCTCCTTCATCTCCCTTTTTCCAGGTTAACACCTCATCCATCAGATCTGATCCCAACCTCGACTGGCTTTCCAGGTTCCCCAGGCCACAAGACTTCCCCAGGTATGTGGGAGGTTTATGTCAAAGTGTAATTATACTTGTGTATAATTGTGTAAGATATCACTGGGATTAATCTCAGCTACCACCCGGTCACACTCCCCCACCTCCAGCTGTAACCCTCGTGATTCCTGGGACTGCTCCGAGTTTGCTCTGAGATGCTCAGTAATGAAATCTCTTTGGGAGTAGATCTTGAGTGCATGTGTGGACTTGCTTTATCTAAAATTCTATTGTCCTTCATCAAAAAAGAAAAATGACAAAAGTCACTTCTTAGCTGTGAGGGTAGGTGTTCATTCATCCATTCTCTCACCTGCTCTGCCAGGCACTGTTCTAGGAGACATCAGGGAACGTAACACACAAGCCCCTGCCCTCACGGAGCTTTCTCTAGTGAGGGAGACAGACCACAAAGAAATAAACCTATCATCCACTGCCAAGTCAATTAAGAAAAGTCACACAGGGTCTGGTGCGAGGGAGCAGTGGGGGCACCTGATCTCTTACACCTGCAGAAGGAGGAGCTATGCTGAGGAGGTGGGAAAGCACAGGTGCCCTGGGCACCATCCACTCCCCCCCGACCATCCTGGTTGGGGAGACAGGCACGTAGGCAACCAGCCTTCATGCCTGAGAGGAGGTGAGGCCCCCCAGGGAAAGCATAAGGAGCGCTTCAGAGGTGGCAGGCTGGACAAATCCAAGAAGCCTCCTGGCAGCCCCTGAGACCCCTTAGTAAAATGGAGATGGATTTGGGTCTCAAGTCACATGCACCTGGGGAGGGTATATCCCGATCCTGCCATTTGCCAGCTGTGTGGCCCTCCCCTCTATGAGCCTCAGTTTTCTCATCTGTAAGATGGGGACACTATTAGGCTATTCCTCGTAAGGTAGTGGTGAGGCTGAAATGGGATCAGGAGAGTAAGTCTGCAGGAGATCTTCACTGATTTTTTTTTATTTTAATTTATGGTTGCATTGGGTCTTTGTCACTGCCTGCGGGCTCTCTCTGGCTGCAGCGAGCAGGGGCTGCTCTCTGGCTGTGGTGTGTGGGCTTCTTATTGCGGTGGCGTCTCTGGTTGTAGAGCACAGGCTTCAGTAGTTGTGTGCAGGCTCAGTGGTTGTGGCACGCAGGCTTAGTTGTTCCTCAGCATGTCGGATCTTCCTGGAGAAGGGGTCAAACCTGTGTCTCCTGCCTTGGCAGGTGGCACTCCCAGCCACTAGACCACCAGGGAAGTCCCTGATTTTATGTTTAAGCTGTGCTTCTGAAGAAGGGGGCTTCTCTGGTAGCTCAGATGGTAAAGAATCTGCCTGCAGTGCTGGAGACCTGGCTTTGATCCCTGGGTGGGGAATATTCCCTGGAGAAGGGTGTGGCAACCCACTCCTGTCTTCCTGCCTGAAGAATTCCATGGATAGAGGAGCCTGGTAGGCTACAGTCCATGGGGTCACAAAGTGTCAGACACGACTGAGCGACTAAGGCTTTCACTTTCACTTTGAAGAAGGGCATTATTTGGAGATGAGGATCCACACCAGGAAAAAAAACAGCTTGAGCTGCGTCCCGAGGTGGGAAACCCAGCGTAGGCTGGAAGGAGCAGGTGGTCTAGCTTGGGAGGAAGCTGGCTAGAAGAAGGGAAGTGGAGGGAAATAAAGTTGAAAAGTGGGGTTGTGACTGAACCAAACTTGGATCTGTTCACTCGCACAGACCAATCTACTGTCAATCTACTGAGACCTGTTGTGGTGAAGGAAAAAGTGCAGCATTTATTATATGGTGGGAGATCAGGAGTTCAGGGCAGCCGTTCTCAAAAAACCCAAATTCCCTGATGGGTTTCAGGGCAGCGTTTTGTTTTTGTTCTGATGCACAGTCGATTTACAGTGTTGTTAGTTTCTGGTGTAGAGCTCAGTGATTCAATTATACATACACACACGTAATTCTTTTTCATATTCTTTTCCATTCTGGTTTGCTGCAGGATACGGAATATAGTTCTGTATAGATACTGTTTTATACAGTAGGACCTTGTTCATCTGTGTCTGTGAGTCTGTTTCTGTTTCATAGAGAAGTTCACTTGTGTCATATTTCAGATTCTACATACAAGTGATATCATGGAGTATTTGTCTTTCTCTGACTGACTGACTTCACCTAGTATGATAGTCTCTAGGTCATCCATGTTGCTGTAAATGGCATTATTTCATTCTTTTTTGTGGCTCAGTAGGATTCCATTGTGTACATTTAATGCATCTTCTTTATCTAGTCATCTGTTGATGAGCATTTAGGTTGCTTCCTTGTCTAGGCTATTGTAGATAATTCTGCTATAACATTGGGGTGCATGTATCTTTTTAAATCATAGCTTATTCTGGATATATACCTGTGAGTGAGATTGCTGGATCATATGGCAACTCTGTTTTTGGTTTTAAGGAGCCTCCATACGGTTTTCCATAGTGGCTGCGTCAATTTACAGGGAAGCATTTTCTTTTTCAGGGAAGCAGTTTTAAAGACCAGCTGAAGGAGGGGAGTCAGAGGTGTGTGGTCAGTTTGTGCACAAGTCTCTGACAGGCTGATGGTGCGGTAACAGGGTGGTATCACAGGGGTTAACATAGCAATCTTCAGGCTCCAGGAGGTCTGGGGGCTATGTTCTCATGGTCATCGAGTAATTAAATCCTTCCATTTGATAGGGGTTTTATCATCTGTAAAACAACTCAGGGAATGTGTATCAGATACTG
Organism: Cervus canadensis; assembly: GCF_019320065.1. NCBI lineage: Eukaryota > Metazoa > Chordata > Mammalia > Artiodactyla > Cervidae > Cervus > Cervus canadensis. Next base: position 3,164,372 of record NC_057409.1, on the reverse strand, counting down.
TTACCTAAGGACTTCAGGGAAGAGCTAAAGATTCTTTGATTGCCATGTGACTGATTCACTGTTTAAATTACCACTTCTCCTGGCCAAACTGCTACTTTGGTCATGACACAGTCCTTTTGATCATTAATTCTTGGCTCCGGGGAGACCTGGGAAACTATAGCTTTTCCATAAACAAGAGGCAGATAGAGGACATGAGGGAGAGGGTCTGTCGCATACAGGCCCCATAGGTCCTGCTCAGTTCAAGATGGAGCTAGTGAGATCCTAATTTGGCAGTTTTCAAATTGCGTTTGAAATCTTTTGGGCCACCTCAGTGTATAAAGTAGACCAAAGAGGAGCAGGGTAGGCTGTCCTTGAGCCAAGACCCAGGTACACGGTTTAAATCCCACATCATTTATGCAGTGACCTTTCCATTTATTTCTCAGGGCCTCTTTCTCCATCTGTAAAACAGAGATAATAGCATCTGCCTTATAGAATTACTGGGAGGAAATGAGATGGAAAAGAGTGGTACATGGCTAACATTTACCAAGTACTAATGGTTATAATTTTTTAATTAAAAAAAATTAATTGTGATGAGATACACAGAACATAAAATTCACCATCCTAACCATTTTTAAGCGTGCAGTTCAGTACCGTTAGGAATAATCACGTTCTTTTGCAATCAATCTCCAGACCATTTCAGCTTGCTAATCTGAAACTCTGTACACTGAACAACAACTTCCCCTCTCCCTCCCCAACCCCTTGCCACCCCTACTTTACATTCTATCTCTACGATGTTGGTTACTCTAAATAGCTCATATAAATGGAGCTATACAGTGTTTGTCTTTCTGGGACTGGCCAGTTTCATTCAGCGTAATGTCCTCAAGGGTTATCCATGTTGCAGCGTGTTAGAATTTCCTTCTTTCTTTTAAGGCTGAATAATGTTCCATTGCATGTATATAACGCATTTTGTTTATCCTTTCATCCACCAATGACCACTTGGCTCACCTCCACCTTTTTTTGTTGTTGTTCAGACACTGAGTCATGTCCAACTCCTTGAGACCCCATGGACTATATCATGCCAGGTACCTCTGTCCTTCAGTACCTCCAGGAGTTTGCTCAAATTCTTATCCATTGAGTCAGTGATGCCATCCAACCATCTCATCCTCTGTTGCCCCCTTCTCCTCCTGCCTTTAATCTTTCCCAGCATCAGGGTCTTTTCCAGTGAGGAGTTAGCTCGTTGCATCAGGTGGCCAAAGTATTGAAATTTTAGCTTCAGCATCAGTCCTTCCAGTGAGTATTCAGGATTGATTTCTTTAGGATTGGCTGGTCTGATCTCCTTGCAGTCCAAGAGACTCTCAAGAGCCTTCTCCAGCACTACAGTTAGAAAGCAGCAATTCTTAGGTGCTCAGCCTTCTTTATGATCCAACTGTCACATCCGTGAGTGGAAAAACCACAGCCCTGAGTGTACTGATTTTTGTCAGCAAAGTGATGTCTCTGCTTTCTAATACACAGTCTAGGTTTGTTAGAGCTTTTTTTCCAAGGAACAAGAGTCTTTTAATATCATAGCTGCAGTCATCATCCATAGTGGTTCTGGAGCCCAAGAAAATAAAATCTGTCACTGCTTCCACTTTCCCCCCTTCTATTTGCCATGAAATAATGGGACCAGATGCCATGATCTTAGTTTTTTTAATGTTGAGTTTCAAACCAGCTTTTTCACTCTCCTCTTTAGTTCCTCTAAATTAAAGGCGCTTTAGTTCCTCTCTGCTTTCTGACATTAGAGTGGTATCATCTGCATATCTAAGGTTGTTGGTATTTCTCCTGGCAGTCTTGATTCCAGCTTGTGCTTTATCCAGCCGGGCATTTTGCCTGATGTACCCTGCTCCGCCTTTTAGCTGTTGTGAAAAATGCTGCTATGAATATGGGTGTACAAATACCTTTTTGAGACTATGCTGTCAATGCTTTTGGGTATGTGACCAGAAGCAGCATTGTTGGATCATTTACTGTTAAAAATTTGAAGGTGGGCATGGATGGCTGCCCCTGTGTCTTCTGTTGCCCCTCAGAGTGAGACAGGTCCCTGGGACCCTGTGGACCAGCTTGAAAACCAGCGAGTCAAATGAACCACTGCAGACATTGCCATTTCTCCCTCTGCCTTGCCAGACAGATTTGCCTCTTAAATTATATTTTAGTTATCCCTAGTGGAAACACCCTTCATTCAGCAAATGTTCATCGGTTCCTACTATGTTCCGCGTGGGCAGAGGGAGATAGACAATAAGCAGTAAACATAAACGAGGAAAGGATATAGGGTGTCAGATAGTGAGGCATGCTTTGGCCCAGGCAGAGGAGCCAGTTGACAGGGATTGGGGTGAGAGGGGGTAATGTGGTTTCCCTGAGCTGTGAGATTTAAGCCAAGGCCAGAAGGAGAGAAGGGAGCTGACCGTGTGGTTATCTAGGGGAAGAGCATTTCTGGCAAAGGGAACAGCCAGTGCAAAGGCCTTGAGGTGGGCACATGGCTGGTGGGGTCCCCTGGCGGCCACGAGGACTGTGTGTCTGCAGCCAAATAAGTGGAGGAACCGGGAGGAGCCGGGCCGGCTGCACATGGCCCGAGGCTCTGGGTGAGAAGGGAGTGCTGGAGGTTTGGAGCAGGGAAGGGACGTGATCTGACTCTAGTTTGAATGCAGCTTTCTAGATGCTGTGGGCTGGATAGCTAGGGGTAAGGGCAGAACGAGGTGGGAGAGGAGGCTCCTGCCAGAGAGATGGTGGCAGCTTGTACTCTGCTGGGAGTCAGGGAAGAAGGGGGCGATGATAAATGAGAACAAAACATCCGACAGCCTGGGCGTCCACCCTCGAGCACACTGTCCCCCTGCCCGCCCTGCCCCAGCACCCCACCCCTCCTCCAGGCTCCCCCGAAGCCAGGGTGGGCTGGGAGCTTGCCCTCCATGCCAACGCCCTCTTTCTCCTTCCAGTCTGTGCTGGGATTGTCCAAAGCCCTGCGGGTTCTTCTGTGTTGAAACTGTTGCCTGGACATCTCCTGAGATGGTGCGGTTACCACCGACCTCCAGTTTAACTTCCCGATAGAGGTGTAAAATGAATGGGTTTGTCTCCTAAAATGCTTAGAGTGGGGAGTAAGCTGGGCCTGCCTAGGATCCCCACTTCTAGGACCATGTCAAGATTGTCTTGTTGTGTGTGTCTGTGTCTGTGTCTGTGTGTGTGTCTGTGTGTGTGTGTGTCCACTTTGAACTACAGTCTTCAAAATTTCTGGCTTAAGAACAGTGCTGTAAGCTCTGTTTGTTGCAAAGGATTTCTTTGGCCCAGTGCTTTTCCTTCCCCTTGGGTCCAGAATAATTAGTCCTCAGCCTTATTCTGACACTGTATTTATTTCTCTAGTAATGGTTATTTTTAAAATAGGTATATATATTATTCATTTATTTGGCTGCATGGGGTTTTAGTTGCGGCAGGCAGGATCTTTTGTTGCAGTATGCAAATTCTTAGTCATGGCACAGAACGTTGGATCTTAGTTCCCCAACCCAGAATGGAACCCGGGCCCCCTGCATTGAGAGTATGGAGTTTCAGCCACTGGACCACCAGGGAAGCCCTACTGATGGTTATTTCACTGTACTGCAGACTCATGTAAAAATTCACCTGTGGCCACTTAACTCAGAAAAAGAGGAAGAAAGAGAGAAAAAGAACATCACATCCCAGCTGCACCCGGCTCCCCTACCCCCCAACCCCCCTGCCAACACACACACATCAAAGTTTAAAAAAAAAAAAGGCCACAGTTGGCTCGCATTTAAGAAAAACAAAAGTTCGTTCTTGCATGGCATCTTCTAAAGACTAGGTGATGCAGAACTTCCCTAACCATGGATTGAACTTGCGCCCCCAGATGTGGAAGTACAGTCTTAACCAGTGGCCCACCAGCGAAGTCCAAAGGCCTTGGGGTTTTAATGATGATTTAAAGGACTTTCAGGGCTTCCCTGGTGGCTCAGCGCCAATGCCCAAGACTCAGGTTTGATCCCTGGGTTAGAAAGATCCCCAGCAGGAAGAAATGGCAACCCACTCCAGTATTCTTGCCTGGAGAATCCCATGGACAGAGGAGCCTGGTGGGCTACAGTCCATGGGGTCACAAAGAGTCAGACACGACTGAGTGACTAAACAGCAACAACAAAGGACTTTCAAGGATGATATTGACCACATCTGATTTTTCTCCTAAGTGCCAACTTTGGGATTTTTGCCACTGCAAGAAGAAATCCCACGGCATGATTTATGGCGTCCATCAAGAAATGTGGGTCGAGTACCTCCCGTGGGTGCCTATAGAACCCAGGGCAGCTGTTTGGGAATGGCCATCTCCCCTTACTACTAACAAAAATAACCCAGCCTGTATTTTCTTTGGTGACTGATAATATGACCTATAAGACAGAAGTCATGATCGTGGTGCATCAAAATGAGTTCCCGTTCCAGAGTGGCCGCATCCATCCCACCCCTGGGCCATGAGTCCAGCCGTGGACCAGTGTCCTCCCTGGGCACCTTGCCATGGGCGTGTTGTTCCCCTGAGCGACGGGGCTCTCCTAGGGCAGAGGTGGACCTTTCTCAGGGTTCCTTGGGACCTTCATGTCACCTGGGCAGGGACAAGATCCCCAGGGAGTCGGGATTTACTCCCTGCATCAGGGATGTGCTGAGCCCAGGGTGCTGCTGGACGGGCCCCAGGCGCACGAGGTGGCCCCGGGCGCAGAGGCACCTCCGGCCCTGACGGCGGGGTCTGTTCCTCACTGCAGGAATCCCGCACCCTTTCGCCATCTCTCTCAGAGTCGGTCCAGCTTCCCAGACATACTTGAGACTCTCAGTTCAGCTTTGGACTGGACTGGATCCTGATCCCTAACCAGGAGTGGAGGCCGCTGAGGACCAGCATACACAGTTCAGGTGGCACCTCCCGCCTCCAACCTCAGCAGCCACCATACTCCCTCGATTGAAAGAGTTTGGGGCCCATCCCATCCTACTGGCCAGTCCGTGGCCTTGGAGCCCTGGGCTCCTCCATCCCACCATCACGGATGGCTGAGAGTTGCCCTTGTCCATCTTGTTAATTACAAGACCAAGACCTGCTGGTCAAAGGAATGGGACTTATTCATGACCTCACCCCCGCTGGCTCAGCTGGGCCACATGGAGCCAGGGCTTTGTGAGATAAAGCACTCCCCTTCTAGTGATCAAAAACACAACAATTTTTAATTTAAAAAAAATTTTTTAATTATTAAAGCTGTAATAGAGACTTCCCTGATGGCCCAGTTGTAAAGAATCCACCTTGGAATGCAAAGGACTCGGGATCAATCCCCAGTTAGGACCCAACATCCCACAAGCCCCAGAGCGACTAAGCCCACCTGCACATCCCATGTGCTCTGGAACCTCTGCCCCACAAATAGAGTCCACACGCCACAGTGGGAGACCCTGTGTGCCGCGGCTAAGACCTGACTCGGCCAGATAAATGGGTAAATATTTTCTTTAAAAAGCTCTAATAAGCTTGCAACAGAAAAATGTTAGAAATCCAGGAAAATAGAATAAAAACCAATTACTTCTAGGCCCACAGCCCTGCCACCGAGAGAAAAGAATCATTAACACTTTTTTTTAAGTGGAGGATAATTGCTTGACAATGTCATGTTGGCCTCTGCCAAACAACAACTCGAATCAACCGTAAGTGTTTATGTATATATCCCCTTCCCTCTCAAGCCTCCCTCCCACCCCTCTAGGTCGTCTGAGAGGGCCAGGCTGGGCTCCCTATGTTACATAGCAGCTTCCCATTAGCTGTCTGTTTTACATATGGCAGTGTGGATGTTGGTAAAGAATCCGCCTGCAATGCAGGAGACCTGGGTTCGATCCCTGGGTTGGGAAGATCTGCTGGAGAAAGGATAGGCTACCCACCCCAGTATTCTTGGGCTTTCCTTGTGGCTCAGCTGGTAAAGAATCCGCCTGCAACGCAGGAGACCTGGGTTCGACCCCTGGGTTGGGAAGATCCCCTGGAGAAGGGAAAGGCTACCCACTCTAGTATTCTGGCCTGGAGAATTCCATGGACTGTTCACAGTTGGATACGACTGAGTGACTTTCACTTACATATGGTAGTGTGCACGTCAGGGTCATTAACATTTTGATGTATTGCCTTGTGATCTTTTTGCTCTGTGAAACATTTTTTAAAGACATAACTAGCATCATATTGTGTATCCCATGGTGTACTGTTAACCACCTCCCTGGAAATGGATTCCCTTCGTTTGTGGTGCTTGCCAGGTTCTGTGATGGAAATAGCCCCTCTGTGGCCCATTTCAGGCTCCCAGCATCACTGAACATAGAGCTGGGAGAGATGCCAGTCTGAGCTGACATCAGCACCCCATATTATGATTTAAAATCATAATCCATTGGGGACTTCCCTGGCAGTCCAGTGGTTAAGACCTCTACTTCCAATGCAGGGGGTGTGGGTTCAATCCTTGGCTGAGGAGCTAAGATTCCGCATGCCTCCAGGCCAAAAAATCAAAACATAAAACAAAAGCAGTATTGTAACAAATCCATAGACTTTAAAATGGTCCCCATCAAAAAAAAATTTTTTTAATCTGTTCGTTCTGATCTTATAATCAATACACAGTCATTATTGAAAATTCATAAAATTTAAACATATAAAGAAAAGACTAAAATCATACAGAATCTTCAGCCACCACCCCCCACCCGCCCCACTCCACCCCAGTGTACAGATGGTCACTGTCAACCACCCTGACGTAAGTCCAACAGTCCCCTCCATGCAGGTAGAGACATAAACAAAGTAACTGCCTGCAGAGTTCAAAAGCAATACATCTCTGTGACACTGGGGAAATCCAGAAAAGTCTCTGGTGTGCAACCATCCAGAGATCCCTGTGATGACTGTTCTTCTAGGCATTTTACTTGTCTATCTTTTTAATATGGTTGGACTTGTGGCTTGAATCTCCTGGTTCACAGTCATACTATATTCTTGTGCCTCGGAAGGTAACATCCAGGGGAAGGGTGTTATCACTGTTATTTGATTAAAAACCCTTTGGAGGGTTAACAGTCTGCACTTCCACTTCTGGGACCTTGGGTTCAATCCCTGGTCCGGGAACTAAGGTTCTGCATGCCACGCGGCATGGCCAAAAAGATTTTTTTTTTTTTTTTTAAAAAGAGAACTTACAGAAGCTTGAAGAGGCAGAAAATATTCTGGCTCCTTGAACATAGAAAATGGCCCGTTAGGTGAAGCTCAGATTATTTGAAGTTTGGGTTGCTAAGCATCTTTGGGCATCTTTGAGCTGAGCATTATTTGGATCGCTGAGCATCTTTTTGGTTCTTCAGAGACACCTTCTCTCCTCTCCCGCTGGGCTCTGGGATGTCTCTGGGTAATTCCAGATGCTGGGCCCTTGGTCCATCTGCCTTCCTCATCTGATGCTTGAGGGGAGGGTAGGAAGAGGAGTGCCTTTCCAGAGAGAATAACCAGGAAAATCTAGCTTTTGCTTATGCCTGAAAAACTAGTTCATTCATTTGTTCATGTCACATTCAATTTCTGAATACTTTCTCTGGGGCACACAAATGGTTGGGCACCAGAATACTGATACGGAGGAGATCCAGTGCCAGCCCTCTACCGCCAGGCTAACCAGGGAGTGGGTGCAGCACCCATGGCTCAGGGTGTGAAGACGTAGAACCGACAATTCACGCCAAGAGCCAGAGCTGCACTCGATGAGTCATCGATGCCTACAGACCTGGGGGGCAAAGGCCAGAAGTAGGGTCAGGGCTCCCCTGAGCCCTGGGGCTCATCTCCTTCTTTCCCACAGGCCTCCTCAGGGTCCCACACCCTATGGACCACGGGCTGGTTTTTCTGGTTTGTTCCTCCAGGGCAATTTGCATATTTCTCCGAAGAACTTCCAAGAAGCTGAACAGCCTGTTTTCAGACTTAGAGAGAAGGGAAACCCAAGGTTGCTTCTTGAAATCTGGGTAAGCATTATATAAGGTTTCTTTCTCTTCAGAACCCTCGTTGTTATTTAAAATGATCTTTCTTTTTCAGTGTTTTCTTTCCATTTTCTTTCAAACTCGTTGTGTCAGATAGAATGATCTTAATTTAAATGTTTTGACTCCCTGCTGCAGGGCATCTCCATGGTGGAAGGTGGTTGTCTGTGTGTCTTAGTCACTGCTGGGTCCCCAGCGTGTAAG